>NC_083721.1:4657651-4960681 GCF_028564815.1 Eubalaena glacialis | reverse complement strand
ATCATCAATTAATGGCTTTTAAAAAGAAAGAGAACAGGACTCTCCCTTCCAGTAAACTTCCACATGGAATATATTATTCCACTCCCCATAATAAACACAGTGAAAATATTACATCTCTCCACCCTTTGAATTCCAGTCTGCTGTATACCTCCTGTGTGAAGAATAATTTCCTGTGTTTGAAATGAGGCTCCTATTTGCTGAAAATCAATATAGATAGATGATAGGTAGATGAACTGATGGATGGATAGATAAGTAGATAGATAGATAGATAGATAGATAGATAGATAGATAGATAGATAGATAGACAGATAGAAAGATATTTCTCTTACAGTTTTCATTTGGTCCTATAAATTTATTTTTAGTGAATGTTAAAGAAATGCTTCTTAATTCTGCAACTCTCCAGTACCTTAAAAATCAAAACTGAAGCTTTCAGGTGATTACAGGTCTGCTCCTTACATCATTTTGATGTTGATCTCATTCCTTTTGCTCATAAGCACCTTGAGGGCAGAATCAGGTCTCATCGCCATGGCAACCTGAGCAGCTATGTAGGAGATTGCCTTGAAAATGCCCAGTGACTAGAAGTAAAATTAAAATGCAAGTGCCTTGGAAAGAGGGATCATGGGCTCGCAGAGCTCTGCGTTACACGAACAGAACACAGCAGGCAAATACTGCACTGCCCACCGCAGCATCACCCACCCTGCCCCCTACAGCTGTGCTCCTCTCTCCTTCCCAAAGAGCACAGATCACATCAAATCTGCTTTTAGTTCAAGTCTGCTGAAACGTGCTTAAGGAAAACCTTGCCTCATATATACAACGTAATTATTTTTCCCATCCTAAAATGCAAAGACTTTCTTAAAAGATCACTTCTTTTATGAAGTGATCTCCCCAGGCAACATCATGAGAAGGGGTGTGTGTTCTTGTAACGTTCGCCCATATGGCTCTCACAGCACTCACACCCCACACAGCACAGTAATCTCTCCCCTGAGCTCCCTAAAAGCAGAAGCCATCTCCACGGGGGCCTGGAGAGGGGGATGCTTCTTAAAGCACAGGCCCTGCCTTATCTATGATGACCAGACCCAAAGACAGCATTCAAAACCCACAACAAACGTTTCATGTGAAGTGCTAGGCTGAGGTCCTTTGATATTTAATGTGGGCAGAAAATTGTTCACTTTACTTGAAATACAGGAAGAAGATAATCATCCTTGGACTTAAACTCACTGATCCTAAGAGATAAAATTCTCCTTGAGTCATCACTAATAGAGGCGTTCAGATGGGAGATATTGAAACAGAAATTTGGGCCAGTGCAAGAGAGGGAGGTAGATCCTCTGGGAATGTTTGCCCTTCCCATTTTCCAAATCCAGTTACCCTTGGGCTGTGTCTTTGATGTTAATGTAGCTAAACCCCCAGTGAGACTGTCAGAATTTTATCCGAGGAAAACAGACACGGAACGCTAGGTTCTCTGATTGCCGGCCTCCTTAATCAGGAAGAAATTCACAACAGGCCATTCAGTGAAACCCGGCTATAAAGCTGTTGATATTGTTCTTTTCCAGGATGGTGTCCTACATATCCATCCCCACATCAGCAGAACCTCCCACAGTGCATCCCTACTCAAACTACTACATTTTTTAAAATAATTTATTTATTTATTCATTTATTTTTGGCTGCGTTGGGTCTTGGTTCCTGCGTGCAGGCTTTCTCTAGTTGCGGCGAGCGGGGGCTACTCTTTGTTGCGGTGCGCGGGCTCTCATTGCGGTGGCTTCTCCTGTTGGGGAGCACAAGCTCTAGGCGTGCGGGCTTCAGTAGTTCTGGCACGCGGGCTCAGTATTTGTGGCTCACGGGCTCTAGAGCACAGGCTCAGTAGTTGTGGCACACGGGCTTAGTTGCTCCGTGGCATGTGGGATCTTCCCGGACCAGGGCTCGAACCCGTGTCCCCCGCATTGGCAGGTGGATTCTTAACCACTGCGCCACCAGGGAAGCCCCTCAAACTACTACATTTTTATTGGGTTACATTAACATCTGATATTCAAAGGATCTCATTTTTGCTTAGAGGAAGAGAGGTGATAAGTGTGCTTTAAAAATGCATTCAGGTCTCATCATGCTTGTTTTTCCTGGCTTATTTCAGGAAGGCAGTAAGTCATCATATTAATAGAGGGGCCATCATATTAATAGAGGACTTTACATGCACGGTGTGTGCCCGTGCCTGAGATATTTTGTCTCCACACATTTACAAGCCTCCTGTCATCCACTGCTGGAGTCTGAGAGTGAAGGTCGACTCGGGGTGTCCTGGGGCTCAGGTAGACAGCAAAACAGAGGGCACAGTAGCATCAGATGCAATGAGCCTTTCCTTCCGGGGGGGAATTATGAGAGTCCTTCCCTTAGGCCTGTCTTAGCTCTGCTGCTAAGACAAAATACCACAGATGGCGGGGCGGGGGGCTTAAACAACAGACATTTACTTCTGATAGCTCTGGAGGCTGAAGTCAGAGACCAGGGTGCTAGCATGGTTGGGGTGTGGTGAGAGCCTTCTTTCGGATTTCTGGGTTGCAGACAGCTGCCTTCTCACTCTATCCTCACGTGTTGGAGAGAGAGCTCCGTTCTCTTCTTACAAGGACACGAATCCCATCATGGGGGCCACACCCTCATGACCTCATCTAACCGTAATCACCTCCCAAAGGCCCCACCTCCAAATACCATCCCACTGGGGGTTAGGACGTCAACATGAATTTTGAGGGGACGCAAACATTCAGGCTATACCGAGACCACTGAAGTATTCCGTCGAAGACTGATCAAAATAAATGAACTCATTTACATTTCTTAACATCAGTGATCTAATGATCTCACATGACAAAGAGGCACAACTTGATTCCCGAGCCTACACCAGGCCAACTCAAATCCTCCCTGGGAAGAAATCAGGGCATATGACCCAACATGCGTTAAGCCAGCGATGCCACGGTCAGAATGGCCTGTGACACCACGCTGCTCCCGTGGAAACCCAGACAGACCTTGGCTGGTGCGCTCACCCCTGTGAGAATGTAAAGCAGTCCCTTACTCTCTCAACCAAGAAAATGGGCAAAATTAGTATGCTGTGCCAACAGAAGCCTTTGTGTTTCTTTTTATAGGAATACACACACCTTAAATTTCTTTTCCTTTGAAAAGGAAAGCCTAGACAACAGATACCCATGTACCTTAGCCGACTGCCCAAGAGCCCTGGCCTCGAGCCCCAAGGCTCATCTGCTAAAAGCAGGCCTTTGCTGCTCTGGTCCCCCAGGCTCTGGCCCCATGGGGCTGAGCGGTGGCACCGGAACATCACCTCGGTGGACAGGCCTCGCCTGCACAGGCCGCCGAACCCCCTCTTGACTGCCCCTGGCTCTGAGCTTTCTCAGGGCAGCCCCACCAGCACCCCTCTGGTCCTCCCCCAACCTCACGGCACAAGGGTCCTCACACAGGCCTGTTTCATGGCTGATCTAGGTCCCTGCTTTTCTCCACCTAGAGAATCAGAAATTCAGGAGATGGTCTGTGCAGAGTAGATGTGCTTTGCTGGGACAAGTTTCCCGGCCAGGCTTACTGCAGACCCAGGGGAGAGAGGCAGGCTGACAGCCACTGACAATCTAGCCAAGCTCAACAAGGAGTTTCAGGAGCCCTCAGTTTGTTTACAAAGTAGAGATGAATTAACCTTTTACATATAGCATCCAGGATGTCTCTGCTGGACTCAGAGCCAACTCAGGAAACGCCTCTCAGTCCCTGGGACCTCTGTGCTGGGCAGGGTCATCCCCTCCAGTCTAGACGCCCCAGTACTCCCCCTGCCACCGCTCAGCCTTTGGGACGTGTTGGAGGGAGGTCCCAGCCTCCTCCTCAGAGCCTCCCTGCCTCCTACGTGTGGCTACCTGTGCCCTGCCACACTCTGGGCCCTAAAGAGAAATGTAACCCTTCTCCATCTAAACCACCCCAAACTGGTTTTTATTAAGATTCCTACTCTTTTTAACCATTTTGTCATTTCCAGTGGCTTCATCACCTCCTTCCCCGGGCATTTTTGCAACCTCAGAGGATGGGGCTCAGGCACTGGGAACAGGGTCTGACAGTAAGCGACAGTAAGTCCCATCATAAGGTGTGATTCCAGACTTCCTGCTTACAGATCATAACACTGCTTTGGGGCCCTGTCCTCAGGTTGAAATACCTGAGTATAAAAATATCTCTTTCTGTATGCGTCTCAACCTCTCTCTCTCTCTCTCTCTGCCACGTGCAACATCTGGGGGATAACTTGTGCTTGTTTAAACAGCTTACTTATAAACAACAAAACCTTACTACGGATGTATTCCTTCATGAGGTAAAAGCCTGTACAATATTGGTTTCCTGATACTTTTGTGAAAAAAGAAAAGCCCACAGTCCATGCTGTGTTGTTTTAAAACTTTTGCCAAAGGATAAAGCTCCAACGCACGACTGAGGAGAGGACACGGGGTCAGCAGTTCTTATCGGCAAGATATCAACTGTATGCATGTCAGCATCCCCTCCACTGACCAGATACAAAACTCCTCTCATTTTATTTTAATTAGGTTCCTGTTGGAAGGACAAAAAAGTCTATTCACATAGATTACAAAAAGGTGAAAACTGAATAAAAGCATACCATTAATTAAAGATGTCTGGGAAACATAAGAATAGATATAGATATATAGATTAGATAGATACAGATATAGATATAGATATATAAGCTCATGGTAGATATTTCTATTTCTCATCCATGGTTCCAGTTCTCTCCTTCCAGGCACATGCCCCATTGAAGTCAGACACGGCCATGTGACTTGCTTCGCCAATTAAATATGAACAGAAATGACATCTGTCACCTCCAAGTAGAAGCACTTAGAGGCAGTCTGTCATTCTCCCCTGCTCTCTTCCCCTTCTAGGGCAGACACGGAGGTTGCATATTTGATGGCCCCTGAGTATGGGAGATTGCAAACATCGCCCCAATTTCTCCCCTTCCCTGAACCCACAAGCCCCTGCTGTGTACTTCTGAGTGCTCCTGACTCTGATTCTGGGCTCAGCCAGACTGACTGTCATCACATCTCTCCATCTGCTATCAAGAAACTAAAATGACCTCTAAAGAAAAGCAAGTAAGACCATTAGACAATCGAAATGAGCAAATAAAATTGTACAGGTGAGTCTCTATTCTGATTATTGCAATCACAAATACAGGTCTTAAGCTTAGTATTTTTTCAACATTGTAAGTTAACAAATTACTATGATTAATTAACATAACAGCAAGGAATTTATTGTTCAGTAAAGTGTGAGGGACTTCAAATTCACTGTAAAGATGACATTAAGGAAAGCCAAAAGCATCTATTACATCCTAGTTCACTGTAATGTGCTATAAAGACCAACAATTTAAATTTGGATTTGGACTGTGTGATGGTTTAATGATTTTTTTAATGGTCCTTGTTGTAATAGTAACCTATACTGTCTAGCAAATCAATAAGCCAAATAAAAATGCTCTTTCACCATGGGACTTTAGTTCCAATTTCTTACCTCTGCAAGCTGACACAAAATTGGTGGTATTCAAGAGTTACAATAAAATGTGTGTGTGTGTGTGTGTGTGTGTGTGCATGCACTCACTTGCACACATGTGCATAGGGACATGTAAAGAAAAGCAATCATTTATACCATTATACCACATTCAATGCTCATCATGACTGTTTTCCAAAAGTATCCAACAGGCATTACCCAAAGATGTGCAAAACAGAAAAAGTGAGCCTAGTGTCTGCATGGCCTATCCAGATAAGTAGCAAGGAGCAAGAACTCAGCTTAAAAACCATGAGAAAAGAAGAGCCACAACTTCTTAGAAGCTAGACTTCAGTGGTACCATTTCTAGACACCAAAAATAAACCAGGAAATTATTTATTTACATATATATACAGACATAAATAGACATATATATATTTCAGTGCTGACTACATATTCCAAATAGAATCTTCAAGAAAGAGGCCACATAACTCTGAAGACGTTTGAAAAGGCGAGAACAGCATGAAATCAGGGTTTCCATTTTCCAGATTATAGAGAATATCACGATATCAGCCCTGAGGTCGCTCACAGACACAATAATCCTACTTTCCTCTTCCCAGGAGCAGAAATAAAAACAAAATTTCCTTTTAAAAGTAACATAATGATTATACGCATAGCGCAAGGAACTAATTTCTATCCATCGGTCAATTCACTGGAGAATATCTGAGTCGAGCCACATAAACCAACAGAAAACACTGACATCACATTTAATCACACAGCAGCGTCAACTTTAAGCATACTAATTCTTAATTATGATGCGCATATAGACGGAGACCCAATTCGATACGCAGAACAAGCGGCGAGCAGGTGAGCCCGGCGCCCTGCGCTCGGGAAGCCCACTGTCCTACCTGAGACGAGTGAGACGGTGTCTTTCTCCCATGAGACGACAGTGATGTACGCCTCCACCGAGGAGGGGATAATGCACTTGAAGACCGCAACATTGCCTCTCATGGTTTTCTGGTCCTCCACACGGACTGTATAGGGCTCCCGTAAAACTGGAAGGCAAGAAGAGGACCCCACTATCACACACAGGCTCATTCCCAGAGGATCCCATCTGAATATACACATTGTATCTTCCACGTATCAATTGCATCAAATCTATTTATTGGGAAAAAAATTTTAAGAAACCTACATTTCATGTCTTAAAGACGTTCATTCTGTTAACAATAAACTACACTAAGAACTAAAAAGCATGAGTATATCTAAAAGCAGTTAATCTGCTCTCTAAACACATCTGGACGTGGGAAGTAGTTTCTCAAACAGAAGTTATGATGATGGGAAACTTCCCTCCATGTCCTCTGAGGACCAAGGAAAAAATTTCAGACTATCAAGGAAAAGAATTAAAAACTCAAGAAAGGCAACCTCTCCTGGGAATCCTCGAAACTATGTGACAATTGAAACGACTGTTCATAAGTAATTCTTATGACAGTGGCAAAGCAGTTTTGGAAAGAATGATTCTGCCTCCTATCACTTAGGGAAGCATGCTGACTAAGGGAGCCTGCCCAGACATTCCCAGCACTAGGAGTAGCCCAGAAAGTGCCCAGAGGGGACTTCCACAAACTAGATGTCGAGGCTAGAGGCAAGGGGTGCAGGGATCCAGTGCCCACCCTGCAAGCCCAACTGCCTGGGTTCAAATCCAGTCCCTACCACTTGACAGTAAGCAAGTTCTCTTGCCACCCATATCATGGGGATTTTGATAAAAATATCTACCAAGTAAGTCAATTTTGATGATTCAATCAGTTAATGTGGCTAAAGCACCCAGAACCATGCCTGCCATGAACAGTTTGGATAAAGCTACCTGGATCCACACCATCTCCTGGTGTGGGGAAGACCTCTGCTTCCAGGATAAGGAGACGTGGGTGTGTCTAATCCAGGTTATGCCTCCCTCCAGCTCTATAAGTATGGGCGAAAGACTTATTTCTCCAGTTTTATTTCCTCAAATTTGAAATGAGGGGGTTGGGATAGGAAGATTCAAGGTCTGAATTCTGTAAGTCTATGATTTTTCTAAGATATCCTCAGAGACAACTTATCTTACCATCTAATTAGCTCTCTGAAAGTTTTAGTCATTTATTGGACAAATATGTGTCAAGAAAACTGGCCATGAAATTAATTTCAAAAGAAATATACCAACAGATATAAGAATGAGTTTCTAAAGGGAAATCTCCTAATAGGCAGACATAAATAATGCTCCAGAAGCAGCACTTTTAAGATTGGTGCTAGCTCTGTGATATGCTAAGTAGTTTAGTATCAGAGTATGTCATTATTAAGAGTATTGATAAGAGGATGGCTCCCAGTACTGATTTTTAAATATTACTATATAATATTTTCCCAACTTGGAGAATTTTTTCATTCCTATCCCAAACCAGAGAGACTTTCAGAAGTTTAGGAATCTTTTGAGACCCTCATTCCTGCACTCTTTGTGCAATATGATGTGATGGTCCAGGTGGCAGTTCCACATCTGCAGGAGGTCCACTGGGCAATCACTCAGGGTACTCAAGGGCCTGACCCCAGAAACATCACTGTTATACACAGAGGGGGAAACAGACTTTGTACAGAAAAACACCTCGATAAATAGCCCTTTTGAGGGAGTGGAGGTCTACAGTCATAAATTGGAAAGAGGCAACAAAGAGACAGATGAATTAATCAAACTCATCAATGAATGAGAATTTGGTCCTAGTGGGAGAGTAGAAGACAGAAAATAGGAAAAGGAGCAGAGAACAGAAGAGAATAGGGGACTGGACAGCACGGTGAAGGCCAACAGAAAGAGCTCACTATCACAGGGATGGGGTCACCTAAGCAGGTGTATGAGTCCAATTTAAGTTTGTGTTTGCTGATGTTTGTTTCTAAGCTATAAAGTCACTCCATCTCCCCAAACCTTCAGTAAACAAATGGCAACAAATGGCAAACAAATGGTGGGGGAATTTTTAATGGAAATCAAGGAAAGGAGCCAAGTTCTATGTCTCAGACAGGAAAGGGCGGGGACAAGAGAAAGTGCCTACAGAGAACGGGAGGTGGGCAAGAGGCTTACCCCCGGCAAGTTGCTTGCTAATGCACTGCGGCGCTGCTAGCCTGGGGCAGAGACAGGCTCCACCACGCTCCACTGTGTACCCACGCCACCCATAGCTCTGCCCAGGCCTCCACTGGATGCAGGGTGCCAGTGTTTGCTGGATGGGGCAAGGAGGAAGAGGCTTCGAAGGGCTCAGGGCACCAGGGACCAGAGGGGCAGCAGTGGCCATTGGGTGGGGCTAGGGAGGTGAAGGCCCAACGGGGCTTGGGGCACCCAGAGCCTGAGGAAAGGGTGGCTGGGAACCCACCCCAGGGGGTGGCATGAGACAGGACCCTGCAAGAGCTGAGAAACCAAGCCCCCAGAGCATGTTCCATTCTCCCATCACACTTCACTCACAAAACACAAATGGAAAGATAGAAGCATTAGTATTTCAAGATGGCAACAGGAGAGCTTGAAGCCTGAGTGCAGGGCCCTCAGCCTTGTGTGACCACACTGGCCCCATCCCATGAAGTCAGCCCTGATCCCAGTCTGTCTATGCAGCCATCAGAGGAAGTGGGAAGATGGGATGGAGAAAGTTTGGAGAAATGGGCATTGCCAAGGAAGGCAGGTCCTTTCCTGATAGGTTGGATTCAGATTGTTCCTAACCCCCTTGATCCTTATGTCTGAAGTGATAAAACATAAACAAATGCCCCAGGGTTGGATGCCTTAGGAACACCAGAAGACTTTGGGCAGGTAGGAGGGCTTTATGCCCGATGTCCATCCTATTGGGGAAATGGTTATCTGAGGCACAATGAGACCCTAAGACACAACATCACTTTTATAGAAACTGTGGGGTTTTTTTTTTTTGCTCTTTTATTTTGTAGCTGATTATTTAACTTGGGAGATGCTTTAAATATTCAGTTACATCTTGAACACACCCTCATGTCAAGGACTGCTCAGGGACTAAGGAAATCCTCACATTTTATGGAATAATTAACTGAAGAAAGAAAGAAAATTCACATGCAGAACACCTGGAAGAAAACAGGCAAAGACTGAAGTGCATGGTCCTGAAAATGACTGAAGGTAACAGGAGTTCAGGGAAGGAGGGAAGCTGGGTGCCTTGAGCTGGCCCTGAAGGACCAGAAGGACTGAGGAGGCAGAGAGGAAACAGGGAGAAGAGCAAAGTGGAAGTGAGCACAAAATATTCCAGAGACTGAGACACTGGCCCAGTGTTATTTAGCTAACCCAGCCTCTCGACCACAGCTGCTGTGAACAGCCAGCAACAGGCTTACAAAGGCCTCTATTTCCTTCATCTGAGGATGGAAATAACATCTACTTCCCACGGTTGTGCAGTTAACATAGAGGATGTCTCTAGAGGACTTGGCACAATGTCTAGCACATAACCTGTTTATTGAGTCTCTCTGACTGCTGGCCGGAGAAGCCTACCTGAGCTACCTTGAGCTGAAGACACTACAAGCTCTGGAACCTGCAAGAGGGCCTTGGGAAAGGTATCACAGCCTGTGTCCCTTTGATTCTGGCCTCATCCTTCTCTTTCCCCACAGACAGGCTTCCTCTGCTTTCCTGGGCCACATGGAAGATGGAAGGTGTCTGGCCCACAGTTCCCAAAATCTCTCTCTCAAGATTTCAGTTTCAATTTCAGAGGACACAGGAACTGACAGACTAGCTTGGTTAACTGCCCTCCATCAGTTCAATCACCTGTGACCAGGGATTCAAGACCATTTTGCATGATGTGGATGCAAGAGACAATTAAGGGGGTTAGTGTGGCCTGGGCAGAGAGGTATATAGATGCCCACCATATGTGCAGCTATTATTAGCTACTGTTATTATATGAACATCAAGACAACTCTAATAGGTCAGACATGTGCTATCACTGGCTTTTTCTTAAACCAACTTTATAAGATATAATTGACATTCAATAAACTGCACATATTTACCGATGTTTTAACACATGTACATACCCATGAAGTCACCACCATAACCAAGATAAAAATAGATCCATCATCCAAAAGTGTACTTATTCTCCTATGGAATCCCTCCTTCCCATCCTCTTTACAGGCAACCATGGATGTGCTTTCCATCATTATAGATTAGTCTGCATGTTTTAGACTTTATATAAATGGGATCATATAAGACATATATACTTACCTGGCTTCTTCTATTCAGTATAACTATTTTGAGATGCCTCCCTGCTACTGTCTTATCAATAATCCATTCCTTTTCATCCCCTTGTGTGGATAAGTAGCAATTTATCCATTTATCTGATGATGGACTTCTTTCACCCACTTTTGGCCATTACAAATAAAGCTGCTATGAACATTCATGTAAAACTCTTTGTGTGGACATATGCTTTGGGTAAGTACCTAAGTATAGAATGGATGGAATATATGGTAGGTGTTTGTCTTTTCAAGAAACTAACTGTCCAAAGAGGCTGTACCATTTACATTCCCACCGGAAGTTTATGAGAGTCCCAGGTGCTACATATTCTCACTAACACTTGGTCGGTCATTGTTTTTAATTTTAAATATGCAGAGGAATCTATATCACTGTGGTTTTAATTTTCATTTCCTTCAAGATTAATGATGCTAAGCATCTTTCATGTGCTCACTAGTCATTGCATATCTTTTTTGTTGCTCTACCTCTCCAAATTGCTAACCCATTTTTTAAAATAAGGGTGTTTGCTTTCTTATGATTGAGTATTCAGATTTCATTACATTTCTGGATAAAAGCCCTTTAACAGATATATGACTTGGAAGTATTTTCTCCCACGCAGTGGCTTGCCTTTCTATTCTCCTAACAGTATCTTTAAATGAGCAGAAGTTTTTAATCTTGATAAAATTCAATATAACAACTTGTTTTTTATGGATTTAACTTTTGGTGTCATATCTAAGAAATCTTTAAATAACTCAAGGTTGCAAAAATTTTCTCCCATTTTTTTCTTTAAAAGTTTATTGATTTATATTTAGATCTATGATCCATTTTGAGTTAATTTTTGTATACAGTGCAAAGTGTGGACTGAAGCTTTCTTGTTTTTTTGCACATGGATATAAACTTTTTCCAGCATCACTTGTCAAAATAACTTTCTTTTTTCACTCAATTCCCTTTGCACCTTTATCAAATTTCAGGTGTCCATGTATGTATGGATCAATTTCTGGATTCTATTACTTATGTTTATAATACTTATCTTTACAATAAGTCTTAAAGTCAAATAGCATTAACCCTCTTAAATTATTATTTTTATTTTTCAGAGTTCTTTTGGCTATTCTTGGTCCTTTGTATTTCAATATAAATTTTAGAATCAACTAATTAATTCCTATTTGTTAAAAAAAGGCTGCTGGGTTTTCACTGGGATTGTATTGAATCTATAGATCATTTGGGGGAGAACTGACATCTTAACATACCATATCCTCCAACTCATAAAATACTATTTTTCTTCTTTATTTCTCTCAGAAATCTTTTGTAATTTTCAGTGGAAGTGTCTTCCACATTTTGGGTCAGACTTATCCCTAAGTATTTCTTGTTTTTTGATGCTATTATAAACAGTATTTAAATTTGTGTGTGTGTGTGTGTTGATCTTGTATACCACCATTTTGATAAACTCATTTATTAGTTCCAGTAGGTTTTTTTTTGTAGAGGCCATCAGATTTTTTTTAAATCGATGATTGGAATCTACAAATAAAAACAGATGAATTTTTTACCATCAGGATGTCTTTTACTTATTTTTCTTGCCATGTTGCATTGGCTGCAACCTCCAGTACAATGTTGAATAGAAGTGGTGAAAACACACATTTTTGCAGTCTTCAAATTTGGGGGAAGCACTTAATCATTCACCACTAAGTATGATGTTAGCTGTAGTTAAGATTTTTTTATTTTTTTTAATCAAATTTCTCTTCTACTCCTAGTTTTCTGAGAGTTTTTATTATAATAGGATGTTGTATTTTGTCAATGATTTTCTGCACCTATTGAAATGATCACATGGTTTTTGATATGTTAATATGGCGAACTGCCTTGATTAATTTTCAAATGTGAAACCTAGCTTGCATTCTGGAGATAAGCCCTTTTTATATGTTGTTGTATTATCCTTTTTATATGTTGTTGGATTCAATTTGCTAAAATTTTGTTTAGAATTTTTACACGTATATTCATGAGAAATATTTGCCTTTTTTCTGTTTTAGTATCATGGTAATGCTGATCTCCTAAAATAACTTGGGAAGTAGTCTTTCCTCTTCAACTTTCTGGGAGAATTTGTGTAGAATTTTTATTATTTCTTCCTCAAATATTTGGTAGAATAAAGAGTGTATCCATTTGAGCCTGGAATTTCATTGTAGGAAATTTTTCTATTACAAATTCAAATTCTTTAATAGATATGGAGCTATTCAGCTATTTCTTCTTGAATGAGCTTTGGCATTTTATTTCTTTCAAAGACTTTCTCATTTTATCTAAGTTATTTGATTTATTGACATCCCCATGTTCTTAATATTCTATTATAATTTAAATATCTGTATAATTTTGACTACTATAGAATATTGATGATTATACACATATATTGATTACATCTGTAGAATAGTAATGTAACCTCTCTCATTCTTGACATTGATAATCTGTCTTCTCTCTTATTTTACTCTTCAGTCTGGCCAGCTTACCAATTTTATTGATGTTTTTCAAAGAAACAGCTTTTGGCTTCATAGATTTCCACTCTAATCTTTATTATTTCCTTTTTGCTTGTATTGGTTTTAATTTGCTCTTTTTTCTGGCGTTAAGACCACTTGAGATCTCTATTTGAGACCATTTTTCATTCCCAATGTAAGTTTTTATAACTATAAATTTCTCCCCCTAAGCATTGCTTTAGTGGCATTCCCAAAATTATTAGATGTTGTACTTTCATTTTTATTCAGCTCAAAATACTTTCTCATTTACCTTCTGTTTTTTCTTTGACACAGATTATTTAGAAGTGTGTTATTTGGTATCCAAATATTTGGGGATTTCCCAGAGATCTTATCATTAGTGATTCTAATTTAATTCTATTGTAGTCAAAGAACATACTTTATATGACTTATTTTTTTTAAATTCGTCCGACACTTGTTTCATTCATAATATGATTTATTTTAGTAAATATCTGTGTTTTCTTGAAGAGAATATGTATTATGCTATCACTAGATGGAATGTTCTGTATTTGACTGTCAATTGGGTCAAGTTGATTAACAATGCCATTCAAGTATTCTTTATTCTTGCTCATTTTCTGTCTATTTCTGGCAGTTATTAAGAGAGGGGTATTGAAATCTCTATACATTTTGATTTGTCTGTTTCTTCTTGCAGTTCTATCAGCTTTTACTTCATGTATTTTAAAGTTCTCTTATAGGTGCATAAAATTTATAATAGTCATACCCTCTTAATTAATTGAACTTTTTTTACATAATGACCTTCTTTAGCCCTTGTAATATTCTTTGCTCTGAAATATACTTTGTTTAATATTGACATAGTTACTCCAGCTTTCTTCTGATATTTTCTTTTAATTAGACTGATTAGATTGATGATTTGATTTTTGTCTGTGTGCTGTTGTTGTTTCAGATAAAAGGGTAAATTTTGTCTCTGCTACTCAATCTTGGCCATAAGCAGAAGCCCCAGTCAAATGTTATTAAGCACAGTTCACTACGGAGGAAACAATCACTAGAAATGTTTTGACTTGACCAAGGTCATACAGCTGATTACCGTTTGCTAAGCAGAAATACAGCATGGGCAGGGCAGTACTGCTTCAAGGGATCCGTGTGCATTTCACTCCTTAGAACAAAAAGGGCAAGAAAGTATTTTATGTGAAGGAGAACTAGGATTGCTGATTAAGGAGACATGATGGATGAACCTTCCCTGTTTTGTTGACAGTCAGACCTAAGTCAAAGTCACTGAAAACTGTTAAGAATAAGAATTCCCTGTACTTACAAAGGAGAGATGATGAAGCCATTTACCTAATGGATTATTCCAGGAAAATTCCAATGCCCATCTAGAGGCACACAGACATTTCAGATGACCCGATACACAGGAGGATACCCCTGGGTCAGTGCTCATTCTACTCAAACCTGCACCACAGCCATCATTGGGTAACATACACATCCCTCACCTGCCCTTCTGAACAGCCAGCCAGTTTTGTACTAGCGTCTACATAAAAATGATGAAACCAGATTTTCCAGCATCCAATAAATAATCTAAAAGACTACTACAACTATAATGTGTTCATATTAAGAAGTAAAATTAAATGAGAAAGGTAATTTCACTGGGGCAACATGACTATCCATCTTGTAAGTTCAAACTGACACAGCAATCATGTGTACGATGGGCCTTAGATGTCAAGAATACCAGCACACAGACAGAAATCACATAACTCAGTGGAAGGGGGGGTAGCACAGATGCCAGACAAGGTGATGGAACTTCCATCCCTTTAAAACCTACGTGGTCATGCAAAGACAATCAATTCTATGACAAATTTAGAAAATAGCAGTTAAAACAGAAGTAAGCATTTAATTCTTTTATCTGACAGGAAACCCAAGACAGAAATAGCAGATTAATACAGACAAGTACAGCTGTTTGAAGTTCCAGGTTTTACTATAAGTGGTACTTTGTAGTTTATAAAGATGTTTTTACGACACACCATTAAACTTGTTAGCCTGCCAGGTAAAAGGCATTCGCGATGTCTCCCTGTTTGTCAGGTTTAGAAGTTCCTATACAAACTTCATTTGCTTCATTTTAACTATTCGGGGTATCAACTTTTCATATCTCTTGATTAAAGCCAACCTTTTTCTTCCTTTCTTAAATGCGTTTTTGTGCATGTCTTGAAATTCATGAGCATGTCATGGAGATCAAAATATAGCTGGGAGATGACTAGCTAGCATAATGAGTCACAGTCTGATGTTTGATTGCTTACATCAAAGAGATCACATGCAGGAATTCAGAAACATTTCATATTTTGCTCGTGTTGTGATGTCTTCAAACGGCACCTCCACACTTGCTGCAGAAATTATTACAAAGTTCCCCCAGCTACCTGGTGTCTACGTCAATAATCAAAGTCACATTCTCTTTTCCTAGTCACACCATTATGTCAGTTTACCATAGGATTTGAAAGCCTAGGCTTAAAAAAATAATAAAAACACTGTTTTCTAACTGGTGTCTAACTGTGTGTATGTTTTTGGGGGGCTTTATTAAATCTACAGAATGACACAATATGTCCTGTATGTACAACTTTTGACGTCTGTGAACCTCAGGCTGTATTCCTGGTTTGGCTTGTAGCAATGGCAGTTAAAATACAGTATGATGTTAAAAGGCACATAACCAATTCAGGGTTTATTTACTGACAACATTCCAGCAACATGTGACACAGTCAAAAATGTTAAAAGAGCCTTTTCTTTTCCACAAGGAATAGAAGAATATTAGACGGATGCTATTTTACTGACGATAAACATTGATGCTATGGTTTATTCCAGTTAAATTCCTTGTCCTCTGTTCTCCCTTTGTCCTCCTCACTCCCCGTGCTGCCTGCCTCTGGGACAGAGTGGGGTGGGGAGGAGTGAGGAGGGAGACAGGAAACAAACACAGTGAGCTGGAGACACAAAGTTTCAGTCACTGTATCAATTGGTCAAAAGACAGTTAAGTCTGGGATATAGTTTAGACCTTACTAACTTGATATCACTAATTTCAAGTTTTAGTTCCAGCAACGTAAGGCACTCCAAAATCCAGTCAAAAGATGCTCTGACATCTCAAAGCAGCCATCAGTATCACACTGAACGGATGATAGGGTTTTCATTGATTCTCAGCTGATGGTTGTTTCTCTCTCCCCAATTTTTTACAATATACTCAGCAAATGTCATAGTGCCTGGGACAGAGGCCAACTTGCCATTATAAACTTTGACCCAACTTTATTTGTCCACTGCCTGACTCCCTCATAAGGACTATGTCCATGAGGCCATATACCAGGCCTTTTTACCCATCTACTCCCTGCACAGTGCCTGAATCAAAATAGGAGCTCAAGGAACATTTGCTGAGTGACAACATTAAAACCGACCCAAGAATTGTATTGCAAACTTAATGTTAGTGCCACAGAAGGATTTTCCCCATTTCCACAGTGTTTAGTGATTTACTGGATAGTGATTTACGGATACAGAGGGCAGACGATAAGTTATAGGCATCTGCACTATTTATATAATGTGATTTTCTAAACTAGTTCCCTGACCTGTTGTCCTACTACTTGTTTCTAGTTTAATTACCACAAATAAAGTGTCTGCAAACGTTGTCATGCATTTACTGACTGCTTCCATTGCACTCATTTACAGCTGTAGAGTGTCCTTTACATGAAGCAAAGAAACTCAGTTTCTGGAATCCAAACTGGAAATAGAGTTGCAAAGGTTTACAAATGCATTGAATGCTTTTTTGACATGTCTTGTTCAAACAGCAAAAATGTTGAATAAAAAGAGAAATACCTCAGTCAGCAGAAAGCTAGAGGTGATATGTGCAGGCATCTGCATGTTTGTTTCCCGGAGGAAGAGAACCACTAATTTCGAGTTTTCGTTCCAAAAATGCAAGGCACTCTGACATCTCAAAGCAGCCATTAGAAGAGTGAACTAAGGACAAGATTTTCATTGGTTCTCAGCTGATGGTATTTTAACATTTGTCATGGCCCACCTGGACCCCCAGCAGGCATAGCGTGAATCAGGGTTGAGGAGCCGTACTCACCAGCCTTGATGTGGACATCCTGACTGCGAATTTTCCCTGAAGGATTTTCAGCTGTGCAATAGTAAGTATTATCATGGATTAAGGTACTAAAGCTTGAAGGAGGGAAGGGGAAAATTTGGAGAGTGCCGTTGGGGTGGACGTGGCGGATCCCGGGGACATCGTAGATCTCCTCGCCCGTTGCTAGGTACCATCTGAGAGACACAGGAGGGATGCCTGCAGCAGGGCAGGGCACCAGGGTCCCCGTGGTGCTCGCAAACACTACCTCTTGCAGAGATGCATTGACAAAGTAGAGGCTGGAGTGAAGGTCCTCACTGAAAACTACAAGAAGACAACACAAGAACATGTCAGTAAAGTGCACCTTCTGAACTTGTCCTTCCATCAACTGGCATCAAGAGGTTATTTTGAGAAACAGACACGAGGCTCAACTAAAGCCAAATCATTCGAAATTGCTCAACCTACTGTGGACAGAGAGGCACCATCTTCATAGTTTGTACGCGAGTTAAATTATCCTGGGTCTTAAACTTTAAATAGATTACTCTTCAGCTCTCTATGTCCCGTGCCCTGTTCTGTCTCCATGGTACTGACCGCTACTGGAATTTATATTGGGTTCTGTATTCATTTATTGTCTGTCTCCCTTTCTAGAACGTAAGGCCCATGAGAACAATGCTGCCATTTGCTCACACTATTACCTGGGGCACAGAGCAGAACATCCCTTGGCGGCTTAAGAAGAAGAAGCGACACGACTGAATAACTAGATCCGGTTGCTAGGATCAAATTGCTCTGGTTGAAAGGTACATTGAGAGCTAACTTTGAATGAAATAAGTCACAAATTTTAAAAATTAAAATTGAAGATCATAGGTAAAGCATTTTAAAAAGGACAGTTGGTTTTCTGAAAATCAAATCCAATCAACAATGCATTTTTTTATTGAAAATATGTTGCAATGATAAAGAGAACTTTAACAAAGTATCATTCAATTCCACCAGCCGATGGCAGATTCTGTCTCGATTTTTCTCTTCTGGCCCATCCGCCTACATGCCTATATAATTATACTATGTCATAATGTGCGCACATGAAACATGCAGTTTTTACAGACTCTGTTTCATACTCATAACATTGTTTCATACACATAATGCCATGTTTCACAGACTTCATAAGTACAGCTGACCTTGAACAACACTGGTTTGAACTGCGTGGGTCCACTTATACATAGATTGTTGTCAATAGGAAATAACTACCGTATTACAGCATCTGCAGTTGGCTGGATCTTCAGATGCAGAGGAACTACGGATACAGAGGGCAGACGATAAGTTATAGGCATCTGCACATTTTATATAATGTGATTTTCTAAACTAGTTCCCTGATCTGGGCTACTTGTTTCTAGTTTATTTACCACAAATAAAGTGTCTGCAAACGTTGTCATGCATTTATTGACTGCTTACATTGCATTCATTTACAGTTGTAGAGTGTCCTTTACATGAAGCAAAGAAACTCAGTTTCTGGAATCCAAATATTAAACAAAAGATGTATAAATGCCGTGAAGACCTACCTCTTAGACACTGGTGTTTATATATGGCTTTCTAAGAACAAATACATACCAGGTCACATAGTCACAAGAGAGTAAAGAAGCCCTAGACATTTGGAATTAATCTCACTGGGCAGAGATGAGAGTAACGATTACTGAGTGCCCAAGCCATGTCAGGCAATGTCATGAGACTCGAAGTGTTATTTCATTTACTCCCATGCACAGCAGTCCTGCCAGGTGAGCCCAGGCTCTGCTCCACAGAGGATGAGGTGGAGACTCAGAGGGGCTGTCACCGGAGCAAGGATTCAGGGTAGGAGGTTGCAGAGCCAGGATTCAGTCTCCCTGATGAAGATTTTATTTCATTGCATGGCTGCCTTTATTGTACGAAGCCAAATCGTGGGGAAGCTGTGTTCATGAGATTTGCCCTACTCCAGATAGCTTACTTGGAGATCCACCTGCTTTCTCTTGGTCTCTGTCACTAGCGGTGACCACGAGTTTGCCCACGGCCCACGCTGCCTATCTCTGAGCTGGCAGCAGAATGAACTCCATTAGTCAAAAAATGGCAGAGAAAAATACACTTTGTAAAAGTGACAGATTTACTCAAAGAGAAGACAGGCAGGGGTATTCATCAAGTAGTAACTGCTTGATGGTTTTCTTCCCCAACCATAACTAAAGTCTTTAGCAATGCTCCGTAAATCAGAATATGGAAAGTATTGCTAACTGAGAAATTGGTTCAGACCAGAAGCATAGTTAATAGTTAAACATTGTAGCTTTCAGCTCAAATAAAAATGCTGATAGTAGCACTGTGGTTTTGAGCTTTTTAGGAAACTGACATCACCCCAAACATACTGCTAGGAATGAGGTAACTGTCACTCCTGAGGCTAATTAATTCCACCTCAATTCTTTTTTTCCCTCCCCACATTACTCTTCTGTCAACTGAATTGTAGGCGATTCAAACTAAGTAAAATTTAGTCGTATTTGAATTTATTCTGTGTCCTAAAAGTGGCCTTGTTAAGAACAGCAGTCTTTGAAAATGTGAATTTATGTAAGAAATATTTCTTAATTAAATATATAGTTTTCTATTGTCAACCACATTCTAAGAGCCAGCCTATGAAATTATTTAAATGACTGTGAGAAAAATGCAAAACAAATGTTTAATCCTAGTAGTTAAAGAGATAAGCGACCTATGGGGGATTACTGTCATTTCTCCTTACATTTTTTAGATATTTCACATTAGTCTTTCTATTTCACACCACTGGGTTTAATAACATAACATAAACTCACTTTCTAAGACACACATCATATGGTCACAGGCAAAAGAAAACCCAAACTATATTCCAACAGCTTTTATTTCTTCCATCTAAGGGACCATCCATCTGCTTAAATAATAGTACTTCTTTTTATGGAGTGCTGAATGCACTTTAAATACAGTAACATTTGCTCCCTCCAGTAAGGGCATGGGCAATCTTAATGTGAATTGTGAGAGTGTGTGTGTGTGTGTGTGTGTGTGTGTGTGTGAAAGTTCCTTGAAAATAACTTTCAGTTTATTAACTGAAAGCTAAACAAAATGCTTGGCAGAATCTTGTTGTGAGATTCAAGATATAAAATCCTGGCGTATGAACGCTAAGGGCACAAAAGGAAGGGGCTTTGGAGAATTGTTTCTTCGTTTGCAGACTTCTCCATATTTTTTTATCGTTATAACAGATGGTATAACCAAGACTCCCGTGACAAACATAAAGGAAAATGTTACACTAAAAAGAAAAATAAGTCAATATTGCTTTCTTTAAAATCCACATACGGCAAAGTGAAAGGAAGAAACATGGGAGAAACTTTGCAGGAAGCAATGATACAATCAGTTATTCATGTGACAGTATTTATTGAGCACCTGTTATGTACCAGGCCTTGTGCAAGGTCACAGTTACACACATTTGCAGAAGTCATGCTGCTGCTTTTAAGGAATTTTTGGTCTAGAGGGTACCATGGTCATGTAACGAGATCAGCGATAATTATATATTTTGCTGAGTGCTGTGACAGAGTTATCAACAAAGTGCTACAGACGCATAAATGATAGAGAAACTAACCCAACCTGGGGAAGATAAGGGTAGATTCCCAAAGGAGAGGGAAAGCAGATTCTAGGCAGAGGCATTAACACAGTAGGACACTGAGTTGTCATAGGCAGGAGAGAAGTGAGAGGACACTGGATACCAGGAACTTGAGGGCAGAACCAACAGTGACACAGATTTGGGAGAGGAAGCTTGAGGTTCTTTATATTCATTTATTCTGTACATACATATTCAGCACCTAGTAAGTATCTGGCGCTTGCTAAGGCCTTGGGACACGCTAAGGACCAAGGCTTGGAGGGTGGTCCTGGGAGCTTCTATTTCAGAAGCTTATTATAAAGTCTAGATCATAAGGGGTGTCAGATCTCAAGCTAAGAAGCATGTGCTTAATTCTGAAGACGGTAGGACAACAGGGAGCCCCACTCCTAGGCATACACACAAGCGAAGTGAATGCACATGTTCATGCAAAAACTTGTACACAAATGTTCAAAGCATGTTATTTACACTAGACAAATGTGGAAACAACTCAAGTGCCCATCAACTGAAGAATGGATAAACAAAAGCTGCTATATCCATGCAATGGAATTTTACTCAGCAATAGAGATAAATGAAATACTAATATGTGTTACAGACACGGACAACTCTTGATAACATTATGCTCAGTGAAAAGAGTGAGTCACAAAAGAGCACGTACTGTGTGATTACATGCACATGAAATGTCCAGAACAGGGAACTCTACAGAGACAGAAAGTAGATGAGTGGTTTACTTAGGGGTGGAGGTGAGGGGCTGGGGAGAAGGGTGACAGCTAAAGGATGCAGCGTGTCTTTTTGAGGTTATTCCAGTGGTCTAAAATTAGCTGTGATGAAGGTTGTGCATATCTTTGAATTTACCAAAAAAAAAACACTGAACTGTACAAACAGATGAATGTTATTGTATGTAAATTATATCTCAATAAAACTGCTTAAAAAGTTGGGAGCCAATGAAAGTTTTAACACAGAACAAGCAATTTTCCAGACTGTCGTTTTGGAAAGTGAACGCTGGGTGGGGTTGGGATGAAAACTGGAGGCAGGAAGTCTGGCCGGGCTGCTGTGGGTGGCCCAGGCCCTCCGGGGCTTTGGTGCTGTGAAGGGAGGAGAGAGCCTAACTCTACAGGTGTGTCTGATATGGTCCCGCCAGAAAGTGTGGGCAGGGCATGGAAGTAACGAGAGTGAGGGAAGAAAAGGAACAAGTCAATATGATCCAAATTTAATAGCTTGCATGCCTGGTTGCATAGTTACACTATGAACGCAGATAGAGAACATACAAGGCAGAGCCAGCTGGGTGAAGGAAATGACAGTGCCAGTTTTACTGAAGTTAAAGGGGGCACTGCCTTGGGGCCACCCACTAGCCAGCTGGGAATCGGAGTACAAGATCTCAGACAGAGATTCCACAGTCAGGGAAGCTGAAGCCCATCATTGGGTGAGATATATCAAGGAGCCTGTAAAGAACAAGAAGAGACAAAAAAAATGGAGATGGATCCTCAGGGATAGTTAATACATAAAAGGTGAGCAAAGGATATTTGACCATGGACTTGCACCCAAAATACATAATGAACTCCTACAGGTCAATAAGAAAAACATAATCTAATTAAAAATGGGCAAAAGGCTTAGATGGTCACTTCACAAAGGCCAATATATAAATGTCCAACAAGCACATGAAAAAAAAAAAACCTCAATGTCACTAGTCATCAGGGAAATGCAAATTAAAAGCACAAGGAGTTACCACTACACAACAATGACTAAAATGGAAAAGACAGACTATATTGAGTGTCCCAAGGATGTGAAGCAACATGAAACACATACACTGCAAGCGGGAATGTAAATTGATAAGGTCATTATGGAAAACTGTTCCTCAGTAACTACTACAGCTAAACCTATGCCTACCCTATGACTCAACAATTCGATTCATACATATTTATCCAACAGAAATGCATGCGTATGCTCATAAATATTACACACTGGAATATTCACAGCATTACTATTTGTGAGTCCCAAACTGGAAACCACTCACAATATCCATCAGTAGTAAACAATGGATAAATATATTGTTATATATTTGCACATCAAATCATTATATAAAAATAAGAATGAACAATCTACAATTACAAACAAAAATATTATGAAACGACAACCATAAAGTTGAAGGAAAGTAAACAGACACAACAAGAGTGCATACATTATTATTCCGTTTATATCAAGCATAAAATAGGAAAAACTAATCTATGATGTTAAGAGTCAGGATAATAGTTATTCATGGGGTGGACACAGAACAGAAATGGCATGAGGGGGCATCCAGGCTGCTGTCTGTGTTCATTTTCTTGACCTGGGTGCTGGGTACACTGATGTGTTCAGCTGATGAAAATTTCATTTAGCTGTACTCTGTGAAATGCACACTTCTCTGTATGTATTCCATACTTGACTTAAAACATTAAATGTTTTAAAGAAATGGGAAAAGAGAGAAACATCATGAAGATAAAGAAGACGTTATAAGTAGCCAAAATCTTAGAGAAAATGATGCCTTAGAAACAAAAGGACAGCATTTTGAAATGTCAACCAGCAGTTTTCAACTGTGTCAGTTGCTTCAGAGAGATCAGAAAACATGAAAACTAAAACGGACCATTAGGTTTGCAAATTGAGTATACTTATTTTGAATGAAAATACCATTTAGGATCAAAATAATTTTATTGATTTCATAGGAATCTGTGAGTGTATATGCTTAGTAAAATGAACTGCTTCTATAAAGCTCTTCCCAAATGAAAAGGAATATACCTAAGCCTCAGGTAAATATTATCTAGAAAGCATAACACTTAGCTGATTCTGAGACTCCAAAATGTTTTCACATTTGAATAAATGCTTTGAAATTTAGTGTCATCTTGATCAGACAATCTGAAAGCAGATAAATGGATGGTCTCATAATGACTTGGAAAGCATTCCAAACGTCTATGAAATAATTCCAAGTTAGGTTATAAAAATATGCTCATATGTTACAGCAATTGTGCATTTAACTCTAATATATTTCAGTCGTTCTATCTATTCCCCAGCACTAAAGCAACAATGCAACTGTCCAAATAAGAATTGGATAAAACTTCATAGTGACATAGAACTTAAAACTATGAAATTCTGTCTCTGTCCATGATAAAACAAAATGAAACAAAACAGGAAGTGGATTTACCCTCTTCTATGTAAACATTCAGGCAATACAAAACAGTAAGCTGTAATAGAAGGAAACAAATGAGATGGGGCCCACTAGTATCCAGCTTAATGCCTGGAGAAAATTCACAAATCATCCCAAAAGGAGAAACCTAAATAGAACTTGGTGGAATTTCTGAGTTGAAGCTTGGGGAGGCCAAACACACTGGATTTACAAAGCAAAGAGACGGAAGTTGCGTGGAGAGGGAACTCCAACAATCTGAAGAAGTTTCCCTTTGATAAGTCTTTAGCTGTGGACAGATATTTACAGGTGTGTGAGGAAACTACTGATGCTGCAAAGAAACACCAGAAAGGAGCAACTGGAAAATCCCTGAAGCTCACATAGGGGAGGGACTAGTTCATGTTCCATCCAGAGAGGAAAGAACTAATATATGGGGTATCAGATAGAGTACTCAGAGGTGTATGACCACTACCACGGGGGCCAAATTAATCATAACAAAGTTTAAAAGGGATCCCAGTATGGATTCCAGAAGGGATTAAATTGATTTCAAGTAACGTAACTGCACAACCAACAAATTTCAATGCCAGTTAATGAAAAGAAACAAAATCCAATAATCAATAATGTAAAGTTTACAATATCTGACATCCAATAAAAAAATTGGAGACAAGCAGGAAAATATGACCTATTATCAGAAGTAAATGTATTCAATAGAAGCAGACATAGAAATGACAGGTGATAGAATTAGCAGGCATGGACATTAAAATAGCTATTATAAATATTCTCCCAATATCATCAAGATGGTAAGGAAAAGCAAGGGACTATTGATGAGAGAAATGGAGACTATAAAAATAGCCAAAAATGAAACTTCTTGAGATGAAAAATACACTATATGAAATGAAACACAGGCAAATGGAATTAACAGCAGATTATACCTTGCAGAAGAAAATATCAATAAACCAGAAGGCAGAACAATAGAAACTACACAAATTGAAAGACAAAGAAAAAAGGCTTAAAGACAGTAAACATAAAATCAGTGAGATGTGAGACAATATCGTGTGGCCTAATATATGTATAATTGGAATTCCACAAGGGAGGAGGTCAGACAGAAATTTTTTAAAAGAATTAATATCTAACATTTTCAAAATTTAAGGAATGCCAGAACCCCTAATACCCCATAAATTCAATGAACACCAAACAGAAGAAACACAAAGAAAATCACACCATGACACATCATAATTCAATTGCTGAAAGCTAGTAAAAAAGAGAAAAATATTAAATGCAGCCATTTAAAAAAAATACACATAGCATGCAGAGAAACAAAGGTAAGAATGATGCCAGACTTATCAGAAACAATGCAAGCCAAAAGACAGTGAAGAGAAAGAAAATTTAAAGTATTATTTAAAAAGAAAAAGAACTTCCAATCTAAAATTCTATGCCCACCCAAAAAAAAAAAAAATATTATAAATGAAGGCAAAACAAAAATGACTTTTCAGACATCCAAATACTAAGAGAATTCATTGACAATGGATCAGCAATACAAGGAATGTTAATGGAAGTCCTTCAGGCAAAAGGAAAATGTTACCAGATAGACATTTTTGACTTCTCAAAAATAATGAAGACTGACAAAAATGGTAAATACATGGGTAAATACACAAAACACATTTCTTCATTTTAAAAAAATAATCAAAAGACAATTTACTGTTTAAAGCAAAATTGATAATAATGTATTTTGGAGTATAACATATAGAGAGAGATAAAATGAATGACAATATTAGCATGAAGGCAGGTGGAGGAGGAGAATGACAATCTACTGTCTTAAGTTTCTTCTACTATACATCATGTTGTAATATTATTTGAAAGTAGGCCATGTTAGTTTAAAGATTTATATTGTAAACCCTAAAGCAAACACTTAAAGAACAAAGCAAAACTCAAATATTAAACTATTTATGTAGATAAAATTGATCATTAAAAAAATTCCATTAATACAAAAGGAGATAAGAAAAAAAAAACAGAGTGGATGAAATAAATAGTAAGCATTATCAAGATGGTAGATTTAAACCTAACCAAATTGGTGTTCACATTAAATATAAATGGCCTAAACACTCCAAAGGCAGAAAATGTCAGATTGATGAAAAATCAAGATTTAATAATATGTAATCCAGGAGAAACCCATTTTAAATACAAACAAACCAAGTAGATTAAAATTAAAGGGATAGAAAAATATACCATGCTAACACTACTCAAAAGAAAGCTGGAGTGGCTACACTAATATCAAAGTAGATTTCAGGATAAGGAATGTTACTAAGACGGTTATTTTCTAATGATAAAGTGATCAATTCAAGAATACATGACAATCCTAAATGTTGATGTATCTAATAAAAACTTCAAAGTACATAAAGCAACTCTGCTAGAATTGGAGGGAGGAATATCAAATCCAGAAGGAAAATTGAGAACTGGGTTTCTTTCTTTTTTAGTGCTGATTGCCATTGGGTTGATAGATCAATGTTCTTTATTGAGATTTTATCTGCCTTCTTGTATATTTTGATGTTAAAAAATCGTGCATAGAAAAAATTCAATCTTACCTCATACTGATGGTTTGCTAGGGTCCAGCCAGGCCAGTCTCCTCAGTGCCTTGGGAAACCCACTCCCACCTCAGAGCCAGCACAGATACTGAATGCCTTGCTGGAATACTTCACCATCCTTCACCCAATTCATTAAGACTCATGCTTTGACCCTCAGCTTAAACATTGTTTCCTTAGGGATTTATCCCTGATCTTCTACCTCTCAGACTGGACCCCATGCCCTACCTGTCAGCTTCTTGCTTCATTCATTCATAGTCTCAGCTTAGTTGTTTAGTGTGTGTCTCCAACACTGTTGAAATCTGCAAGAGGGGCACTGCATATAGAGGATGCAACCTTATTCTTTTGTATTTAGTGAACAGACTAGTACACAATAGAAGCCTTCACATTTTTATTGAATGAATAAATAAATCTTTAAAAAAATTATGGTTTTCATACCACATATAGCTAAAAGATTCCTTTTAAGGAAAAATAATCTGTATTTCATATGCATCATCTATTTTAATTTAAATTCCATTATAAAGATGTTAAGGGACAACAAGAATTAGTGGCTGAAAAAAGAATTTCTCGGATATTATAAGGAGAACACATTTATGAGATTTTAGCTACGCTGTGTAAGAATGTTCTTTTTATCCAATATGTGTGCTGATTTTTCAACAAGGAAGAAAAAAAGCTCAATTTTGCTATGTGTTTTACAAATCTCTGGAGGAAAAAAAAAATAAGAAAATGTTAATATTTTACCCATAAAATGTCTAAGTATTGTTTCCAATATCCTTCTAGAGAATTATTTCCATGTGTGTCTAGGGAATTCATTTTAGAGATGAAGTCTCGCTGTCCCTTCGGATGGATGAAAGTCACCCTCAGTAACATTGCTGGCGGTTACGTGTACAGTTTCAGAGAAGAATACAGCCTCTGTAATGAATAATATCTGTGTAGTTTGCTATATTCCAGCATTTACATTTTAAGCTCAAAGATTTCAAAAGGCACGAAAGTGGCTAGTGATTTGAAAGAAGCAGAAGACTCTCTGGGATTTATGATCACAAGCAGCAAAGCACATGAATAAACCAAAATGATGTAAATAACTCCTTAGGATCGGGGAGCATAAAACTGCGGGAACAAAAATAGAACAAACTAATGAAGAATGAGGGATAAATGTAGATTCACACAAGGAATTATAAATTAAGAAAATCATCAGAAAAAGAGAATGGGAAATGGAGCTGACATCATAATAATGTCAACAGAATTGCTTCCTGCAGATTAAAAGGCTTGGAGAGGGGGGAAAAATTACAAAAAGAGAAATGTCCAAAAACACAGCAATATGAACTAGAAACACAATAACAAAGCAACAATAAAATCAGACTATTAATGGGAGGGAAAGATTGAAATTCACTGAAGCCTAATGAGTCACCTATCCTATGATTAAAGAACAAAATAAACTGGGAGTTTGGGATTGACATATACACACTACTATATTTAAAAGAGATAACCAGCAAGGGCCTACTGTATAGCACATGGAACTCTGCTCAATATTCTGTGACAACATAAATGGGAAAAGAATTTGAAAAAGAACAGCTACATGTATATGTGTAACTGAATCACTTTGCTCTACACCTGAAACTAACACAACACTGTTAATTAACTACACTCCAATATAAAATAAAAATTAGAAAAAGAAAAAAGAAAGAATTTAAAAGAAAATTAAAAAGAAAAAAAATTTTAAAAAGAACAAAATGAATTAAAAGCAGAGACCACAATGGTACCTCAACAGAAAACTGTAAAGTCCAAGTCCTGCAAGAAATCTTAAGCTCCGGTGCTGAGTGAGAGCACTGAAGTGGAATGATAAAAAGACACGCATTCTTCTTAATCTCATTGACTATGGCAGTGTTCAGCATCATTTTCTTTTGCTAGAACTTCACCATGCTCAGGGGCACTCAATTTTCCATTTTGCTCTGGTCTAAGGACTTACATTAAGTCTAATTTTTAAGGTAATTTTTTTTTCAGGTAGTGCATGGGTTTTACTTTGTGCTTCAGTGCTAAAATGAATGGTTATTTTCATAATGGCAAATATACCCTGAGTTGTAAGTGGCAACAATCTTTTGAATTAGAAAGATGCTTAGAGGATTGACTCTAGTCTAGCCCCTCTGATTCACCAGCCTGAGTCAGAGACCTGGTCATTGTCTTCCTTCCCCTTGGGTGACTTCCTTGAGTTTTCTCCAGTGTGTTAAAACACTCATCTACCATCACTGGCATCTTATGACTGCCATTATTTTACCTCTCTTCCTCTTTATCCTTAGGATGTTTATATTCCTTTACTATCATTGTAATGGAGTTTCGGGGGCAAGGTGGGTGAACAGTGATGGAACATAGATGTTCATTTATTTTGTGTTACCAGCAATGCCTACTATCTCCAAAGCAGTGATGGGAACAAACCGTGTTTGGGTTTCAGATATGATACAACCCTCTATCTTCCCACAGAACACTGGGGAACACTGCACAGTACCCACCTGACTTCACCATCCTCTGCACTTTCACACCAGTTAATCCATTCTTGCATTTTCTGCCCTTGCTTCATCAAGATATTGCCTATCTATGTGACTTAGTTCATTGCTAAAACACTAATACCTTGGATGAAGCACAGGGGACATTATTATCCCTGTACACCACCTGCTTACACAGCATCGACTACACAGATAATGCAGTGAACACTTAAATATAACCCAAGTCAAGTCTCCCCTGAGGTAGTAAGGGCACTTCTTCGGGACAAAAATGTGCCATCCTCCTGGGGTTTCTCCACCGTTGGAAGCTGCTGTCAGGTTCTGATCTACGACAGTATGGAGGCCAAGGGCCAGCTCTTCCACCTCGGTGTGACCATTTATAGCAAAAGAGGTCAGACTGACCTAGAATTCTACACCCAGAGTATTAAGCAAGTGAACAAAGACATTTTTAGACAATGCAAAGTCAAAAACTTTACCTCTCATGCACCCTATTCAAAAAGCTTCTGGAAGATGAATACAAAGGCAGCAAACTAAGAAAGAGGAATGAATGTATGATATACAGGAAACAGAGGCTCAAACACAGGTGATGAGAAACAAAAGGAATTTCCAGAGTGACTCTGAAAGATTCCAAGACAACAACTGTATACTGGAAACTAGTCCAGATTGATGCAGAAAAAAGGCTCCCAGAGAGGTGTTTTGAAAAAATAAATAAATAAACATTCAAAGACCCTGATATATCTGAATGTATTAAAAGGAGTACTTTGTCCTGTTGGAGAATCTGGGAAATGAACTACACATGCAGTGAAAACTAAGTAAAGAAAAAAGTAAGTAATTATTAATCCTGGGGAGCAAACAAAGCTATCATAGAAAGGAAAGTGCTTATAATATGCTATGTGGCTCAGCTATAGCTGAGTTATGTATAAATACTTACATAATTATAATAGTGCAAACCCCAAATACTGATTTAACCCCAAATGGTAATATAATTATATAGAAAAAATAGCAGAAGGTAAGGAGGGAGGGCATTCATAGCCCAATTTAACAATTAAGTTAAATAGATATCTAAGCCTGAAAAATTAAATATTTCAATGTAAACAGAGAACCTGAGAATGCAGATCTGAATATCAGAAGAAAGCTTAGAAAGGAAAAACATGCAGAAAGCAAAATCGGTAGGTGAATGTGTTTCTAGAGACTGTGTTTCATTCCAATCACATGAAGACGCAGCCCTAACCAACCCTTAGGTTCAACAATGCCTTCCACATGTTTGAATCAATGTGTCTGATCTCACCCTACATCAGCCAGCACGGAGCGCAATGACACCCGACAGCTCTCGCTGGTGGAATGTAGGATGTAGAAAGCCCACTTACAGAGCCTTAACTGCAAGTCTCAAACACTTAAGACTTTAGAAAAAAAAAATCTGTTGACTGGGACCCTGGTAAATTGTTGTCCTAATCTCCTGGTAAACTCAGTTACACCCATATTCTGGGATCCAGCATTCTTTTTTTCTTAATTTATTTTATTGAAATATGGTTGAGTTACAACGTTGTGTTAATCTCTGCTGTACAGCAAAGTGATTCAGTTATACACATATATATATTCTTTTTCATATTCTTTTCCATTATGGTTTATCACAGGATATTGAATATAGTTCCCTGTGTTATACAGTAGGACCTTGTTGTTTATCCATTCTATATATAATAGTTTGCATCTGCTAATCCCAAACTCCACATTCTTAACATATCACATTCAAGAAGTTCGCTTACCTTCCTCCTCTTCCATGTGATTCTTTTTCACATTTGTTAAGAGTTCAGAAAGAGATAAATTAGACCCACACAAGGTACATACAAAAATATTCTATCCATAAAATATTAGTTTTTAAATAAAGGACCTAATGACCATCCACTCCTAGCTGCTCACAGCAAATGCGTACGGTCCTCCCCAATGCCCCTCTTTTTCTCATGTTTTGTATTCACTGCATCAGGAAGTCCATTAGCTGCACCCTCAAAATAGCCTCAGAGGCAGCGATTTGCCACCTCTTCTGCCACCTCTCTGGTCCCACCGCCACCGCTCTCTCTCTCCTGGATTGCCACGATGCTGCCCCATGGATCTCTCTGCCTCCACCACTGCCCCCTACCCTTACGCTCTGTCCATCAGCCAGAGTGGTCCAGTTAAACATGTCAGGTCCTCTCTCTCCTTTGCTCAGAACCTTCCAGGGCCCCCGTTCTCTCACATGAAAGACAATCTTTCTCTGTGACCCAGGCTCACTGTTCCCCTCAGATGTGAGCCCCTGCTCCTCTCCCTTCCTCATTCCACTCCAGCCACATAGCCTTCTCGTCGTCACGAGCATCCCCACAGGCTCTGATCTCTGCATCTTTATACATTCCTCTCCCTCTGCCCGGGATGGCTCTTCCCACAAAAACCGCCTCGCTCATTCCCTTGCCTTTTCAAGGCTTTGCTGAGCCACTGCCCCCTCGATGAGGCCCTAACTCAAGTTGTCTCCACCACAGTGAGCACTCCCAATTGCCCTCATCTGCGCCTTCTCTCCGCAGCATTTGTCACCTGCATCATTTACTTATTTATAATCCTTTTTTATTGTCTGTCTCTCCCTCCCTTTAAAACTTTAGTTCCTAAAGAGTAGACAGTGGATTGGTTTTATTCCCTGATATATCTCCAATTCCTCATACAGTTTCTAGCAAGTAGTAGAATCTCAGTAAACATTTCTTAAATACATGACTGTTCTATTAAACTCAATTAAATATAAGTAAATAGGAGATTCCCTGGTGGTACAGTGGTTAGGACTCACTACTTTCCCTGCCATGGCATGGGTTCAATCCCTGGTCGGGGAACTAAGATGATGCAAGCCACGCGGTGTGGCACATATGTGTGTGTGTGTGTGTGTATGTAAATAAATCTCAGTGAAATATAACATCTTAAAATGAACGTTTGACTACAAATGATTCACGATTCCACCTGTACATTTATGGAACACTTTATCCAAACTGCTTTTATTCCAAAGCATTTTCTCCCCCCACTGTCTCATTAAGTCACCAGAGTGTCTGTCGTTACACAACGTAGGAGGGGAAAAGACAGAGGCACAGAGAGTGGAAGGGGGTTAGTTATCCAGGATCTCAGGTTGTGTGTTCTGGGCAGTACAAAGATGAGAGTATGCTCCCTTCACTGCTGGGGTGTCCCTGCGTACAACATTACTGTACTCTCTCCTTGTGCAGCTTGCTCGCCTCCTTTCTAGCAAGAGAGTGTCACCAAATGCACTATTAAACTTCAAATTTAGTTCATATCTATTATTATTGTTTTCATTTTGGGTGTAACTGAATAGCTAACATTTACTGAATATGTATTATGTGCTGGGACTGTGCTAAGTAGTTTAATACAAGACTTCACAAATCCTCAAAACAAATCTTACAGGTAGCTATTATTGCTATGTCCCTATTAGGGATGAGAAACCATACTGAACTTTGAACCCTGTAGTGAGGAAGAGACATGGGGTTTGATCCAGGAGTCATTTACACAGGGGCTGCGGGCTCAGGACCCTCTGAGAAGGAGAGACTTGTCCTGCACTCGCCCCTCTGAAGGGGGGCAAAGGCACCCAAAATTCTGAGTTCAGTTCCTGAAGATTCAAAGTCCCCAAGTTAGCCACCTTTGATCCGGACATCACTGCAGAATAATGGGCTACGATGCTCATAATAAGATGTGCTTAGCTAGGTACACTGTATTTCTTGGGGTTCATTTCAAAGTCTTTGTCATGTTTCGTCTTTGTAATTTTTACCTTTAGATAGAGGCTCAGGAATGATATCCTTAGACTAAAACTGAACACAACACGAAAAAAAGAAAACTCTGCCACTGAAATGTCTTTGATTACAGTTCTTATTTACTCTTTTCTTTCTTTCTTTTTTTTTCCTACAAAATCCTAATAATCTACCATAGAGTACTTTTTCCAAAAATTAAAACTATGATTAAGGATTGAAAAAACCAAACCAAAAAACACGATTTCCAGAGCGGTTTTTTTCTAAAGACTTCCTCTAGGCCCGAATCCGTGCTGAAAATGTAGCATGTTCAAAATACACTGTCGCATTAATGCTAATTTACAACTGCATGAGGTTTTCCCCTTAAGGGACCAAAGCTCAGCTGGAATTCATTAATTTTGACAGTTTGCCTATCACAGTAGAATGGATTCGCTGAGTGACAGAAACTTCTCTAAAAAGAGAAGAATCACATTCTCCTTGCTCTTAAGTATTCATAACAGAATGGAGTTTGAACATTCTCAAGGCAACCAGACGCACCATTAATAACCCCAGAACCTATGAAATGCGGCCCAGGCTTCACAGAGCAGAAACCCCACTGCCACTCGAGTCCCTTTAGTAATAAACCTAATATACACCAGCCAGCTGTGTAATGGGCCCAAGCACACCCTGGGGCTCAGAAGAAGGTCATAAAATAGAGTCCATTATCCCACATTGGGAATTTGACTTGATTCAGATTTGACACTTCATTTGGAGAAATGTCCTAGAGGCATATCCTTTCTAGAAGGTTAGGGTTGGAGTGGGTGGCTAGCTGTTGCCAAATTAATCCTGCAGAACACTTTTAAACGTAAAGGAGTAAGACTTTTAAAATATTCCCTTCACGATGACTTCTGTAAATCAAATTGAGTTGTAACGTCTGAAAGTTATTACTGGAACATTTTAAATTAAACCAACGCGGCATCACTCATTCCCAAGAGGAAGCGTGAAGACATTGCCAGTCATAGCATTTTCTGGTGTTTGATTAAAAAAAATCCAATCTTATTTGTAAAGACAAAGTAGTTCTAACCTTACATGGATCATAAGGAGGAAATAATGACCGCACAGCCTATCGAAGGACACCCCGGGACCACAAGCATGGCATGCTCTTGATCCTATTATGACTGTCTCTACAGACAGAATAACCTGGTGTGAGATGCTAGCAAGAAGGTGCAGGAGAGGAGGTGACTGGAGCCTAGGACCAGACTCAATACCAGCTTCTAAATCAGTGCTACCTTCATTTGCATATTTGGGGATGGCCACAGTATCATATTGACAACATAGTGCATGAAACCCATGCACGATTACTGAAGCCCAACACAGATACCAGGAGGAAAGAGTATAAAGCAAATTCTATTATGGAGCCCCAAGTATGAATCTCTGAAGAGGAGTTTAGGAAAGGGTCAAAGTCAACCTCACAGAAATGCTGAAGTGGCATTAGACTGGCCCTAACCTTGTCTTATTTAACAATTCATTAGTTACTTAAGCAAAGATCATATGATGATGGGAATGAGAATGAGAGTCACATCAGCAAGAGGAGCATGCATTCAGTACCACGCCTGAACCCATCCATGATCTCCTGTGACCCCGGTCAGCCCACGGGGCAGGTGTTATTGTTATACAGACAGAAGTTGAGGCAGGACCTTGACAAGTTACACTCATGGGGGATGCGGGGCAGGAGTGGGGAGAGGGTGTATCAGTCTGCTCAGGCTGCTGTAACAGAATACCACCGACTGGGTGGCTTCAACAAGAATTTTACTTTCTGACAGCTCTGGAGGCTAGAAGCCCAAGATCAAGGTGTTGGCAGGGTTGTTTTCTCCAGACGCCTCTCTCCTTGGCTTGTGGATGACCACCTTCTCACTGTGTCCTCACGAGGTCTTTCCTCTGTGCACATACATCCCCGCTGTCTCTCTTTGTGTCCAAATTTCCTCTGCTTATAAGGACACCAGTCAGATTAGGTTAGAGCCTCAAACTAACGACTCATTTTAACTTAACCACCTCTTTAAAGGCTGCATCTCCAATAGTCACATGCTGAGAAACTAGAGGTTTTAGGGCTTCAACATATGAATTTTGGGAGGACACAATTCAGCCCATAACAGAAGGAAACAAAGATGGTGGAGGCATGAGAAAAAGAAAATTTGAAACAACTGTGGTCAAGGAATTCTGAAGATCCTGAAATGATTGCTATGAGTAAGGAGGTGAAATGTACTCTAGGCCCCCAGACCCTCAAGAAAGAAGTTAAAGGCTGGCAGGTTTTTGCCTCCACAAAAGGTAGAATGTTCTGACAACCAGAACTGCCCAACATTGAGGCTAGTGCTAGAATGTTTCAGAGGGGAATGTTGTATTGGTGCAGCCAAGGGCCGTGAGGGTTATTGAACCATGTCTAGGTTCTTACGCCTTTTTACTAAGAAGCATGAAATAACTAAAGCAATGCATATTTCTCTGCCTTGGAATAGAACACTGATTTTATAACTTGATCCCCTTGGAAGCTCCTTTTCTGGGTAATATGAACAAGGTTCTTGTAATTAATTACATATTAGCTCTAATTCCTGAAATAACTTATACAATTATTGATACAGTTTCAAGTGAACATGCTTTGCAAAGTAAAGCAAAACTTTTCACCCTTTAAGTAGTCCTAATTAGCTACTTATATAACTGGAAGATCATAGCTTGAATCTAAGATAAAGGCATACGAATGATGTATTAAAAACACTTTTTGAGAGGAATCAAACTGAAGAAGGCAATCTATATGACTATTATCACTATTTAATGATACTTTCTGCTAGGACTGGGCTTGGAGCCAGCACCTCGGCTAAGACAACCACTTGCTATTCTTTCTGCTATTTAAAGAGTCCCTACTTTTTGTGCTGGGTAAGATCTGTGAGTTTGGCAGGTCAGATGAATGCATAAAATGATTTGGGGGAAATACACTAACAGCTAAATATTTATATGGGAAAACGTTCACATCCATTTTCTTCCAATATCTGAAAAAAATTCTCTAATACCAATACCACCATACACACACAAGGCCCTTCTATGCCAAGGGCTGTGCCAGACACAGGGAGGAGTAAAGAGGTGCATGGAGGTGCTCAGGAAACACGAAGCCAGGTAGCTGCTGTCTTCACAACCATCCACAGGTCACAACAATTATAAGAAGGGAGGATGGAGAAAATGAGAGAGAGGCAGCATAAATAGGGAACAGGGATGGAGCAGAGGAGGGCAGTGGGTCCCACTTGCTGGGATTAGGAGGGACACTGTGGAGGATGCTGCCTGGAGAGTATTTTGCAGCTTTAACTCCCCGCTCCGGGACTTTTCTTTCATTTGGAGGGTCCTTATATCGAAGAAGTGATTCTCCACTGGGGGAAATTTTGTTCCCCAGGGAACATCCGACAATGCTTAAAGACACTGTTGATTGTCCCAACTGGGGGTTGGGGCGGTGGTATGGTATCTAGTGAGTAGAGACCAGGGGTGCTGCTAAACATCCTACAATGCACAGGACAAGCCCCTGTAATGAAGAACTATCCAGCCCCAAATGTCAGTAGTCCCGCAGTTCAGAAACCCTGCATTGGAGTATAAGACCCACAGACTTTCCGTCCTTCCCTCCTTTACCTCAGACGAGAGGTGAGTTTGGGAGAAGAAAGTAGCACATCTCCTTTCTGTCCTTTCTCCTGATGGCATCTGTCTGCCTGCAGGGAACATGTCCTTTGGGTCTGCTGGCAGCTGTGTGGTAAACTAAGCAGGGTGCAGCTTGGCCTGGTTCTGGGGTTCAAACTGAGACTCTGTCATAAAAAGATGATATTTTCATCTCCATCACTCCTCTTTTCTCTTTCTTTCCTCTCTCCTAATTGGTTCCAAGTGTGGAAAGAAAACCAGATGTCTCATTGGCTTCCTTAAAATCCCAACATCAGTTACCCTCAAATGTAAAATGTATGACAGGCCTTAACTAAATTCTCCAAATGTCAGTGCTTAATAAACAATGCGTAGATTAAGCTCAGTGAGTACTGAATTAGATGTGCACGGACTTGGGGTCATCTGGAGATCCATGTCGCCCTAAGGAATTCTGAAAGTGGCCTAAAGATGAAATCTCGAGGACCTCAGATCCAAGGAAACCCTAATTAGAGGCTCTTGGTTTTAATAGCTTCTGAAGAGGTCAGACCGTAGGGCTACTCTAGAAGAGCCTTTAAAATATCTTTTTAATTTAAAAAAATGTGTAACTCTGTGTGGTGATGGATGTTAACTAGATTTATTGTGGTGGCCATTTCAATATATATATGCATATATCAAATCATTAAGTAGTGCATCTGAAATTAATATAATGTTTATGTCAATTTTACCTCAATAAAAAACTAAACTAAATTTAAATTTAAAAATGATTTTTTTTTAATGATCAATAACCACCTTGGAAAAGGCCTCTTTAACAATGGCCAGAGCCCAGAGTCAAGCCATGAGAACAAAAAGTCTTTCTTTCCTTCCTTCCTTCCAAGGTCTGCATAATATGTAAATCACGGCATTTTCTTTTCACCCTATTTCAGCGTGAGCCTGCTCTGCCTCTTTGAATGTAAACAGAATTGCTTGCGAAATCTGCACACAATGTGTCAGCAGAAGTGTCTCTAAAAATTCAATGAAGCCCTTCATCCCACCTTTGCAATGCAGTTGGCTCCCACTTGATTTTCCAGGACCCTCTTTTCAGTTACTATCTTATTTCCTCAAGAATGCCATACGAAAATGTAGACTACGGAAATGGTTTTTCTGCTTGCTTAATATATGCAATCTCTACCCTCCTTCTGGCTTTGTCAACCCCACTTTGTCGGGTTCCAAATGGTGAGGCATGGTCTCACATATTTATGTAGAAGAAAAATGTGACGTGCTTTTGGAAGAGAGAAGACAAGTAAGAGAATCCGGGGTTTTGAGTCAGTGTCTTCATTTGCATCTATGACACAAAACAGAAACGCTCATCAGTTTGAAATGGGTCAACTATGCACAAATCAATTTTAAAAACTGCTAAGCCATCCAGAGATAAATTGGCAAAGGAATTAATCACTCTCTCCTCCTTCCTTGTCCATATGCCTGTTAATTGTGTGTACAGCACTGAGTTATATGGATTCCTGTGCTTGTTTTTCTCTCCCACTAGACTGAAAAGTTTCAGCGAGGCAAGGACTGTATCCCATCCATCCTCAGGTTTCTAACACCTAGCCCAGTACTGACACAAATGAGATACTACGTAATTGTTTACTGAATTTAATTCAGTTCAAAGGACATATGAGCAGACAAGTCACAAAAGAGGAAATGCAACTAGTTAAGGAACATGTAGAATTTATAGCAACTAAAGAAATGCACAAATAGCCACAGTGTTTAAAATGCATTTGCAGTCATTTGAAATGAAACTGTATGTACATTTTAGAAAGCAACTTGGTTAACAGGTACCAAGATGCTGAAAAATGTTATACTCTTTCACTCAACAGTTCTGCTTTGAGGAACCTACTTTATAATACTATAATACTAATATACATATATGTACTATTGGTGAAGTACCTAACCACAATTATGCTGAGAAACTTCGAATGCCATTGTATCTTTTAATCCTCAAAAAGACAACAACAACAATCTTATGGGGTAGGTAGTAGTCCCATTTTAAGAATGAGAAACAGAGGCTCCTGGGCATTAACTAAAATAAGGAAGTCATGAAGGCCACAGGGCTGCAGAGGGGCAGAACCACGATTCAACCCAGATCCGTGAAACTCCCAAGCCTGGGCTTTTCATCTACAATGTATTCTGAGGTTATGATCTTAAATAGCATAGATGTTTCTACACAAAGTTCTTCTTCTCAGTCTTATTTAAAACCCCACAAAGTTGCAAGTTATCTAAATAAACCATAAGAAGAAAATATCTAATTGTGGAGCATTAGTTTAGTAGATATATAGCTTACAGATGAAAAATTCTATTTAAAAATTATATTATGGAATACTAGAGATTTAAGACAATATTAAGCAAAAAGCACAATTGTGACTGCACTGTGGTTTCAATTAGAAAAACACGTTTAAATGTAGGAAAAAAAAAAAGGTAATAAGGAATATTCTAGCCTTATGAGAGTTAGGACTATAAAAGATATTTTCCCTTATTCTAATGTCTTGTTTTCACTAGCGGAGTTTTTTACTAATGGATTTCTTGAATTCTAACTGTTAGTTATAAAGGCAGGTTTTGATTTCACTTTAAGGCATAAATGATATATAGTATAGGATCCCATGTTTGTTAAATCAACACTTTACTGAGCCATGGGAGAAGTTTGCATTTAAAAGCTCAGCAACCTGCATGTCTTGGGTCAACAACTAATTACAGGGCTGGTGGCATTAAGTCACAGGGAGGAGAGAGCAATGGTGGGTCCTCTTCTGATGACCCTGAAAGTCAGGACTTATCAGGGGGAGAGAGCCTGGGGCAGCCTCTTCCCGACTGTGTGTTTTCTTCCCCTGACATTATTGGATTCACCAACCTCTTGCTGAAGTTTTCTGGGACCATTCTATTTGCTGGGCTATTCTGTTGGATCTCTGTTTAGCCTAACAGCAATGGGATTAGGTGAAAAAACTTACCCAAGCCTCAGTTTATTTATCACTAAAATGGGACTGAAAATAACTAGCTTATATTTACATAAATAAATATGTACGTTTAGTGCTATTTTTTGCCAATAATATTCAATGAAGGATAGCTACTATTATTAGTATTAAAACAGTAGCAATAATAAAGAAAACAATGTTGATGATAATATATCCACCTGATTAAAAATTAATTTGTTTCAATGGGTCCAGTGTTATTGATGGATGTCCTTTACCAGCAAGAGTCTATTTCTAGCTCTTTCTCCCTCCCTCCCTGTGTTTGAAGAGCTTGGGAATCTTTTTACCCATCTTTTCATATCTTTAGCCACCCAAATACACGCACACCCTGATTCCTCTGACAAGAGCTCAGACAGTGGTGGTTAAGAACATTCCAGAACTCGACTAGCCTCCCTAGGTTTGCATCTTGGCCCTACCACATTCCAACCACATGACTGTGGGAGAGGTAATGACCTTCTGGGCGCCTTTCTTTCCACATCTTTAAGATTAAGATAATAATAGAACTGACTTCACGGGGTTATTATGATCATTAAGTGGGCCAGCACAGAGGAGCATTCAGAACACTGTGGGCATATAGCATGTGGCCAGTCAACACAGTCCTGTATCTTCATCAGGATGCTGATTGTTAAAGATACATGCACCCCTATGTTCATAGCAGTGCTATTTACAATAGCCAAGGCATGGAAGCAACCTAAATGTCCATCGACAGATGAATGGATAAAGAAGTTGTGGTACATATATACAATGGAATATTACTCAGCCATAAAAAAGAATGAAATAATGTCATTGGCAGCAGCATGGACATGGATGGACCTAGAGATTATCATATTTAGTGAAGTAATTCAGAGAAAGATAAATATCATATGATATCACTTATATGTGGAATCTTAAAAAAATGATACAAATGAACTTATTTACAAAACAGAAATAGACTCACAGACATAGAAAAAAAACTTACAATTACCAAAGGGGATAGCAGGGTTGGTGGAGATAAATTAGGAGTTTGGAATTAACAGATACACACTACTATTTCTAAAACGTCAATAGATAATCAACAAGGACCTACTACATAGCACAGGGATCTATATTCAACATCTTGTAATAACCTACATGTTTAGGTATCGGCAGGGTTGATTTTTTCTGGAGGTCCCTCTCCTGGGTTTGTAGGTGGCCTCCTTCTCCCTATGTCCTCATGGGGTCTTCCTTCTCTGTGTGCCTGAGTCCTAATCTCTTCTTTTTATAAGGACACAAATTATATTGGATGAGGGCCCAGTCTAATGACAACATTTTAGCTTAATTATTTCTTTAAAGACTCCATCTCCAAATCCAGTCACACTCTGAGATACTGGGGGTTAGAACTTCTATGTAAGAATTTGGGTGAGGAGGGACACAATTCAGTCTGAAATAAGGAGGACAAAGTGTAGTTTTTATTTCCCACAGTCACTGTGTCACTTCAGATTTGTAGGTTACCGTTTTTTCCAGCAGAGCAAATCTCCTAAATCTGGCAGGCAGTTTAGTCTTGGTTGTTTTTTTCACTTTAGTCTACAGTTTTCAGACATGATTTTCAACAGGCCCGTTGTCACAGGTGGAATCTCTCCTCAGGAAAGAGATGCGGGTGAGCCTTCTTCCTGACAACATTTCAACCAAGAGCCACAGCAAACCTTTATAAGCAAACTTTTACTAGTCTCTATCCCGAGAACTGTGGGAACAATGGGATGTGAGCAGAGGAAAGCCCTGTAGCCAACAACCTTTTAAAGCGACTGCTTGAAAGGCCTAAAATTATGCCCCGTAAAGTCCTTGTAAGGAGGGAAAAACAGATTCAGAAGAAGGTCTTCTTCCAGATTTGAGATGTGAAGTTTCAAATATTCACAGTTAGCTTTGAGCCAGGCCAGCTCAAGTACGACATGGCTCTCTGCAGCCTCCTTGCAAAGCTAAAGTGAGCAGAGGGGGTGGATGATTTGGTCAGAAACCTAAAACCCTCTGTTTAGTCCCCATCAAACTAAGGGCAGTCCAGGTAAGGAGGTCAGGAAACTGTCCACAGCATCTGCTGTCCACAGGCATCCCCTAACCACACATAGTCCCATATACGAGAGTCACTACAAGCTCCTCTGTAAATTTAAGACTTCCATGGAGCATCAAGCCTTATTTACAGCTGAGTGCAAACTACTTTAATCATAGAATCTTCTGCATTAGCCGAGTGTTGCTGTGTGTTTCAAGAACAGACAAGATCAGTTTGGATAAAGTAGATGAAAGGGAGGTTTGGGATACATCTGGATGGAGTCCGGGTTTTTGACCCAAGCAAGGGAGGCTGGGGACCATAGACTTCTGGGTGGTAGGGACACTGGGAATGAGAGGAGGGCTCAGAAAACCAGGAAGGGCAGCCAGCAAGGAGGGAGTCCTTTGAAATTTTGCCCAGAGGCTTTGAGATAGGTGGTATGGTCCTGAAAAATGTCTCTTGTAATTTACAAAGTCCTAATCAAAATATCAGAAGTTGAGAATGATGCTAAACTCAGCAAATTTCAAATTGCTGTCATTTCCCAAGTCTCAGTTAGTCAGCGTGCAGTGGCTCTATTCAAGTCGATTTCAAGATATTTTAGCTAAGCAGCCACGTGTGCTGTGCAAGGAGGACAGAGGCTGTTCCCCTTATACAGAATAAGTGGGGGACTAGGATAATCTCCCAGGGCCCTCTCACGGCAGTCACCAAGGTCAGGACAGGAGCCGTGATCAGAAATGGAGAAAAAAGCTGAGCACAAAATAGTGAAAATGTCTCTAGTCTCTGGAGGGTGTGACTTTGTGACATACTGAAAAGATGAAGCATGACTCAAGCAAAATTCACCTCCCTGGTTTTCAAGTTTGTCAGCTAAAAAACTGAAGGTTAAACATGCCTACCTTGGCAGGCTGTTGGATAGAAGGAATAAAATTAGATATCTAAAATGTGTAGAGTGGGTGCTCAATATCTTTTGTGTGTGCACAAACACACATACGCACACACACGTACACACACACACGTACACACACACTCTTCTAGAATGGTGCCCCAACTGTTCACCCCAGTGCACGCTGAACGGACTTACCTACTGTACTCCAGAGCAGTGGTTCTCCAAGCACGGTCCCTATAGCAGCAGCATGAGCCTGAGGTGGGAGCTTGTTAGAAATGGATATCTCAGCCCCCAGCGGAATCAGAAAACCTGCATTTTAACAAGCCCTCCAGGTGATTCTAATGGACACTGAAGTTTGAGAACCACTACTCTAGACCAACGGTTAGCTACCCGGCTGCACAGTCAAGTCACCTGGGATGTTTCTAAAAACAGTAGTAATACCGCAGACCCACCCACACCAAATACATCAGAACTTTGTAAACAGAGTCCAGGACTAGAACTTTCTTTTTAAAGATCTTTCTCAGATGATTCTAATGTGCAGCCAATACTGAGAAACTACCCTTCTGGGTACCACAGCTGCGGAGTTACTTGGTGGTTCTCAGATTGAACACCCATCTTTTCATTCCTTTGTTTCCCCAAATACAAGTGCCTCTTCGATGCCAAGCACTGTGGTGGGTAGTGGGGATACAAGACAGACATGGGCCACACATTTCTGGAGTGTATAGTCTGGTGGGTATCACAGAGTCCACCACTTACAGCCACACTAGTTGTGCACTGCATAACTCCAGTGGGTGTCCTTCACATCTTTATATACAACCAGTAAAGCCACACACAGCATCTGAGGTTGAAGCCCAAGGTAATCTTGGCCCCTAAAGATGTAGAGTATATAATTTCCAAGCAGCTTTAGCCTCTACTCTTGGCACTGCCAATGGCTTCCCAGGGAGTCCCAGCAGGATCCAGGCCAGTGAATTGATTTTCTTATCACTCTGTTATGTATAATCACTACATTTTTTTAATTGATGAGGGACGTGACGTGGAATATGATTTTGCTGAGCGTGGTGGTTTTATTTTTTAATGAACTTGTACCATTATATAGTGTTTTCACTTTGAACTTACTTTATTCTTAGTGCGGTAGGCTGAATAATGGCCCCCAAAGATATGCAGGTCTTAACCCCTGGAACCAGTCAACGTTTTCTTATATGGCGACAAGAACTTTGCAGATGTGATTACATTAAAGACCTTGAGATGGTAAGATTATCCTGGATTATCTGGATGGCCATAAATGCAATCACAAGTGTTTTTACGAGAGAGCGACAAAGGGAGATTTGATACAGAAGAGGAAAACAATGAGACCAGTGAAAAAGGATGCTACCTTGTGGGCTTCAAAGGTGCAGGAAGGCGCTAGGAGCCCAGGAATGCAGCTCTAGAGAAAGTAAAGGCAAGGGGATGGACACTCTCTTACAGCCTCTGGAGGGAACACCCCTCGACACACTGATCTTGGCCTAGTGAACCTGATTTCAGACCTCTGACCTCCAAGCTATAGGAGAATAAAGGTGTGTTGTTTTAAGTCACCGAGGTTATAATTATTTGATGCAGCAGCAATATAAAACTGATATACTTATGCCCAAATAAAGAAAATCCAGAACAAGAGTAGACGGTTTGGGAGAGAAGTTAAGGGCACCTGAAATTTAACGGGCCAGGCTCTGCGCTGGTTACTTTACGCGGATTAGGTCTCAACCTCCCAACAATCATGTGAGAAAGGGGATCTCATCATCACAATCCCCATCATCGTCATCAGTACCTTCATCACCAAAATCATTGTGCATCATCACCATCACCATCATTTCAGTTTTAAAGACGAAAGTAAATTACAGGAAAGGTTAAGTAATGTCCTCCAAATCACCCGCCTGGTAAGTAGCAGAGTTTGAACCCATGTCTGCTTGACTCCTAAGTACAATTTCCAAAAGGCACCTTCCACTAAACAGATTAACTGAACAGCACTGCAGAAGGCTTCTGTATTGAGTTTAACATTCTGCTCTGATTGGACCATAACAGGTTACTGATTAATGACCTTTATGGCCTGAAAGCAGAGTGTCTGAAGCAACCACTTTTGAAGAGCTTTTTTTTATAGTAACCTGCGAAGAGCAGCCCACCCCCCAAGTGAGTGTGGTGGGTGGTCCCACAGACACTGTTCTTACAGCCATAACACAGTTCAATGCCATTAATAACTCCCCATTCAATACAGTCTTGCCCCAAAGAAATTGTTTCTGCGTCATCAACTCCTGGCAGCAACTTTGCTATATCTGAGCTGCCATTCCTCACAAATAATGGCCTTTTATCCCACTTGAAACTTGTCACCTGGAACAAATAAGGCCTTTACAAGTCCCAGAAAATGAGAGAATTCTCTCCACAAAGTATATTATTTTTTACTTATTCCCTACCCTGACATAATAAGAGGGGTTAACCTACCGGAGAGGTTGAATTCACATCACCCCAAAAAAGGCAGTGAGGATTTGCTCATATTGGAAGGGAAAAATCTGGTTTGTATAAAAAAGTAAAATCTGACATGCAGAAAAATTATTCTAAAACTAACAAATAAATTTTATTCTTTATAAAGTAAATTTTATCAAATTTTATTTATAATCTATAATTACATCAGTAAAATGATTTCATGCCACAGAGACTTACTCAGATATCACGTTTCTATGTGGTAAGAAAGTCTCAGGATCTCTCACAAGTCCTGGGTCTGAGGAATTTTCCCTAAATCTCTCAAAATTTGTCTTTGTGGTATAAAGAGGTCAACATTCCCTATATTGATCAACAGTTTAAAAGAAAGTGCAATAAAAAATAACAATAATTATGACACCTTATACTCAGCGATTCCCATATACCAGAGAATGTTTGAGGGCCTCACAGCCAGTAACTCTTTACTCCTCGCATTATGAGGAAGTATCTTTGTCATCCCTGTTTTGCAGATGAGGAAACTGAGACACAAAGCTGGTACGAGGTGGAGCCAGAATTCTTTGCTGAGCATATTAGGGCCAGAGTCTTCTTAAGCACAATGTTTTAATGTCTCATCAAAATTCTAAAAGGCTTTTCAGACAAACTCGAATATCTTACTTCATAATTTACACAAAAGTCTAAAGAGCCAAGAACAGCAAGGACTCACCCTACCTGATAACAAGACTAGTTATAAACCATGGTAATTGAACCAGTGGGCTGTTGGTGTGGGGATGGACCAGTGGGTCTCTGGAGCCAACGAGAGGCCAGAAGAGACCTACACTACGCAGGAGGGAAGAAAGGAAAAGAAGAAACACTCAGTAAATAACGCTGGGACTATTTGTTACCATACGGAGGTAAACGAAATTTAATCCCTATCTCTCACTGTACAAAAATCAATTCAAGGTAAATTAAGGACTTAATGAAATGAAAGTCAATACAAACTATTCTGGAAAAAAAATAGGAAATGTGTAGTAGGAACATATTTTTTAAGACAAAAACACCAATCAAAAATTGTAAAATTAATCTGAATACCTATTCATCAAGAAAAACAGCAAAAAGGTGAAATATAAAGCACAAATGGGAAGATATTTACAGCATGTGCAACCATATTACTAACAAAGAATTAGTATAAAGAATATATAATAAACTACAAAGAGAGAGAGAGGAAGAAGATAAACAATCCAATAACAAATGGGCTAAAGGCATTAATAGGCATTTCACAGAATTAAATTTTTCCTTTTCTTTTTCAAATCACTGAATTCCATTTCTCTACTAGATCATTCCTAACAGCATATCGCTGAGAGGTTATCGCACCCATCTTACCCTCTCATCTCAAATCCTTCCCTGGCTCCACTTTCCCCCTCAGCCTTCTATTCTCACATCCTAAGCAGGTGTTTTTCCCCACCGCTCCACCAAAACCGCTCTTACAGACGTCACCACGGCCCACATGTCACCCCAGCATGACATGAATATTTGACGCTACTGATCATGCCCAGTTTCCCTCTGATCAGAAGCCTCCTTAGGCCCCTACTCAGATTCCTTTGAGGATTCCCTCTCGTTTCCTGAATTCTGAAGTGTCTCTGCACTCAGTCTGGGACCTTTTCCCTATTTATACTCACTCCCTTGATGATCACCCATTCTGAAGGTTTTTACTGGTATCTCTAGGCTGGCATCTCCTAATGTCTAGTTCTAGCCCCGACCTCTTATCTGAACTCCTAACGTCTATGCCAACTGCACCCTCCCATCTGCACTAGGATGCTGAGTTTGCTTCGCAGAGCGGACAGGCTCCTAAGTGAGCCCTGGTCCTTCCCTTCCTGCCCTCCAACCTCTCCTCTCTCCGGCTTCCCCATCACCACAAGCAGCACCTGAAAGCAATCGTCCTTTCTCTTTCACCGCAGATCCCATTCATCAGAAAAACCTAACGCTCAACCGAAACACGACCCCCTTTCACCGCATCCGTATCATCTCTCCTTAGCAGGACTGCAATGCCTGTTTGGCCTGCGAGCTCCATGCAACGGACAGAGAAATCTGGTCAGAACTCTGGTCATAGAATGTCACTCTGCTCCAACACCTCCCACTCTCTCTCTGTCCTCATCTCCTCCGCCTGCACCCCCTCGCTCACCCTGCTTTCTCCCCACGGAGGCCTCCTTATAGTACTTGAAACACACCTGACACAACATTGCTGCGGGGCTTTGGAACTTCCTGTTTGCTCTGCCTGGGAAGTTCTTCCCCTGACATCTCCCTGACCCTCTCCCTCACCATCCCCAGGTTTTCACACAAATGTCCCCTCCTCAGCCCAGCATCTGAAACTCCGCATCTCCCCTAAAATTACGCTTCACTGCTTCAGTGTTCCCCTGACACCAATTACCATCTAAGCAGCTACACCGTCTATTTATCTTGTTCATGCACAAGAATGAAGCTACCTTAGGACACTGGGTTGCCTGTTTTGTTCGCTCTCTAGCTCCAGACCTAGAATCAGTGGGCACAGCAATTGCACAGATAATTATTTGTTGAATGGAAGAACGAACTACACACACCATCATGGATAAATCTCAAAGCAATAATGTTGAGAAAAAAGCCAGTCCCAGAAGAACACCTCCTTTGTGATTCTAATTACAGAAAGTGCAAGAGCATGCACATCTCAGCAAGATAGTACTGAGGGCTACAAACATATGTTGACACAACTACAGAGAAAAGCAAGGATTAACTAACATCAAATTCAGGAGTGAGGTTCCCTCTGGGGGAGGGGGTGTGATTGGAGAGGAGCACACAGGGGAATTTTCAAGGACACCCTTCGGTTTCTTAACTTTGGCAAGGGTTCTACACACACACATTTTGTTAGTGTAAAAAATTTGTAAAAAGACAAGAAAAATCATTTAGAGCACACCAGACCACATCACCTCCTTGGAATCCAATATTCATAACACGGGATTTCAAATATGGTCCCACCACTGATACGGTGCTCTGTGCTGCTTCCTTGGCCATACTACAAACTCACTGTGCAGCAAAATCAGTTCACTTATTCTTGCTCCACAGCCCAACTGGATGGCAAAACTCACCCCAAGAGACTGAGCTCTAACAGCCAAGGCAAGAAGCAGGTGACCGTTATCTCTGATTTTGTATCCGCTGACAGCACTTTGTACAGGGCAATGATGAAAAAAGAAATCTTCTGATGCATCACAGAAACCACAGAATTTGACTTAGTAGCATGGGGGTTTGTATCAAGAGAGGAGAATGAACTCCCAAAGACTCTGTTAAGAGCGGGTGCTTCCTTTCTGCTGCGCCCCTCCTTTTCTCAGGAGCCAGTTCAGCTCTCCCTCCTGCCTGAGAGCAGCTGCCCTCACCGCCCACGTACACGTGGGTCCTCACGGGCTCCCACAGCTGAAAACTGCATCATGAGGCAGAGACTCCACTAAATGTTCTTGCTCAGGAAAATTACCTTTGGCTCCACTGACATCTGACACTTTGGCATGAACACCGAGAAGATTTGAGACAATATGTGAGAAAACGTGCAGTTATCTTTAAAACACTGTTATAACACTGGATAAGAATGCAAATGTTCAACTGTAGCCCTGTGAATAAAGCTCAAGGAAATAAACAAATTAGATGATAGACAGATGGATAGATAGCTAGACAGACAGACAGGTAGAAAGGTAGTAGATAGATAGATAGATAAGCAAATAAGTAAATGGAGGAGGCAAGGAAGGAGTTTGTTGTGCTTACTAGTTATCCCCAGCAAATATTATATACTAGACACTCAATAAACATCTGTTGAATGAACGAATGAGGTAATGGATGTCAAACAACGGGATAAACTATGGTCCAAAGTATCTAACACCTCAGGTACGCCACACCCAGGTAGACACAATCAGCCCTTCGGCCTCCACTATGTGCGAAGCTCAGGTAAACGTGTATTTTGCTTCCTTCTCCTGAACACCAGGCCTTTGGGAAGCCAGCCTGTCTATGTTCCTGCTACATGGCAGGTGCCTGATGAACAAACTGTTTTACTTAATCACATATATTTGGGGAGAGTACCTACAAGAATCCATCCAATTTCATGTATCAGGAGGTTTCCCTTGACCTCTCAGATACCAGAAAATGACCTTCTCCAGGGAAAATCTGGTTGTACCAGGTGAGTCCAGTGTGGTGACACTAAGACCCCTATCTCTGGGCGACAAAGAGCCTTGGCTGGGTCAAAACCTTCCATAGCTTATCTACAGTCCTTTCTCCTCCAGAACTGTGCCATCCCATATGGCAGCCAACAGCTGCATGTGACTATTAAATTCAAATCCATGAAAGTTAAATAAAATTAGTAATTCCACTCCTTAGTCACTCTAACCACATTTCAAGTGCTTGGGAGTCACATCTGCCTAGTGGCTATGAGCCACTAAATGGCCTCATGTTCTAGAACATTTCCGTCATCACAGAAAGTTGCTTTTAGACAGGGCTGGGCTGGCATGTGATCTGATGTTACAGTATCACCTTTGATTGTACCTCAAACGATACTGAATATAAACCAGCTAGAAATCCTGAAAACTACAGAAAGAGCTAAAATGATTTAATAAGGATTATGGAACTTAAAAAGACATGAATCATAGTTTAGGAAGCAAAAATATAAATGAAGTAACATTTCATGGGGGAAGGGAATGAGTGAATCCTCTACTTAAAGATGAAGCAACACATTATACAAAGTATAAACGGATACAACTGACGCTCTTTAGATCTATATAATACTGAATTGAAAGCAAATGCATTGGTCAAGATATAAACTAATCCATTTACAAACTAATTGGATTGTTAGGTGCACATTACTATCAGTAGCCTGAGGTAGCACTTCCAACTAATGGTAGTAATTGCTTTTAAATAACCTTAAGATGAGTACAGTCATCTCAATGCTCTATTTAACTCCCTTTTCTAGTGTAGAAATTATGCTATAGATCAGCCTAATGGGAACACACACCTGATATGCATACAAAGGACAACTGAAGAGTCAAGAAGTAAAATGTTTAAAAAACAATGCTTTGTAGAATGAATTAAGACAAACAAGAACCTGCACGACCACTGCAACAGAGCCAAAAATCTGCACCCTTCACATGCACGGTTCTGCACTTGTGAGCTTTGTGACCTGGAATTTGCCACTAAGCCTCAGTGCATTTCAAATTTCCATCTGCAAAGTGAAAGGGGTTGTGCGACTGTTTGGCATTTCTTTTCGTTCCCAGGGGCAGTGAATCAATGACCATGGCAGTGACAGAGATGGGAAGGAAGAGTGGCCAAGTCTTTCTCATCATCAAGCCAGCTCCTCCCATGCTGAGCCCAGATGGAGGCACCGACATCTTCCCAGTCACCTTCCCCAGACACCTTGGACCCAGGCTCCATCCTTCTGCTGACCCTGCCACTATCCTGTCCTCCCTGTTGCAACACCACGTACAACACACACACACACACACACACACACACATCATGCACACATTAGCGGACAGGTGAGTTCAAGAGCAAACCAAGAGGGCTGATGGGATGGAAGCGAGGGGAGGCGCAATCTCTGTCGTGAGCGTTAGTCGCTGCCTTCGCTGCCTTCGCCGCTAACGTTCTGGTATGAGTCGCTAAAACCATGGTGAAATCTTGCTTGGCCATTGGATGTGCTTCTCGCTGTTTACCAAATTCCAAGTTAAAAGGTCTGACATTTCACGTATTCCCCCACGGATGAAAACGTCAAAAGAAAATGGGTATTGGCAAGAAAAGATGTGATGTGAATGCTGCAGGCATTTGGGAGCCTAAAAAAAGGAGATGTGTTGTGTTCAAGGCACCTTAAGAAGACAGATTTTGACAGAAGCGCTCCAAATATTAAAACGAAACCTGGAGTCATACCTTCTAATTCTCTATCTCACTTACAGGGGAAAAGAGAAAAGCTTCACTGTAGGAAAAACTTCACCCTCAAGTCCTTCCAGTCACAAACCACAGTCACCACCGTGTTGGTGCTTCCTCGTGTATGGAAGAATTCCAGCCCCAGTTCATTTTTGAGCATAGCTACAGTGTAATGGACAGTCCAAAGAAACTTAAGCATAAATCAGATCAAGTGATCAGCGAGCTACAGGATACCAAGAAAAGTCTGCGGAATGTTTCAGACGGAGAAAAACGTTTCCAAAAATCATTGAGGAAGACAATCAGGGAATTAAAGGATGAATGTCTCATCAGCCAAGAAACAGCAAATAGACTGGAAGTTTTCTGTTGGGAGTGATGTCAGGAGAGCATGAACTATATTTCATGAAATAATTTCATGTTATGTTCTACCTAAAATTGATATTGGTACAGCTTTTCAGAAAATGATTACCATCATTAAATAATATCCGTCAAAAAAAAAGAGCAAACCAAGATATTAATTAAAACATATAGCATTTATTTAGCGGTTGCCATGTGCTAAGTACTGTACTAAACACTTTCATATTTTAACTCACTTAATCCTTACCACCCACAACCCTAGGAAGTGTTTTTATTCCCATTTTATATACAAGGAAATTAAGGCACAGAAAGGTCGGTCAAAGGTCATACAGTTTGTATGTCTTGGAGCTAGAACTGCAACCCAGGCCATGTAGCTTGCAAGCCTGTGCAATTAATTTCTAGAATATTCTACAGCTCTGTGGAGAAAGTTATCAACCAAGTGGCAATATATACATATTTTACTATACTGCATATACAAGAGATCATGTCAATCAAAATCTATGGTTGATTATCTGCAAAAAATGGCTGTAGTAAATTTTCCGGTCCCTCTGTACTTGGCCTTTGCGATGTGTCTGCAGCTCCTTGCATGAAGAAGTGAGTCTTCTTCTCAACTCCTTGAATCTGGGCTTGGCCATGTGACTTGCTTTAACCAATGGGATATTTACAAACATGATGCAAGTAAAGGCCTGAAAAGTGCTTGTGCACTGGAATTGCTGGAGACGTGGGATGACCACCATGTGGACAAGCTAGGCTAGCCCCCTGGGGGCTAAGAAACACAAGTAGAGGCCCAGCCATCCCAGCCATCCCAACAGAAGCCCTTTCAATGGGCGGTTTGAGAATGATCTGCAATGTTCTCTTCCTTTGCCTTCTAATGCCTGGTCTTTTCATTGATTTGTTCACCAAGGCATGGTTGAACCCTCCCTATATGCCTGACACTGTTTTGTGTGCAGGACTCAGTACGTATAGTGTAATGAGCAGAAGTGTGTCTCCCAAAAAGGTATGTTCAAGGTCTAATCCCCAGTAGCTATGAATGTGAACTTATTTGGAAACAGATATAACCAACGTTCCAGAGATGCAGAGACAGACACACCAGGAGAATATCACGTGATGACAGAGGCAGAGAATGGAGTGATGCAGCCATAAACCGAGGGTTGCTGGCAGCCACCAGGAGCTGGGATTGAGGGCTGGAACAGACCTCCCTCAGAGCGTCCAGAAGGAACTAACCCTGCCAACACCTCAATTTCAGACTTCTGGCCACCAGAACTCTGGAACTATCAATATTTTTTGTTTTAAGGCACTCAGTTTGTGGTACTGTGTCATAGCAGCCTAGGAAATTAATACATATATATATATTCTGGGAAACACAGAAAAAGAACCCAGGGAAGAAACAGATTGTATGAGGTGCAGCAACTTCTGGCATAAAACTGAATGAATCCCTTTGCTTACACTTATTCTTCTCTGGGGCCAACTGTGGCTTTGCAGTCAGCTGCTTGCTTGGCTGAGGACTAGGAGAGCCACCCTGGTTACCTTGGGAGAGCAAGGTGCTAACCCAGCTCCTAAGGGAGCCTTTACATCCCAAGTGGGCTTGTCTTTCTTCCAGCCAAGACACGCCTGGCAGAAATTCAGGAGAAACAGGCTTCTTCAGAAGGCCTGGTCAAGACACTCTCCTAGTCTAGCAGGTGATGTTAAGGCAGACATCTGGTCTGTAGCTCTTTACCTGGCCTGCACCCAAACATGTATCCTAGTTAATAAATTACTCCCAAAGAACCCCACTGCACTTGTGACGATCCTCAGAGCAGAGGGGCCTAGACTACACAGGGCTGTCTGAAAGGAGTATTGGGGTATGGAGTAGGGGGACAGAACCATGTGGCAGAGAGAAGGGACAGAGAAAGGTGAGGAGAAAGAGGTGGTCAGGAGAAATAACAACAGCTCCTTCCCAGCCCAGGTCTTTGTCTTTGCCCCATCCCACCTCCAGGGTGTTGAGTCCTTCTGGAACGAGAACTAATCACCCAGGTGGACCCCAGGTTCAATTCCACACTCCTCAGCCTTTCAAATTGTTTCTTATTCTAATTCCATCCTGAGTGTCCCATCTCACCTCCCACCACTCCCCAAAACCCCAACAATCAAGACCCCTCACTATCCCCTAATTCTTCCAACATCATGGCAGCCTTGTAGCCAACTCTACTCTGGGTGCCTCATGGTACTTTGGAGTCTCTCTGTGTTGGTTTACATCTTTTCGAAGCCTGAAGAAAATAACCAACTGATCAACCTCTAAAGTGTGTGTGTGTCTCCCCTATGCCCTTCCAATCACTGATAAATACCTATAATCTTGAGAAAAGCCTGCTGGCTCACCTGTCTCATCCTCTTCCTCTTCTAGTTGGGGGACTCAAGGGAGCGTTCTTAAAGGTTAATACTCATGTCAAGAGGGAGTTGTGCTGCTAAGACCCTTTGGTGCTGCCTTCAGCACAGATCTGGTCCAGTTCTCAGACTGCTGGGCTGGTTGTTGGCCTGGTGGACCCCACAGCCCTTGCAATACGAGCAGGAGAACCAGCTAAGGCCGACACAAATACGAGTGGTCAAAGTTTGCCTACAACCACTTCCCCATCTCTGAGATGCTCCCTGGTGGCAGTCAATGCACAGCAAGAGGTGGTGCCTATGCTTTCAGCGCCACCTTCCGCCCTCCCCCCTCCCCCCTCCATCTCAGCATCGCTGTCCCAGACCGAAATCCAGCCGTCACCCTCCACACCCCAAAGGAGGGAGGTGGTGAGAGGCAGAATTCACCTCTCCGATCCCCATTTAGAATCAGGCACTGCATCTGAGCCTTCCACACCCATCGATTCCACTGGTCCTTGCCTCAGTCCTGCTCCAAGTATTACAAGAAGATTCCCATTTTTTAAGATAAGGAAACTGAGGCTGAGAGAGGCACTGTCACCTGCACAAAAATCCATGGATCGTAGAGAGCAGAATTCGGATTTGCTTCCCAGCCGGCCTTGCCCCAGAGACGATGCTCTTTCAACCGGACCACAGAGGCCTCAGCTGCAGGCCATCCACAGAGTTAAAAGTTGCCACTTACAGACACTCAAAGCCATAGCAGCGCCACTGTTTTGCCATAGTCAGGCAGGCGAGAGCCAGAAGAATCACTGCAGCTATGGCATTCTGCTGCAGAGATTCTCTGTGACCCCCTCCGTCCCCACTGGCCAATGTCTTGCCTGGCTGTCCTCTGTTCCTGGAGCTGCATGAGACTCCCACACAGGGTCTCTGGGAAACAGTGCACCAACTGTACCTATGACAGCACCCAGCCCTCCTGCATCTCCACCTGCTGTGCCTGACCCCCAAACTGACCTTCCTATCCACCCCTTCATCCTCCCAGCTGGTGCTCTGGCTTAATTAGAACAGGGTTCCCCAAGACACCTTGCTGGGAGCCAACTCAATCACACACCCCCAGTGAGTGTGTGTGAAGAGAGAGAGGGAGAGAGAGACAGAAAGACAGACAGGCAGATAGACTGTGGTGCTTTGGGCTGGGCTTCAAAATGGATGGAAGGACTTATTTACAGTCTTGAGATTCCTGGACCACAGCTTGGTACTCAGTTCTTCTCCTTTCCCTGCTATGACGCAGGAATCACTGCTGAATTTCTACCTTCCTAGCTTCAATGCCTCCATCCCATCTGTAACCTGCCAACTCCTATGGAATGAGCTGGTCTGGTATTTGAATTGAGTGGAACCTGGGTGAGAGCTTGAAAATTGTTAGTGAGTGACTCCAAATCAAGTCTTAGGCTTTGTCCATGCTCTTTCCAGGTAGTGGGCTTTATCATCCATTACTCTATGCAACTTTGCTAAACCCAAGTACAGCTCTGGGATGCTCCAAACCCACCAGCTTGGTACCGGCATTATTTTCCTATTTGCCATTGTAACAAATCACCACATACTTAGTGGCTTTAAATAACACAGATTTATTATGTCACCGTCCTAGAGGTTGGAAGACCACATGGGTGGGCAGAGACGGTCCTTCCTAAGGCTGTGAAGGGGGATCGCTTCCTTGTCTTTGCCTGCAGTGCTTGGCTTGTGGCCCCTTCTTCCATTTCCTCGCTCTGTCTCTCTCTCCTTCCGTCCCCTGCCCTCCTGCTCTCCTCTTGTAAGGACCCCCGTGACTACATTGGGCTTACCTAGATAATCTCCCCACTCAAGCTCCTTAATCCAATCCCATCTGCAAAGTCCTGACTGTCATGTAAGGTAGCATCCTCACAGGTTCCAGGATTAGGACATGGGCATTTTGGGGGCCTACATGTGCACCCACATGTACCATGACCCACAGAGGGCCCTGTGGACTCATAGGCCAGGAGCTGTATCTTCAAAAGTTTTGAACCTCATAGGGCCTTGTCCTTGATGGCCGTTTTTTTTTTTTTAAGTGATTTTTTTAAATTAATTAATTAATTAATTTTTATTTTTGGCTGCGTTGCGTCTTTGTTCCTGCGTGCGGGCTTTCTCTAGTTGCGGCGAGCGGGGACTACTCTTTGTTGCTGTGCGCGGGCTTCTCATTGTTGTGGCTTCTCTTGTGGAGCACGGGCTCCAGGCTCACAGGCTTCAGTAGTTGTGGCTCGCAGGCTCAGTAGTTGTGGCACATGGGCTTAGTTGCTCCGTGGCATGTGGGATCCTCCCAGACCAGGGCTCGAACCCGTGTCCCCTGTATTGGCAGGCGGACTCTTAACCACAGCGCCACCAGGGAAGTCCCTTGATGGCCGTTTGACATATAGTTTTTGGATAAATGAATGGAGAGTATGTGGACTGAATTGTGTCCCTTCAAAATACAAGTATTGAAATCATAACCCCCATTAGCTCAGCATGTGACCTCATTTAAAGATAGGGTTTTACAGAAGTCATCAAGGTAAAATGAGGTCATTGTGAGTGAGCGGGCTCTAATCCGATCTGACTCTGTCCTTATGAAAAGGGGAAACCTGGGCACAGACACACAGGGGGAGGCCATGTGAACAGGAAGACGGCCATCTGCAAGTCAGGAGGCATGGAACTCAGTCTTCTCCCACAGGCCTCTAAGGAATCCAGAACCTTGAAAGTCTACCGTTAAGTCCCCCAGCTTGTGGTGCTTGTTACAACAGCCCTAGCAAATGAGTGCAGATAATAAAGCTCCTAATTAGAGAGCGCTCTGGTACATTGAAAGATTCAAAAAAAAAAAAAAAAAAAAAAAAAACTTGTCACAGGGTTCTGTGCCACCAGAAATATTTCACACTAACTGTTAGTTTGGGGGCGGGGGGAGGGGGTTAGAGCATCATTTCCTAATCAGTGTTGTTGCCATCTCTGGGCGCATGGAGATTAAAGCAAAGATGGCCGGGCACCTGCCCCTCTCCCAGTGAGGTGTTCTGGCACCAGCAGAGGATGCTGCCCCTCGGACCCCCGGGCTCCACCCTGCACAGAGCAAGGCCAGACTGGAGGCAAACTTCTAAGGAGTTGCCAGGCCCCTCTGGTCCCTGGTCAGCCCTCCTGGTCCTCCTGTGTGGTCTCCACCGCATCTCGTGTCTGCCGTCAGGTGTAACTCTCCCCCCAAGCCCAGAGCTCTGTGTGAGTCATCCACACCTTTATTATGAATTGTTTATTCTCCAGGGTGTCTGTGGCCACAAGTGACATCTCCAGTTAAGAACAACAACCAAAAGAGTGTCCCCTGAGAAAGAATTTTGAGGCTTTGGACAGCGGTGGGGTAAAGAATTTGGGCGAGGGTAATCAAGTCATTGCAGGAAGGGTATGGCCCCCTCACAAGACCATCTTTGACATCTTGTAAAATGTTCAGGAAGGGATTTTCTCCAGAAGAAATTAGTTCAGGGTCATCTTATTAGAAATAGGTTAAGTATTTGCTGGAGGCCACCAATAAGATGGGTGGTGATTTGGTGTCCACGACCAAAGATGACCCCTCTCACTGCACTGCCAGTGTGTTTATTAAAGCCAGTGAAGGGTCTTGATCTCTGGATGCCCCCTCATTGTGCATCTTACACACCAATTGTGGGGAATTACTTACTGATCAATTGTGGGGAAAATAATTAGCTTCCCTCCACCCCGGGCTAATTACGGAGAGCATCATTTAGGCAACGCCATGCACACATGTGCAGCCCACCTCCACCCTGCCTTCCCAGACCGGCCGGGAGGCAGACAGCAAGTGCATTCCGGTGACAGCTGGCAAGCCAGCCTCTGGGAATGAAACATTTTAGCACTTCATAAATTTCTAACAAGGTTTCAAATTGCCGCCGTTTCCCTCCTCTCAGCTCTGTCAACTAGTGAAAGGGAGGGGAAAAAAAGACTAATTAAATCTACAGTGGGAAAGTGCTACTGGTAAGATTGCTATTTATTAAAAATAATGAACTGTTAGGACCAATTTGCAAAGTAGGTGAAATTCTCCCCATTTCCCCTATATATAAAAACACATCCTTCTAATTGTATATGTATTGGGTAGTATATACGGATATATATCAGAACAGAATATGATATATGACATTCTTAAACCTAATGGAAGGTGACACATAATAAAGTAAAACATTGAGAGACTATGTAACAATACTCGATATGAACACTGAGGCTTGATATCGTGTACAAAGTAGGTCATTTCAAATTCTTTTCCCACATGATTGTTACCGCAAGAAAAATTATTGCCGGTGACGCACCAAATGGAGAGAAACACAGCCTTGAAAACCTTCCTGAAATGACAATTTCCAAGTTTTGATCACCATCACTAATTTTTAAAAATAACAGCAGCAATAAAGCTCTCTTCATTCTTTCACTCTCTGTTTTAAAAGGAAAGATAGTCAACTGGAGACATGCAAGACTGAGGGGCAGGGCAAGGGAAAGGGAAAGGGAAAGAGAAAGGAAAATAACTCACAAAGTATTTCACTGTCAACTAAAAAACATGTAAGCAGCTTGGTGGGAGGGGTGAGTTCAGAAAAATAAAAGATACAATTTTAAAGAATTTTACTCTGAGGAAAGCAACGTGCCCTCCTGTTTCTATGAGCACAAGTTAAGTAACTGCGGCTGTCTTCAGCCTGTAGGTGTACCTCATACAATATACAGGCTGCTATGCAGGGGACAGTATTGGACATGTGAATAGAACAGGGCAAAAACTAGGGCGCTGACCACCCTGCGGGTAACTCTGGGTCCAAATCCCTCTGAGCCAAGCGCACAGCCAAGCACAAAGCAGGTACCAGACAATGAGCAGCTGCTGGGCCGCGATTATCGATGCTCCCTGCCCCCGCCCACCGCATGTCTGACACCCCCTGCACAGGGCTGATCTATTTCACCCGACGCCTGCTTTCTTTTTCAGCCTGAGAAGGCTGACCTTTAGGATGACGTATATAAACAAACTTCCTTGCCAGCTAGGATGGGAGGAAAATGCAAAGAAGAACATGCGCCCTATTTACGTTTGGGAAAATAAACAGTCCTTTAAAGTATCGGCCCAGCTGATATTCAGGACAGTGACCTCAGGACTGGAAATCTCACAATGGCTCCCAACTGAATTTCAGATGCAAATGATCACTTGGTATTAATTTCAGCCTTGCTAATATTTGGTCCCAAGCATCACAGCTAATTGGCAGGATGAACTGCCAGTTCCGCTGACGGCGGCCCCGTGTGACACTTGGGATCTTCTGAGTGGTAGAACCCACAGTCACTTGATAGTGTTAGTTTGCCAATTACGAACCTTGGTATCTCGCTCTCCACTATCTCCCTTCCCCTCCTCTTCCCCCCTCCCTCTCTCCTTCTCTCTCTCCGTGTGTGTGTGTGTGTGTGTGTGTGTGTGTGTGTGTGTGTGTGTGTGTCTACATATGCAGAGGTTTGGTGACAGGGACAAAAAGAAAAAAAAACTGACAATAATAAAGAGTGTGATTAAGTGGAAAAGTACTCATAAAACACTCCAATGTTGACTAATAATGCTAAGCAATGTAAAAGTGATTCCAGAAATTCATCCAGGCTTTTAACACATAGGCTGCGACTTCACTAAAGAAAACAAGGTCACCCCGGGCCACCCTGCACCCAGATTACAGCTCGGGGCCACTGAAGGGCACCCACCCATTTGCTCCATTACTTTACAGTGACACTCCCTGTGGGGACTGCAATGTGATCATTCTGAGCACAGCATCATAACATACATTTTCCCTGTATTTTTATCCAAACGTCCAAGTGATTTTATGGGCATCGTCTGATCTACTGCTTGCCACAATTACATCCATCTTGTCTTCCACCAACAGAAACGATTATTCTCTCTCTCTCCCAGCAATTCCTACAGGGCATAACCAGTAAGGACAAGACTAGTGACCAGCCAGCATTTTGGGCTTAATGAATGAACCCGACCTGAGTTTATTCTCATCAAACACAATTTCCATCTCCAGGTGTTTACAAGGTTCATCCAACATCACATGAAGGTCTTTTCCTGGTAAATTTAGAAATCCATCTGCTGCTAGAAGCACTGATGCACTTTGCTCACCAGATCTGGAAGTGTTTCAAGGTAAAAACAGGCTTCCCAAGGAATGTGTTGATTGTAATCAGAGTGAAGCCAGCAGTTACCAGGAACTGAAGTTGAGCGCTGAACCATGGGCACGACCTGGAGGTATGGAGGAGCTTATGGAGAATGAGAAAAACTGCTTTTTCTTTGGAAAGGGAGGTGGAGGTCTATGTGGGATACAGCTGAAATTATCTGAAAGGGGACCTTATCGGACGGACTGACATTAAACATGGCAGTTAAATATCTCCTTCAATGTCAAGGTGAAGTGTTTTGGGGCTGTAAAAGTAGACCCATCTCTAGAGGGTGGTTGGGGGATATTTGCTCACATTAACTCACTGGAGTCTCCACCTTAGAAGAGACTTCTAAGGGTCCTGCCCCTGCAGGAAGCTCGGGGGTCCTGCCCCTGCCCTCTTCAATCTCCTCTAAGGCTCTGAGTGGCCATGAGCAGAGCCAGATGCCCTCCCCTGACCTGCAACATTCCAGAACAAAGAGTGACATTTACATCCCTGTGATAAACTACTTGCTCCCTGATAAATATTCCGAATGGTTTGAACTTTTGGAGCGGAACCTTCTAGAAAAGATGCTGTGGCATCTTAAATGCTCAAACTCCATTTTTCTTTGGGGAAATGTGAGCACCCTGGCCAGAGCCTCACAGGTGACCTCAGCTATGAAAACTGGCCCATTGTGCTGCCTCCGTGGGGTAGAATAAAGCGAGTCCTGTGCTCCTGGAGCACAGAGGGTGAGTGTAAGCAGCACCCGACATCACGCAGTGAGAACCCTACAGAGACCCCGAGTCCTAGGCCGGCCCCCTTCATTCACCCCTGGAGAGGTGGTCTTGCAGCTTTGTCCGGGCATCTTGTGTTTAGCCGCACAGGACCCTGAGCTCTTCCCCAAGTCAAACCAAGAAACACCCTCTAAATTATACCCGTTACCTTCCTAGAAATAATAGTGAATTGTTACATAACTGGTCTTTGTTATCACAAAACAAACCACTTTCCTCCAGTTTTTCAGTTTCTCCTCCTATTTATTGAAATATGAAAACCAAAGTTAGCATTAGTTTCCCATCCCTTTTCACCATCTCTTTCCTCTATTGGCAGGTTAGGGTCACAGTGTCAAGGCAGCATGTTGGGACTCACAGCTCAAGCCCTAGGAGATCAATAATTCATGCGTAAGTACCTCTTCCAAGACTGGGACCCTGGGATACAGGGATGGTCTTGCACCAACTTCAAAATTTGCCCATAAGAACTCGTTATGTGAGTTTTGTCCATGAAATCATAGTGAGATATTCTCAGTCACTGGTGTGGCCAGTTCAGGGCTGGAAGCCCTCTGCATCTTCTCAGCACAGTTGGGGCTGCAGGAGAAGAAATAATAGCTAACACTCAGCACCTGCAGCTGGCCACATGCTGCTCTAAACATTCTGTGAGCACAAACTCACTTAATTCTCACAGCAGCCCTACAGGAGGGAGATGTTATTATCAACCCCACTTTCCAGATGAGAAAACTGAGGCACAGAACGGTTAGGTAAGCTGCCCAAGCCATACAGCTGATAAGAAGAGGAACAGAGCTTCAAACGCTGAAATGTGGACAACCTAATTAGGAAACCTTTTTCACGGTTACTAAGAAGCAAGTAAAGCATGATAAACATGTTGGGGGCATAATTTCAGTGTAAAAAATAAAAGAAGAGGTAAAATGTTGCCAAGTTGAGGAGCATACGAGGACCTGGGCAGTCTTTTCTTTTGGAAACCCCTAGAAAGATTTAGGAAAAAAATTTTTAAAAAGCAGCCTTTGAAGGGAAGGGAAGGGAATAAACATAAGGCTGCATGGGGATGGGCGTGGGTGTCACTCCCGGGCTCGGGGGCGGCAGTCTCCCGGGTAAACAGGGTGGGCGGGTCAGCGGATAGAGACACTTAGGACTGATGTAGTAGGAAACGGCTGGCGAGGTGTGCGGAGTACAGAAGGGACAGAGGGGCTGCATCAGGAAAGGAGCCTTCATCAGCACGAGAAGCACGTGGCTCTTTTTTCCAGGCGCCCTTTGAGCAGGTGCTGGACTGCGTGTCCTTCAAGGACCTCAACGCTCGCTCAGCTGCTGTCAGGACGCCGTTATGAACTGAGATGGGGCAGGGAGGGTAGTACCGGGAATGGAAAGAAGTGAGGTCATCTCAAAGAACAGAGTGTCTTTTGCAATTTTTCTGAAAGCTGGAGTTCTGAAAGCAGAACTCCTTGAAGATGTGTACCCTGCTGCTCCCTAGGACCGTGAACAAGCTACCTCTCGGCATCAGCACTAGGTGAGAGGGGGTACCTCCTTGACCCCCTTTCTGCCAGGCACACCTCTACCCACGGTTGACGGAAGCTACACCAGAACTCACTCAGTTTGCCATCTCTGTCCCTCAGTGCCTGGTTCATTTCCATCTAAACTGTGCCTCTAAGTAAATCAAGCACAAGCAAAGAAAGTATGAAGACGTAACGGAGAACCCTGAACAACACATTTCTTTTTTTTAATATGTTTAGAGCTGGCATTATATAACATAATGCTGTATAACAAAGATAATTAATGTTTTTTGTTTTTTATTTATTTATTTATTTATTTATGGCTGTGTTGGGTCTTCGTTTCTGTGCGAGGGCTTTCTCTAGTTGTGGCAAGCGGGGGCCACTCTTCATCGCGGTGCGCGGGCTTCTCACTATCGCGGCCTCTCTTGTTGCGGAGCACAGGCTCCAGACGCGCAGGCTCAGTAATTGTGGCTCACGGGCCTAGTTGCTCCGCGGCATGTGGGATCTTCCTGGACCAGGGCTCGAACCCGTGTCCCCTGCATTGGCAGGCAGACTCTCAACCACTGCGCCACCAGGGAAGCCCAAACAACACATTTTTATTCTCAGTTACTTTGGGTAAAACTCTGAAAACAATTTGTTTGATTTGTGATGCTATTGTTTCTGCCTCAAAAACTGTTTTTGATTTGGAAAGGCATTCCAAGTAGGTACACTGGAGAATGCAACCTAAAATAGCCAGGTGATTTAATTTTACATGCGTGTTTTATTTCCAGGGAAAATGAATACATTGCATACAATGGAGAGAAAAAAAAAATTGGAGACTGGAGTTTATGATGTCATCTTTATGTGAACATTCTTTATTATTTCATAAAATGTAACCATGTTAATGAGAAAGAGGCCATGAAAAATATTCATTTTTGCTACACGTGCTGGTAACCACAAAATAAGATGTACAGGAACTGATACAGAATTTTCGTTAATAAAGATTGCTACTATGTCCTGTTGTGTCAACACAAATTGCATTCCTCATTTTTGTTATTCAACGTTTTGTGAGTAACGGATGCAAAAAGCAATTCAGTGGTCATCACCTATCTCCTTCCTCTCAGTTAAAGGTATTTCAGACCTGCATCCTGTACCATCGGCTGGTCCCGGTTCTGTATGGAGCTCAGTCAGTTACAGGAACTGCCTTAGTCCTCCCTCAGCAGGAGCCCCGCCCCTCTCCGATGGCCTCTCCAGCCAAATTCCCTGCATCTCTCTGGATCCTGTGACTCCCCTCCCCAACTGCAGAGAGCTGGAAGAACGGCGAGCATCTGATGTGCTGGGCAGCATGGTACCATTTGTGGGTGTCTCTGGTCAAACAAAGTGGTTTCCACTCATCACGTATCAGGACCTATAACAAATTCCACAGCCTCACCGGATGTGGATTAAGAAACAATTACTGGCATAGTAGCAGCTGTGATGCCCCAGCACTGGGCACCCACCTCCTAGCTGCTCTGAGGCTCAGCGGCTCACGCCTCTCAGCTACCTCACCACCACCCCTCGCCCCAGAGAATCATCTGCCAAACAAGAACCAGCTCAGCCCACTTCTCCCTGACAGCCCGGTCAGTAACTGGCTGACCCAGGGTCCAGACGGGTGACCCCCGCCACAGGTGCCACGAGTCCTGCAGGAGGACACTGTGCCCCAGAGCTCTCCTGTGAGGTCAGGTGGAGTCCAGTCTCCCGCTGAAACCACCCCTGACTCACCGGGCTCCTCACACAGCCCTTCTTCAACCAGCCCTTCGAGCACTTGCACAAGAATCCCCTTCTCAGGTTCTGCTTCTAGAACCAACTGTAGTAGGTTCCTGGGGCTGCCCTGACAAATGACCACAAACTGGGGGAGGCTTAAAGCAACAGGAATTTACTCTCTCACAGTCTGGAGGCCAGAAGTCTGGAATTAGGGTGCAGGCAGGGTTGGTTTTTCTGGAGGCTCTGAGGAAGGAACCATCCCATGCCTTTGCTGACTCCTGGTATCTGCCGGCAATCCTTGGAATCCCTTGGTTTGTGGAGGCATCCTTCCGATATCTGCCTCCATCTTCACATGACTTCCTCTCTCTGTGTCTCTAAGGTCCAATTCTCCATCTACTTTCTCTCATAAGGACACCAGTTATCCAGATTTCCTGGATCTGGAGACCCTATTTTCAAATAAGGGCACATATCCTGAGGTTCCAGGCGAACATGGATTTTGGGAACACTTCAACCCACTACACCAAAACTAAGGCAATTGAGCAAAGTACCTACAAGCCAAGGTTAGCAAGAGAAGGCATGGGTCCCCCCACCTTCACTCTGACCCCATGCAAAGTCATGCTGGGCTCGGGTTCTACAATGAACATGCAGTGTGGCTGTGAATTCCAGGGAGGTCCCCTCCACCCTGCCGCTCTCCCTTCTAATAAGGCAAGTGTAAGAGCAATCCTGCACGCAAGGGAAGAATCAGGCTACTGGGGCCCCAGGGTGGGCCTGTTGGATGCCAGCTGTTGGCCAGTTGTTTGGGACTTGGGGATCCATTGGAAGCTGGATTCAGGTGCAACCCCAGCGGGAAGGAAGCCATTGGTCCCACAGGAGGCTGAAATTGGGTTGAGCTTCTCCCTCCCCCTGTAAACATTGGGGGAAGTGCCAGCTGAGACTCTGTCCAACAGGCAGCAGAGAGTTCCCAGAGCACCTTCAGACAGTTGTGCTTTTTACACCATACCCTACAAGGACGTCAGCCTGGGACTTGGTGACTGACTGTGAGAGCTCTGCCACGAGACTATTCTTTCTCTCTCAGATTCTAATATAAAATGCAGAGTCAAAGAGCATCAGAGTGCTAAAGAGAAAGAACAGGCATACTTCATAATGGGCAGTGAAGTCAGAGGCGTGTAGGTAAAAGCAGCTATGCCCAGAATCTGTGAGTGAAGTGAACAGTGGGGACCAGAGTGGAGGCCCATGAATTGCACAGCAGGGGTCAGTGGACGACATGGGCTCCAGAGCTGCCAGGGAGCCTCAGTCACCTTCCAGTTCTAGTTTCCAGAAGGTCCACCTGCGTAACAGTTCCTTTCCTTCCCTGATACCTGGTCATGTAGCTGAGGATCCTAGCATTCTCACTACAAATGGATATTTTACAATAAACTCTCATTACTTGCAGTGACATGGGTCAGTCTTATTTTAGTGCATTACAACGAGCCAACAGAATATCCCATAAAGTTAGGAGGATAAAGCTAGTCCAATATGTGACACTACGTTAAAAACCTTACCCATAGAGCACCTTTACACTGAAAGCCACGACAGTCATTACTTTGTCTTACTTGTGTCTCAGATGAGTCTGAGATTCAGTTCAGTGAAACATCTTGCCATGATCACTCAGGGAGCTCAACTCAGATCTTCTAAATGGCCTCAAAAAAGCAAGCTGAGGCAGACCTCCCAAGGTCCTTTGTTACTACTATTCACCTGTATTCATTTATACATTTGCTCACTCAGTGGAGACTAGGGAATAAAATGGTAAGCAAAGTCAGATATAATTATTATGGTGCTTATATTTATCGATGAGACAGATTTAATCACATGATCACAGAAACAAAAGTAAAATTACATGTCTGATAAGTGCTACAAAGGATATGTGACGTTATGAGGCTATTTACAAAGTAATTTTATCTATTCTGGGGTCAGGGACTGAGAGGTCCAGAAGGAGAAAAAGGTCTTTTGCACAGAAAGAATAAGGTGTGTGCAAATCCCTGAAACACTAAAGGAAGCAAAAAGAGTACTGAAATCAAGATGGAGCATGATTTAAGACCAGGCTGAAAACGCATCTGGGGAGAAAGCTATTTAGAGCCTTGGGGAATCAAGGTAAGGATCCTGGTCTTTGTTCTTTCGGCAGTTAGCACACTTTAAACAAGAAATTAGTATGATGAGACTATTCTTCAAAAAAAATCACACTGGGCTTTTAAATTCAAGATGTCAGAATAAGTCTATTCACGTTCCCTCTTCTGCCCCAAAACTTCCTTCAAATAAGAGCAATAGGCTAAGAAAAAGGAAAAAGGGCAAACAAAATGGAGCGATCAGCAATCCAGAGATTTCAACAGATTCTGAAGCGCAGATCCCTCTCACCACAAAGCAAAGATGCCTATTCCACGCGCTCTGACCACTTACATAATTCTCCCAGTTTCCCTTTGTATGTGCTTAGTCTTGAATATAAACACACAACCAATGGCCATTAGATATTTGAGGAATGCTCACATCATAAAAGAGTAAGGCCAAGATAAATAAATATGAAAACACAAACCTTGGATGAGACATAATCCAGAAAATGAAAGAAAACTAAAATTATCATCATCATAATCATCTCTAAGAAATATCCAGCATGGAATTCTAGAAGATAATTTATTTGTAAGACAAGAATAGAATAATAATGGAGACTATGAGAAACATGAACAGAAATGAAGAACTGAATGAAAAGGACAGATGCACAGCTAACTGGAATCTCAGGAATATAAAAATGAATGCGAAGAAATACTTAAAAGAAAATAATGGTAAAACTTTTTGGACTGACAGAAAACATGGACCAAAAAACCCCAAAGCACGATGTACTAAGTTAAATAAAAATTAAAAGTTAAATTAAAAATTCACGTCTAAGCACACTTGGATAAAAATTACAGAATATCAAAATACAAACAGAAGGTATTAAATGCAGCCAGAGAAAAAGAGCAAATGATCTACAAAAGGGCAAGAATTTAAATGACAGCTGACATCCCAACTATGCCAAAGAAATCCAGAGACAGTGATATATTACCTTCCAAGTGCAGAGGGGAAATAACAGTCCATGTAGAAGTGTGTACCCAGCAAAATACTCTTTCATGAAAAGGATGAAATAAGGATAGTTAGAGATAACAGAAACTAAGAGAGTGTACTACAAAGAGATCAGAAATAAAGGAAAATCTAAAGAATACACTTCAAGAAAAAAGAACATGATCCCACAAGGATGGTCTGAGATTCAAGTAGGAATGAACAAATGACATGATAAAACTGTAGGTAAATCCAAACCAATATCATCTGAGTAAGGTCATAATAAAATAATGCCTAATTTCTAGATTAAAAAACATAACAACGAGCACATGTAAGTCTTGAGATGGGTAATCAAAATCAATGTGGTCCAACCCTGTCTCCAAGAGGAGACCACAGACTGGGTGGCTTATAAACAACAAACATTTTATTTCTCACTGTTCTGGAGGCTGCAAGTCCAAGATCAAGGCCCCGGCAGATGTGGTGTCTGGTGAGGGCTCTCTTCCTGGTTCACAGAAGGCACCTTCTGGGTGTGTCTTCACAAGGTAGAAGAGGTGAGGGAGCACCCTGGGGCCTCTTTTATAGGGGGTACTGATCCCATTCATGAGGGCTTCACCTTCATGACCTAACCACCTCCCAAAGGCCCCGTCTCCTAATACCATTGCATTGGGCATTAGGTTTCAACATATGAAGTTTAGGTGGATGTAAACCTTCAACCTATAGTACCTGTTTTGTTCTGGGTTTTTTTTGTTTTTTTTTTTTTCCTGTGGAAGAAGGTGTCTAGGTTATCATTTACCTGTAGACCTTTGCTAGTTTAAATGCACATGGGAAAATTCCAAGGTAAATTTAAACATATAGAAAGAGAAAATGTGTCCTCAATAAGTAGAACAAAAAAGAAAAACTCATTAGACAAAGAAAGAAAGGTGAAAGTATAAATACAATAAAGTCAAAAAGTAAGACAGGAGAAAGAAGTCCAATGTATCAGTCATTACAATGAATGCAAGCACACTAAACTTCAGTTTGGATAATCCTATCCTAGTTTGGGGTAGCAAACTATTGTTTTCCAGTAAAAAAGACTAATTTTTGAGCATGATTATTTTCATAGGATTTTTTTTCAAAAGGGAAGAAAAGATATTCTTGGTTGAAGTATGAAAAAAGAGAATGGAGAGATGAAAGGCTGGCTATCAGGATGTTATCACAGTAGTGACGATAAACATACTTAAACTTTTTGAGGACATCCTCAATTACGTCCATGGAATAAATTCTAAGGAAGAAAAATTTTGAGGTCAAACAGATGGCAGTATTTGTCATTTTTAATATGTACTGTCAAGTTTCCCTGCAGGAAGTTTGCACCCTTGAATGCTGCTACAATATTTATCAATATTCTTGTTATAGTTCTTGTTGCATTTTACCAAGAGCAGGCGCTATTCCAGTTCATAGTAGGGAATGAGATAGACAAAACCCCTCTCATCATACATCTACCATTCCATGTGCAGAGGGGAGGAAGACAAATGGAATAAAAAGTAAACCAATAAATAGTAATTTCAGATAACAAAATGTTATGAGGAAAATAAAATTGGTGAGTTGATGAGCAATGACTTCATAGTGTGTAGGCAGTGAAGGTCTCTTTGAGCCAGGACCTGAGAGACCTGGAGGAGGAGCACCCCTGCAGAGAGATGGCAGTGAAGGCTGTCCAGTGGAACTCGCTGGACGTGGCCAGGGAATAGAAAGATGCCCATGTGGCCAGTGTATAATGAGGGAAGGGCTGGTGGGCTTTTCTTTTACATAGACGACTAAGATTTACATATACACCCATGTCCCATGAGGAAGGGAAGTGGGACAAGGTAACTGATGAACAGATCAAACCCATAAGTGTGTCTTCATTCACACAACACAGGGATCTCACCTTTACGGAGCATTCTTACGTGCTTGGGACTTGATATACGCCATCTCTTCAATTATAACACAATCGCAGACATCATCACCTCCATTTTAATGTTGAGGAAACAGAGTCAGAAGGAGAGAAGTCACACAGCTTGTAAGTAGTGGAGTCTGGCTTTACACTCAAGTTGTACTGACTCCAAAGTTCATGTTGTTTCCACCCTGAGCAAAGGGACCACCCAGATGGACATTGACACTGTGATGAGCTTTAGAAACCGACAGGCAACGTCTTGAGCATGTAAACTTGTAAAGGTGAGATGGTTTTCATGACTTTATTTACCATTTATAATTTTATGAACCACCTATTTCCAAATTATATATACTAATCGTTGTATATATTATTTAATACATATCCTACATATAACCTAAAGATAATTATTATGAGAAACTAGAGAGCAGAGAAAAATAAGTACAGCAGCATCCTATAGGGTGAATTGGCATTACAAGTAGGAATTAGCTTTATCTCCAGCTAATCATTGCTATATTCAGGCTCACTCTAAAAACTGTTTGTGTCTGATAGTCTTGCTACCTCATGAAATAAAAAATACTGATTCTAATAATTACCAACTCATCTTTAAACTGAGAATTACAATGCTGGTAGTGACTATCTCATATTAAGATTTAAAGAGTAAATTGTACTTATATGAGCCCTTTGGGGTCTGGGATATACAAGCCAAAAGTGGGTGACTGTGACGGCTTTCAAACGTTTTCAAGTGAGCTGGAAGAGGGTGGCTAGCAGGGACCACTGGTGCCCAGGAGTCTGAAGGATCCTCACCCAAGACAGGAACCACAATCATTTGAAAGGAAAACTTGAGAGAACATTTGAAAGGAAACCCCAACAAACTTATGCGTATGTGGTATCAGGGAACTCCAGGGTTTCCATCTTGAACACAGGGCTGACTACACTATGAGATCATAATAAAGGAATGATGCTGTATAAATGAAAAAGAGGAAAGGGTTCAACAAAGATTGGGGCCCATTATTCAGGAGAAGACTTAGCCAATTCTATTGAAATCTCTTGAGCCCTTGTCTGTGGCTATAGGAGATAGATTTGACTTTTTAGACTCTGTAAGATGATCATAGAATCACTGCTGGAGAGAACTCTGGACTGAACAGAGAGGCAGGGCCTTCATGGGACACAAACTGCCTTTCTTGGTCATCACTAGCATGTGTTCCCCATAAGCTACTCCAGGGGCGGTATCATTGCCCCCCACACGCACGGATGAACCCAAAACCTCTTAGCAGTAGCCAGTACAACTCATTCATTCATTTTTTTAACTGATGATTTATCTTTTTAATGCTCATAGTAAAATATGTTTTAAGTATAGAAAGGTAAAAAATAAGAGCAAAAATGTAACTTTACACTCCCAACCTCAATTACAAAAGGAGGAAACCGTGGGTTATAGTTTTATATGAACTCTTCTGGATCAAAAGTACATAGTATATAAACTATATAATATGTATGTACTTTTGAAATATGCAAATAAGATTAAAATATTATGATATTATGCATCACATTTTTGTCATTTGATAACCTATAGCTTTATGTCAGTGCACATAGATCTACCTCATTCATTTTAGTGGCATCATGATATTTTATCGTATGGTTACTTCCTATTTTTGGCTACCAATATCACTGCATGAATATTGTTATTTATGTCTCTTGTGTGAGAATATCACAGAGTAAGTTCCAAGCACAGAACTTGTTGGGTATTTTCATTTTTTAAAAAAATTTATTTATTTTTAATTTTTATTTTTTATAAAATTTTTAAAGTTTACACTCCATTTACGGTTATTACAAAATATTGGCTATATTCCCCATGTTGTACAATACATCCTTGTAGCCTGTCTTACACCCAATATTTCGTCCCTCCCACTCCCCCACTCCTATCTTGCCCCTCCCCCACCTCCCCACTGGTAACCACTAGTTTGTTCTCTATACCTGTGAGTCTGCTTCTTGTTACATTCACTAGTTTGTTGTATTTTTTAGATTCCACGCATAAGTGGTATCATACAGTATTTGTCTTTCTCTGTCTGACTTATTACATTTAGCATAATGCCCTCCAAGTCCATCCATGTTGCTACAAATGGCAAAATTTCATTCTTTTTTATGGCTGAGTAGTATTCCATTGTGTGTGTGTGTGTGTGTGTGTGTGTATATATATATATATATATATATATATATATATATACCACATCTTCTTTATCCATTCATCTGTTGATGAACACTTAGTTTGCTTCCATGTCTTGGCAATTGTAAATATGTGGCTATAAACATTGAGGTGCATGTATCTCTTAGACCTAGTGTTTTCATTTTTTTTGCATGTATACGTATATATACCAGAAGTGGAACTGCTGGGTCATATGCTAGTTCTATTTTTAGTTTTCTGAGCAACTTCCATACTGTTTTCCACAGTGGCTGCACCAATTTACATTCCCACCAACAATGCATGAAGGTTCCCTTTTCTCCAGATACTCGCTAATATTTGTTATGTGTTCTTTTTGATGATAGCCATTCTGACAGGTGTGAAGTAATATCTCATTGTGGTTTTGATTTGCATTTCCCTGATGATTAGCAATGTTGAGCATCTTTTCACATGCCTGTTGGCCATCTGCATTTCCTCTTTGGAAAAATGCCTATTCAGTTCTTCTGCCCATATTTTAAATCAGGTTGTTTGTTCTTTTGATGTTGAATTGTATGAGCCGTTTATATATGTTGGATGTTAATTCCTTATCAGTCATATCGTTTGTAAATATTTTCTCCCATTCAGTAGGTTATCTTTTGTTTTGCCGATGGCTTCCTTTGGTGTGCAAAAGCATTTAAGTTTAATTAGGTCTCATTTGTTTATTTTTGCTTTTATTTCCTTTACTTTAGAAGATAGATCCAAAAAAATGTTGCTGCAATTTAGTTCAAAGAGTGTTCTGCCTATGTTTTCCTCTAGGAATTTTATAGTATCTGGTCTTACATTTAGGTCTTTAATCCATTTCAAGTTTATGAACAGAATAGAGAGCCCAGAAATAAACCCATGCACTTATGGTCAATTAATCTATGAAAAAGGAGGCAAGAATATACAATGGATAAAAGACAGTCTCTTCAACAAGTGGTGCTGGGAAACCTGGACAGCTACTTGTAAAAGAATGAAATTAGAGCATTCTCTAATACCATAGGCAAAAATAAACTCAAAATGGGAGTTTCCATTTTGAGTTTTGGGAGATACTCCCTCCTGCAAGGTTGCTCCCATCGGCACGCCCACAGAAGTGGGCAGGGAGGGACCCTGTTCCCCACACCCAGGCTACTGCAGTGGTAAATTTCCATTTTTGCCCATTTGGTACATAAAACAGGGCATGGCATTGTTTTTTGTATTTTTTTTCTTGGTGTCTTTTTTTTTTTTTAACATCTATATTGGAGTATAATTGCTTTACAGTGGTGTGTTAGTTTCTGCTTTATAACAAAGTGAATCAGCTATACATATACATATATCCCCAGGCATTGTTTTGATTTGCAATTCTTTATGAGGAGCTGAGCCCATTTTCAAGTCTTTATTGGACATTCAGATTGTGCTTTGGGTATCAACCTGTCCGCGTGCTTTGCTCATTCTTCTATTGGCTTATTTATCTCGGTCTTATTCATTTTAAGCATTCCTTACAAAAGAAGAAAATGAGTTCTTTGTCAGATGTCTTCCAGGTTATTATTACAGATATTTTCCCAGAATTCCATGTGTATATTGGTTTCATAATATTTTAATAAGTTGTAGGTGGTCTTGGAGTGTTTTGCTATGACTAGAGAGTTTTTCCCCACTACAATATTAGTTTTTGACACAAACATATTTTTCAAGCACTTTTCTGTTCACATTTAAATATAAATATTTATTTCATTTATAATTCATTTTGGTATGAGAAGTAAGGTATAGATTCAGCTTTATTTTTTTTCCTAAATAATAATTATGTAGTTGAACCAACTTCATTCACTGAAGATTCATCTTTCCCTTGCTGATTTGAGCTGCCTTTATTGTGTAATAAATCTCTACACATATTTGGACCTATTTCTGAATTTACTTCTATTCTATTTAACTGATCCTGCATCTATAACAAGCTGAATAATAGGTACAAATCATCTAATCCTCACTTCATAATTCTTCTGTTACAAAACTTTCCTGTCTTTTCCCTAAAGGACTGGACTCTGGTCAAATCCCACCACTTCCGTTTACTGGGTGTACATCCACTTAAGCCTGTTATATGCCTCTCTCTACCTCAGTGTTCTCGTGTACAAAATATTGATATGAATAGAACACACTGTGTAAGATGCTTTTGAGGAGTGAATGATTTAAAGCAATTAGAACACAGCAGGTATCATAATCACCCAATTAGTGTCCACCATTGTCATCATTATTATTCTTTTGTCTATAGATTGTTGTTTCATTGTGTGCATTTTTAAAAATAATTTCAAAGCTTTATATTTAGTTTTAGCCCTTCTATTGGTTACATTTATAATTGTATTTAATGTTAAACATTTATTACTCTGTCTAGTGATTTCAAGCAGTATCTATTAGTTCTCAGTTATCTGCTGTTCTGCATTCTCCCTCATCCTCGGTTTAATCTATATTATTCCACATAATATTTATATATATATTTAATATAAGTTATTCCACAAATAAATAATATATACCTAATAACGTTTCATCACATTGAAATTTTATAACCATAACTCTGCAGTTAAAAGCTCATGAGTACTCCCCCACGGCTGAGTTCTTTTGGACCCCATCTTGCTTGACTGGATTTTACTACCTGTTATGAGCAGAATTTTGTCCCCTCGAATTCGTATGTTGAACTCCTAACCCCCATGACATCATTATGTGACTGTACTTGGAGAGAGGTCTTTAAAGAAGTAATTAAGGCAAAATGAGGTCATGTGGGTGGGCCTTAATCTGATAAGACTGGTGTCCTTATAAGAAGATGAGATTAGGACACTGACACACAGACTGAGGGGTGACCATGCGAGTACAGGTGAGAAGGTGGCCATCTACAAGCCAAAGAGAGAGAAACCAACTCTGCTGACACCTTGACCTTGGACTTCCAGCCTCCAGAACTGTGAGGAAATAAATTTCTGTTGTTTAAACCGCCCAGCCTGCAGTACTTTGTTATGGCAGCCTGATCAATCTGATACACCATCAGACTGTTTTTTTTTGTTCGTTTTGCTTTGTTTTTCCAACAAGTAGCTAAGGGTTCTATATTTTCTGACTTCTTGCGTGATTGAAATGTCTGCTGCTTTTATATTTGAGTGACAACTGAACTAGGTATAAAATTCCTGAGCTAAATTTTCTTTAAATGCTGCTTCAACTGTCTTCTGGCATTAAGTGTTTCTGGGGAGATGTCTTAGAACAACGTGATACTTCACCTTTGCTTGCTCCTCTTCTGTTCAAATATTTGAAGTGTTTTTTCTTAATCCTTGAATTTTGGTGAGTTCACTCACTATAACGCCTCAGTTTGCCTTTTTTTGTATCAATTTTCCCCCAAGTACAGAGTAACTTTCTGATCCACATCTTTACTACCTAATTCATCATATGTTTATTGAGTAGCTACTATGGGTGAGCACTGTTCTAGGATACATTCAGATCTTCCTTCATTTTAGAATTTTTTTCATTCATGCCTTAACTTTCTCTTTGTTTGGCCATCTGCTATTTTCCCGATTAACCTCATACCATTGTTGTATGTCCTCTATGTCTTTATACTTATCTCTAATTGGTTTATTTTTGTGATTATCTGAGGTATCTGTTCTATTCATACAATGAATACTGTACCTATTACGTGCCATCCAAATAACTTAGTTTTCATAAGTATCTTCTTCTTTTTCTTCCTAAGTCTTTTTTATTTATTAGTTGGGAAAGATGTTGGTTTAGTTCTCATCCTATTTCTTTTTTTTTGGCTGTGTTGGGTCTTCGTTGCTGCGCACAGGCTTTCTCTAGTTGAGGCGAGCAGGGGCTACTCTTTGTTGTGGTGCACGGGCTTCTTATTGCAGTGGCTTCTCTTGTTGTGGAGCACGGGCTTTAGGCGCGTGGGCTTCAGTAGTTGTGGCACGTGGGCTCAGTAGTTGTGGCTCACGGGCTCTAGAGCACAGGCTCAGTAGTTGTGGCGCACGGGCTTAGTTGCTCCGTGGCACGTGGGATCTTGCCAGACCAGGGCTCAAATGTGTCGCTTGCACTGGCAGGCAGATTCTTAACCACTGTGCCACCAGGGAAGTCCTTCATCCTATTTCTTAGTAACCATAATTACCTTCTTTTTTTTTAATTAATGTATTCTTTTTATCAACATGTTTTATTTTTCTTTCAGTTAATTTCATATTACTTAAAGTTCTGTTACAAACAAAACATTGTTTTTTCTTCTTTTTCAGAGTGTTTTTCTTCCCAAATGAAATTTCTCATATATCTGTTTCTCATATGCATGTTATATTTCTTTGCTTTTCTTTCTATGCACTATTTTTGCATGGCTCTTATGCAATTGCTTTGTATACTCACCACATTTAACTTGGGCAGCTCAAGCCAGTCCTTCTATTCACTCTGCGTGTGGTGTGGGTAAATTTTTCCTGATTCTCTTCCCACTCTAACTGAAACATGTCCATCTTCCTTTCAGAAAATCTGATTCGTATTCTAAGTGGTTTGCATTCCACCTATTTCTCAGTAGCTGAGGTCATTTTGTACCTGTTGGAGGGAGGCTGTTTCGGGTGCTGAACTCCAGATGTGGCTCTAACAATCTGGGACCGGAAGTCCCAGTCTCTGCTTTTGACTTGTAATCTGGCCCAGGTTCGCTCCACCTACTCAGAGGTGTAGCCCATTTGTGTTGGAGAGGGGTGAGTACAAGATTGAGATCCTCCTCCCCAACATGGGCCCGGAAACTTTGTGCCAGAAATGATAAGCCCTTTATTGCCCCCAAAGCCACCTCGTCTTTACTTCTCTGAGTGGAAAAACAGAAGAGAAAGTCACAGGTTTGAGCCCAGTTAGCCTGCAGTGGAGAAAAGAGTGTTTCAGAAGGATTTTTCTGTGGCCCTTTGCCCCGAGCCATAGGCCTCCTGCCAACGCCATCTGCTGAGTGCTTATTTATCACTAGACGCAATTAATTATGGTCAATTTGTCTATCTGCTTCCCTTCTTCTCTTCCCCACAAGCCTGTAAAAAGTGGTTATCTGCAGTAGCCCTTCCCTCAGCACTTCTGAGGTGGTGAGAAGGTTTCAGACTCCCCATGTGTCACATAATAATCAACCACGAGGGCTGCCAGATTTAGCAAATAAAAATACATGACCCAGTTAAATTTGAATTTCAGGTAAACAATAAATATGTTTAAAATGTAAGAATGCCTGTTATGGATTGAATTGTGTCACCGTAAATTCATGTGTTGAGTCCTGACCCTCAGCACCTTGGAACATAACCTTATATGGAAATACGGGCATCGCAGATGTCATTAGTTAAGATGAGATCAGACTGGAGTAAGTTGCCCCTAACCCAATAAGACTGGTGTTCTTATAAAAGGGGGAATGTGGATACAGCCACACCCACAGGGAGAACAGCATGGAAGACTGGGGTGATGCAAGGACAAGACAAGGAACATCTGGGGCTCCCAAAGCCAGGAAAGAAGCAGAAACAGATCTTTCCCTCACAGCCCTCAGAAGGAACCAACCCTGATGACACTCTGATCTCTGACTTCCGGAACTTCAGAACTCTGAGAATATAAATCTCTGTTGTTTAAGCCACACAATCTAGGGTACTTTGTTAGGGCAGCCCTAGGAAACCAACGCAATGTCCCATACAATACTGGGGAAATACTTACGTTAAAAGAGTATTCATGTTCATCTGGAATTCAAATTTAACTGTGCATCCTGAATTTTTATCAGCTTTATCTGCCCTCCCTACCCTGAATCAGTCTCCTTCTCCCCAAATATGGCAGGAATGGGAATGTCCTGGAGGTTTTTCAAAACTTTGCCCATTCAACGACACTGGCCCTTCTGCTTTGGGCAGGGGTGCAGGTCAGTGTCAGGGTATTTCCTGAGACTGCTTGCCTCTCCTTACCTGAAGAGGACCCAGTTTTTAGGATGCATCCATTCCCTCCTGCCCCATTGTTGTTTCTGCCCATGTAATTTCGTTCTGCTTTACTTACTGCATTAATGCTCGGGGGCAGGAGGTTTTGGACCCAGCCTCACTTAGCCATCAACCTTAGATCTCATCTCCAATTTAATTTCTCTGTAGTGTCAGTAAAATTTAAGAAGCATATGTGTACTCATACGAAGTTAGAGCTGAGCTCTGGTTGCATTATTTTAATGTCTGTTTTTAAAAAATACATCCCAGTCATGTTTAACCAGGCAAAGGGTGGGGATGCCAATCCCCTAAGTGCACAGACTCAGGTGAGTAGGCTGGTGACCAAGATTCATTAGTTGTAGGGTGTGAACTCCCAAAAGGTGATCCTCCCAAGTCAAGAAACATTGATAAGAACCATCCTTTCTCTCAGGACTCGCCACATACTACCTATATGAGCACCAGAATGTTCTAGAAAGTCTGGAGCATCAAGGTGAGGCATTATGCCAACAGGTAACTGTAGCAGAGGCCAACATTTATGTAGCCCTTACTATGTGCCAGGTACTATTCTAAGTGTTTTATACATTTACTAATTTAATCATCGTAACAGTGCTATAAGATAACATTATTATCAACCTTCTTTTACAGATGGCAGGGCCTGAAACACAGAGATTCAGTAACTTTCCCAAGTTGCTCCTCAGTGATGTACCAGGATTTGAAGCCAGGCACACTGACTCCAGGGTCCCTACTCTCTAACTACGCTGTGATGTCTCCTGAGTAATTTTGGGTGATCTTACCTTTGTACACAAATGACCTAGTCATCTCCCTGATCATAGCTGCCAGCTGGCATCCACCTCAAGTCTGACTTGGGCCTATTCATTGGATAATTATGGAATACTGTCTAATTCACCCCAGAATCAGCCTAGGAAGTCTTCCAAGTGTCTTCCGTCATCCATCTGCATTTTGTATGTAAGAAGTCAGAGGCCTCAGCTTAAATTCGCATCATGCACTATTTATACCAAATGTCCACATTAACCCAACAGACATGCAGAAATAGCAAAATGGGAATAGATCAGACTACCAGATTTGCTGTCAACTACCTGTGCGAGGATGAGCAGGAGACTTATCTTTCCTCTGCCACCATCTGGGCTTGCTTGAAGGAAAAATGCACCAAAGAACAGAGGGTTCTGTTCTGTAGTCTTTTGGATGGATAGCTTCCCTCACTTGGAAAGAATGAGCTCAGAAAATGTTCTTTAGGTTTGCAAAAATGAAACACTGGCTTCCATCTTCAAGTGGTCATGTCACAGGCTGAAACAAGACACACACAGTAGATTTCTTTTTCTCTCTGAAGGGAGATTAAACAGCCGAGGCGAGCGACGAAGAGGAGAACAAAGAAAAATCCAAACGCATAACTTGAGTTGATAACAATTTGGTTTCCCTGTGTATTCACAAAAAGCTCTTCAATATGGAAACATCTTCCCAGAGGTAACCAGGAGGAGAGAGTTGATAGTAGTCAATCATTACCCAGCTGTTATGTCCAAAGTTGTTTGGAGATGGATGACCAGGGGCCGGGAGCTCTGATTGGAAAAGCCAGCCAGGTAACCTGTGCCCAGCACCACGCGGTCCTTCAGGAGTTCCACTCAGAGGAGGAAATAACAATCAACCGGTAAAGAAACTGTTTCATGATCCCAAAGAAGGAGCAAATGTGTTATCTTAAGGAATGAGCTCCAGATGCCCATATTCAGCCTATGACCTTCACAGGGAAGACTTTCCCCAAAATGACTGTGTTGAATTTGACAAACAGTCACCGTCCAAAGGAACATCATTTAAGGTCCACTAATCTAATTGCTTCTTTGTAGCAACAATTCATTTTTCCATCTTAACATTTCAGGCACTAAAAAGCCAAATATGTGGAACGTGATGGACTGATTTGTGTCCCCCCCAAATTTATATGTTGAAGTCCTGGCCCCCCTGCCACCCAGTGCCTTAGGATGTAACTGCATTTGAAGACACGGCCTTTAAAGAGGTAATGAAGGTAAAATGAGGTCACAGGCTAGTCCTTAATCTAATGTGACTGGTGTCCTTATAGGAAGAGATTAGGACACAATCACACACAGAAGGAAGACCAGGTGAGGACACAGAGAGAAAACGGCCACCTGTAAGCCAAGGACAGAGGCCTTAGGATAAACCAACCCTGCCAACACTCTGATCTCAGTCTTCCAGCCTCCAGAATTGTGAGCAAATAAATTTCTGTTGTTTAAGCCACCCAGTCTGTGGTACTTTGTTATGGCAGCCCTAGCAAACGAATCTGAGGAACATTTATATATACTAAATACGCTATACAATATTGGAATATTCCTGAGGCCACATTTAAGGTGACGCACTTAGTTAAATTCTGTAAAAACAAAATAGGTGGTTAAACACTTAATGTTTTGAGTTAGTATCAGTGTCTTAAAAATAACTCAGCTGTGGCACTTTCCAGGTATTTTTGCCTGGTACATTCTGGTTGGGAATCCAGGTGGGTCACACATTAACATTACTGCCCCACGCTTGACCACGGCAGCCACGAAGTCACCTCCCTTCGTGGCATACACATAAAGAGTTCCGACCACGGAGCTCGTGATCTGAGCCCCTCAGGGAGGTAGCCAGCTGGTGGTTTTATTGGGATTGTTCTCCATCCTACAGAAAAACACTGCAACCAAATTATTGTAAGAAAAGAGAGAAGAGAAGGAATGAAAACGGGCCTCGGAGAAAGCCCAAGTCAATACAATAGTGAAGGAGTCAGAGATTGCTGAGACCCTTACACCAGCCCCCCTTCTCAGTCCAGGGAGGCAATCTACCCAAAGTCCAGGGGAGATTTACCACATAAGAGGGGTGGTCACTGGCTTTTCCAATTCTGACCAGGAGCAGCACGTGTAATTGCTGTAATACATGCAGCAATATAACTATCTGTCATTACAAAGCTGCACCCGTGCACTTGTAAAGCAATAGATGGGGTGAGATTGGATGTTGCATATGTAGCTTTAAACCCCTACTGTGTGTGTGTGTGTGTGTGTGTGTGTGTGTGTGAAAGAGAGAGAGAGAGAGAGAGAGGGAGCGGGAAGTAACAAACCACTGAAAGGCCTCAGTTCTCCCCTTGGAGAAAGCTCATTCTTTGAAAGAACTTCAAATGAAAAAGTAATTCTCCAGTGGGAGACAAAGGAAAGACATTCTTGGAGTCACATGGAACATAAACATGAAGGGGCCAAAACCCCCTTAAATCCCTGCACATCAAGCTAGCGCAACGAACTGGATGTAAACAGTATGATGAAACTCGTGGATGGTATCTTGAGTTCAGCACACATAAAACTGCATAAAAGTGTCTTCCATACGTCCATCGGCACTACATTTTTGAAAGCAAATGATTGTGATGCTTTGAAGAGGCCCAATTTGAAGAATCTATTGCTTTCCAAAAGCGTCTATTTGGGGGTCATGCCCCCCAAGTACCTGGTGAAATTGCCTTCCCTTCTTCCTTCTCATGTACACCTTTAAAATACTGGGAAGGTAAAACTTGATTCTGTATTTAATCCAATGGGCAGGCACTACTGGGGGAGTTAAGGAAAATTTTTATTTTGAGGCAAGTTTTTTTAAACAACTAATGTGCCTTTTTCTATTAGAGGATATACAAAACATGCTTTGGATTAATTTCTAGAAATAAATCACCCTTTATTAGAATCACCTTCCCATAAACATATTCCTTCTAAACAAGGCCATGTTATGGCATATTTTATTAATTCGATGATTTGGTTACTTACTTAAAATACACCATTTAGTCCTCTCGTTCATGAAATCTCAATACACAGAAATATAGTTTCCAACCAAACGGAAGGATTCTGCACTCAAATTTTTGGGGGGAGTAGAGACCGATACAATTACAGTGGAAATAAACTTACATTAGGGCAAAGCAATTTGTTTTGAGCCTCGAACATCAACTATTTTTGGTGAATTTCAAAGCTGTAAACAGGAACCGGCCCCAGGCTATGGAGAAGTCTGCAGGAAATCTCCATTCGAAGACCTTCCCAGCTGACTGTGTATGTCCCCCAGAAGCTGGGATAACATACTAATAAGAAAATGGTCTCATGCAGAGACCTTGAGGGGCTGCACTGAAGAAATAACTGGACTCATCCATGCACCCTTCCGTGAGCTCACCATGGAATTACTCTCATGGAAAACTGATCTCTGTTGTCTTACCTGTTCCTGGGGCTTCTGAAGGTGCCTAAAATAAAATGTAGGCATGGCCTCTGCAGGCCAGAGCTCTTATTAGAAGAATATTAGTAAAGACTTTTAACTGACAGAAAATAGAAAATATTGTCAGTAAATGATATGTAGAAGTAATGTTTTTGTATGTTACCTAAGTCCTAGTTTTGTCTGTGTCTTTCTAATACCATACTTTGGCTTTCCCTCAACCTCTGGGGTGTGGCATCTGAGACACCCAGGGAAAAAAAAGACTTGGGAGTCCTTTCATTCATTCACTCATTCAGTCATTAGATATGCATTGATCTGTCCGTGTGACACCAGGAGTAGCTCCAGGTACTAGGGACACAATGGTGAGAAAACTAACATGTCTCTCTTCTCAGAGAGCATCTGCTAGAGGGGTAGAGACAGTCATTGCATCAAAACCTCACAGAAAATAGTGCACTCCGTGTGTCTCTCGTCTCCACGCATTCCTATCTGTGTCTTCCATGGAGATGATATTCTGCCCCTACTGCTAATATAGGAGTATTTCATCTAAGAAAATCACTGAGATAAACACTTCACAAGGAAAGGTACAGTACCGCATGCCCCGAGCCCTCGCTCCCTGTACGGAGGCCCATGAGCCAGCACCGTCAACATCACTTGGGAGCTTCTTAGAAACACGGAGTCCTCAGGCTACCCTGGACCCAATGAATCAGAATCTGTACTTTAATAAGAGCCCCAGGAGATCTGTAGGCACATTAAATTTTGAGAAGTGCTGCTCTAAGATGCTTTTCTCAAAGTGCATTCCAGGCAACACTGCATATTGGATCCTCAGACAAACCTAAAAATTAGGTATTACTGTTCTCATTTTTCAAATTGGGAATCTACAGCTCAGAGGAGCTAAGTGATTTTTCCAACATGACACGGCTAACAATTAACCAACTGGGATTAGAACACAGCCCTGCCTGATTCCAAAGCCCAAGGGCTCCCTTGGAAACTTACAGCAGTTTTCTAAACATATTTGATCACTGACCTTCCCCCAACATAGACAGAGCATTGTTCAATTTTGTAAAGATCATATAGGACTAGTCCATGAAATGGTTGGGAAAGTCTTTCATAAAAACACAACATTGGCCATAGTGTGTCAGACCCATACCCCAGGCAAAGAAGCCCCCAGTGGAGTGAGGTCAGGGTACCATCAAATGTGATGTCAATTTTTTTAAATGGAAGGCTTGCATTCCAGTCACCCAGCAGGTAATGAAACAATTTAAGGGTTTCCTTCAGACCTGGGACATCAGTTACACACTTTCAAATTAACCTTGTCTATATTGACATGCCACTGTCATATATAACATAATAATCACATGTGGCCTAATCCAGACACACAGTGGACTTATGGACTCTCCTCCCATGGTTGCTAAATAGCTGCTAAAAATGGATCTAATTTTGCTCATATCAGGCTTGGGACTTGTACTTTATACCTTTTCTCAAGTAAATATTCAAGCTCCTTATAATGTCAAAACACTTGAGTTATCTTACATTGTTCAAAATCGCATGGAGGCCCATCTTAGGATCCATCCAGTCAAGGTTTATTCATATGCATTCAGTCTTTATTCATCCATCCAAACCTGTTTATTTTAGTTCCTACTATGAGCCGAGAAGCAGTTCAATGTAACATGAGGCTCTTCACATTTACAATTATGATCTACTCAACCCCAAATTGCTATACACTCAATAATGGCAGCCATTCAAGCATCTTCTGATACAATATTATATCCATGGAGAGACTTAGGGGAATGGAAAGATCAGAATTCAAGGTCAGGTCCAAAATATACCTGGAAAAAATTACACTGTAATATTCATTTTCTCCACTCCCTGCGCAAGTTTATGCTGAGGAGATGTGTTTAAAGTAATCATTAACAGCAAACTTGAAGTAGGAAAAGAAACTACAGGAAAACGGACATTATGGGTAATGGTATGGTATGTAAGCAGGCGTGAAAATCCCGCCGCTGGGTGGCAAAGGTGACCCAGAGTTAAGGATCCGTTTTGCTCTACAGGAAGCTCTGACTATCTCTGTGCGTAACACCCAAGCAAATTAACACCAGAATCAAAAATGCCTTTCACTTCCCTCAGCTCTCTTCCAAGAATTCCTTAAATATTCACAATTAACTAAATGTGTTTAGTTCTGAAATAAGTACACGCTATTCACTAAGAAAACATTGTTACACAAACGGATCTCAATTTTTTTTCCAAATCTGTATTTCTGTGTTCTGAGTAAAAATAAATGTCTAACCAACACATATTTCTTTTCATCTAGAAGGACAACATTAGAGAAATTCAATGGGGACATGACCCTGCTTATCCTAATTTATTTTGTTTGTAAATAAAGTTGGGTGCCCTCTGGGTTAAAGTGTAACTCTGATTTGTGACACAAAGAACTTGCATCTTATAGCTTCACTGGAGGAGGTACTCTATCTTGACCATCCCAGGCAAGATGGAAGCATAACCACAGCCTCCTAGAACCTAGGACATCGTTTACCAGGTTGGTCCGTTTCTTCTATTTCAGTTTGAGTTGGAATCACTGGTTACTGTCTCCAACTTGCCCTAGAGCTAGTAACATTAAGTAACTGCTGGCAATAGCTAATGTTAATCACTTTCTCCAAACTCCAGTGTCCTATAAATTGAGCGATTTAGGCACACAATATCTGTAACTCCTTAGAGAATATCATATATGGATTTTGCTTTAATATCAGAATGCCTTTACTGTAAAAACATACGGAAGGTATTCTATGATGATTTAAATCTAAAGCCATAATCCAACATTTAATTTAAACCAGATTATTACAACATGTAGTAATCAATCAAAAGATTAATTTAGCAATATATCTTTTTTACGCTATTTTATAGTGTAATGTAACAATTTAATAGGGCCACAGTTTTATATTTAACCCTTAAAGAATTGTTTTCTACTTAGCAATCAAAATCTAAGTCCAGAATTTCTACTAGAAAAATATTAATATTTTAATGCCATTGCTTCATAGATAGTTAGCACTCATGAAAGGTGATAGAGTATTACTAAGGACCTGGGAAAAGTATTTTACTTAAATGTTTCATCTTCTCCTTTGGAATAATTAGAGAATATTACACACTCATCTGTTGGAAGGCTGTTGGTAGAACAGATGGGTTTGATGCTACCTTAAGAAGATAAAATGAAACCAGAGAAGCACTGAGATGATCAAGAAGATGAGGAAAGATAACTGACAGCTGAAGAAGACAACTGAGATGAAAATGAACCACACTTTAGAGGAAAACTCAAATGTTAATCCTTTGGCTCCAAAGAAAAAGTGACGGCAATGGAGTGACTGTCTGAGTTGGACAATACATCAGGCTTAACACCTGCTCTCGAACCTCAGCATGCTAGATGTGACAAGGACGGTATTTAGGTAGCTGTGCAGCTTTGTAAATAAGTGGGACAAAATTCCGTAATCATAGCAGCTGCTCCGTTATGTCCTGATAAGCTGCCTATGTAATTAAAATGTCACACATGATGCAGAAGAGTAGATTGATGTTTCTGCTCCATTTCTTAGAGTCAGATGTTCATCCCCAGCCTCAGTGCTGGCAGCCTGACCAAGCACACACCGTCCACATGGCTCTGACTGGTGCCTCAGCCAGTTCAGCACAGGTGGATCTTATGCGTACTTCCCAACTAAGCGTGAGCCTTTGCTTTTAAAGTTCAGTACAGGAATGGGTAATTCTTTTTCCTTCCTAATATCTTTTTTTAAATTTATTATTATTGAAGTATAGCTGATTTACAGTGTTGTGTTAGTTTCAGGTATACAGCAAAGTGACTCAGTTATACATACTGATTCGGTTATATATATATTCTTTTTCAGATTCTTTTCCATTATAGGGTATTACAAGATATTGAATATAGTTCCCGGTGCTATACAGTAGGTCTTTGTTGGTTATCTATTTTATATATAGTAGTGTGTATATGTTAATCCCAAACTGCTAATTTAAAAGATTCACAAGCCACTATCCAGGACTCATAGGGCCTCAAGCCTTTTAGTTAAAAGCCCCCAATATGTAAATGTTTACCTTTACCGAGCTTATTGTAGGTGACTTTTCTCATAGACCCTAATTAAAGTCCAGTTTATCTTACACATAATGGAACCCATAATGGCCCTGACAACTTATTTGCTCACTACAGGGGAATTACCTTCAGAATTCATCATCCTTCTATGTGTTTTACATTTAAAGAACACTCTATGGAATAAATTTGGTTAAATGATTTCCACTGAGGCTTTCTAATGCTCATATACCCATCATCCTGTTATCCTAATCACTTGAATAGGAAATCGGGGTTGGTTAACTCTTGGGGAGAATAATCGTGTGTGTGTGTGTGTGTGTGTGTGTTTACATGTGCACATGTGAGTATGCTGTCTTTTATGCAATAAAGTATTGAAGACGTCTGGGATGCTAGGATAGAACATAACAAATAACTTAAATAAGAATTCATAAAAATTTATAAAAATTTCTAGGGACCATATAACAAATAAATAAATATTCTATTAATATTTGTTACTGGCTCAGAATGCACACTTTATGCTTCATGTGATGGGGAAAACATCGTTATAGAAATTGCTCTACGGTGACTGCCTGATAAAAGCAAAGGCCTTTACATGGATGGATGGAGGGCAGGCCAGTTTATGTCTATCTTCCAAGAGGCTCTAATAATTTGAAGAGGAAAACAGATAACCTGCAATCCTCTGACAAGATCCTCTTAAATAATCACAGTATCAAGAGTTATGTGTATAATAAATAGAATAAAGAAACATCCAAATATGTCATTTTTGTTCTTACAGTTGGGATATGGTGAGATGGTTTCTTGTCCTGTTTCTAAGAGGCTACATAATCATTTGAGCTGTAAATAAATGTGCTTCCCTTCGCACTGTCTTACCCCCAACCCCAGGCACCAGGGTCGCGAAGCACAGAACCGCAGGTGTGTCCCCAGCTCACTGGACGTGGACTGACTTGACCCTCGACCGTGCTTTTCAAGTCCGTCCTGTCCCTCCACCCTCACAGTGCTCAGCTAAGGGGACTAAACAGCGTCTCCTTCAGGAACACAAGTCAGAAAGGGAAAATAGGCATTCATTTCATGTGAGGCCTATTTGGTTTTCTTTAGCTTTCCAGAGGATTCTTACTTAGTAGTTGTTAGGTATGCAGATCAGCCTGTGTTGTGGGCTGAATTGTGTCCCTGCTGAAGTCCTCACCCCCGGCACCTCAGCATGTGACCTTGTTTGGAAACAGAACCGTTGCAGATGTAATTAGTTAAGACAAGGTCAGACTGAAGTAGGGTGGCCCCTAATCCAGTATGACTGGTGTCCTTATAAAAGGTGGACATTTGGACACAGAAACATGCAAACAGGAAGTACGCCATGTAAAGATGAAGGCAGAGCTCTACAAGCCAGGGGTCACTAAAGTCATCAACAAACCACCAGAAGCTCGGGGTGAGGCCTGGGACAGACTCTCCCTCTCAGCCTCAGAAGGAACCAGCCCTGCCCTTACCTTGATCTTGGACTTCTGGCCTCCAGACTGTGAGAGAGTAAATCTCTGTGGTTTAAGCTCCCAGTCTGTGGTGCTTTGCTGTGGCCGCCCTAAGAAACTTATACAGCACGTATGCTCTTGGTTGATTTGATCGTAATATAATAACCATCTTCAACAGGCTGACCCCTTGTGGCCTTGTCCTCTCCTTCCTCATGAGTTTAAGAGTTACAAATAGGTATTTTAAGAGTATAAAAATAGGTTCTTCACATCAATAAAATTAGTGTAACACGTTGATCTTGCAAAGACAAGTATTTCCTCCTGAAAAGAGATGATGACCTACTAACAGAAACCCAAAGTTTGCATGGAGTCAAAATTACTTGATGAGGAAAACTGGGATTAAAGTAAGAACTTGTCTAAAATTATAAATTTGGAAACCATTTATTTGGTTCTTGCCTCATATAATATTGGTCAAATCCTATTTATTATTAAGCCCACTCTAAACCAAAAGCATTTTTACTTTATATACAGACACATACACACAAACATACATATGTCTGTATATGTTTATACGTGTGTACACGTACACACATTAATACAAATACATACATACGTGTGTGTGTTTGTGCAAAGCTTCTAGGATGCTCTCATCCATGACATTAGGCAGAGCAGAGCACATTTGAAAAAACAGCATGAAAGGCAAAAACAATTTAAGTAAGATTAAGGCTTTATGTAAGTCTCTGGGAGGATGCCAAAGGGCAGTCAGGCTTATTATACAGAGTCCAAAAAATGTAGCGTCCTCATTCTCCACCACAAACCCCCAACACAGACACACAGACACACACACACACACACACGCACACACACACACACACACTGGGCTGCTGACCAGACAAATTACTCTCCCATCATATTCCAAGTTCTCCAGACACACTCTGTCTCCAGCTGGCCACCCAGGCTCTCCCCTCTCCTTTTGTAGAAGGGTCTGTCTCCTCTACCAGCAGGTCTCTGCCCTTTGAACATAAAACCCCTTTGTTCTCTGGGTTCTCTAGCTGCGGTTTCGTTTTGCCCATGCCTCCCCAGAAAGTCTCAAGTCAGTATCTTCCTGTCCTACACAAGAGACCCCTCAGCAGGGGAAGAGGAGAGGAGGTGGATGGCACGCAAAAGGAAAGCAGTTGCTTTTTATGCTCTACCCTTTTCCTTTTCCCTTACCAAACACTCAAAGTAAAAACTGTTGTCACCCTTTCAAAAAAAAAAAAAAAAATCAGATTTCTTGCAAGAAGCTCCAGGTTTTTTAGACTTTCAGGTGTGACCCTGCCTGCTCAGGGATCAAGCCGGTTCAATGGACTCTCAGAAAAGAAGAGAAATGGGGAGAAGTCTAAGGAGCTCCTCAGGGTCACAGCACCCCGGTGTGGGTCCCTCGCCCAGCTTTGGGCACAGGTTTCTGCCGTTCCACCCGTGGTTTTAGGAGTAGGGGAGGTGTCTAGTCTGCTCAGCAGCCTGAACAAAGACCACAGACTGGGTGGCTTAAACACAGACATTTACTTCTCACAGCTCTGGGGCTAGAAGTTCAAGATCAAAGTGCCAGCAGGTCTGGTTTCTCCTGAGGCCTCTCCCCTTGGTTTGTGGATGGACACCCTCTCACTGTGCCCTCACATGGCCTTTTCTTTGTGCCTGAGTATCCCTGGTGTCTCTTCCTCTTCTTATAAGGACACCAGTTCTATGGGATTAGGGTCCCACCCTTAGAACCTCATTTAACCTGAATTACCTCCCTAAAGGCCTTATCTTGAATATGACCACATTGTGGCGTTAGAGCTCCAACTTATGAATTTGGGGAAGGCACGTATCAGTCCAAGACGGGAGGGATGAAGGAATAAGGGGGTGAGAATAAGGAAGCCCAGAAGTCCGCTGCTGGCATCACAAATTCAGCTGTCTACAGACACTGCCAGGGTCAAGACAGGGCAGTGGAGGAGCCTGTAGATATCTGTGATATCGACATCTCTCAGATGTAGGTGTAGGTACAAGAGGTAAGGTATGTGTGTAACTTAATGTCCTTAAACATTTACTTCTGGCCTTTACTTTCCACATATAGAGTAGAAAGAACTCATTTCTACAGCCTGAACTAAAGCATCAGTTGATAGATGTTTGCATGCAGTTAAGAAATCAGACAAATTGTTAAGATGACAGATAGATGTTACCAGATTCTTAGTCCCTCAGATCCTCAGTCAGACGGCAAGCAGGCTTCATGCCACAGGCCTATTCTTTTTTTTTTTTTTCACATGCTTATTCTGATCAACTAGCAGTGACCACCTGGAGTCCTGTGATGAGAAGGACTCTGAGGTTCAGATCGAGCCTACAAATGCAGTGCTCTCATCAATCAGCTGTATCTGTCAGGGATGGCAGAGCGAGGGCTTTGAGGTACCGGAAAATGAAAGCACAGGGATCAAACCAGCTTTCTAGGACACTCTTGTCTTGGATAAGATCCAGTGTGGCAGGGGCTTCCCTGGTGGCGCAGTGGTTGAGAATCTGCCTGCCGATGCAGGGGACACGGGTTCGAGCCCTGGTCTGGGAGGATCCCACATGCTGCAGAGCAACTGGGCCCGTGAGCCACAACTACTGAGCCTGCGCGTCTGGAGCCTGTGCTCCGCAACAAGAGAGGCCGCGATAGTGAGAAGCCCGCGCACCGCAATGAAGAGTGGCCCCCGCTCGCCGCAGCTGGAGAAAGCCCTCGCACAGAAACGAAGACCCAACACAGCCAAAAATAAATTAATTAATTAATAAATTGAAAAAAATTAAAAAAAAAAAAGATCCAGCGTGGCTTTAGCCAGACAAATCCCTCACTTTGCAGGTGCAACAAAGGGCAGAGTGTTTTGCCGTGCTTTAGGGGCCAATACGCACGAAGAGAGAACAGATTGTTTCTTTGGGTGCAGAAGAAAGTTAAGATCATGTGAAATATAAGCAGCATACACACGCTACGATTTTAGTACGAAATCCAAAGAAACAAATGTTTATCAGTGTTTTTGTTTGTTGGCTTGTTTGGGAGGTTGGGGGTTAGTATTTTGTGGTTTAAGAAGAAAATCTCTGTAATAAGTTTATTGATTTTTTTTTCCTCTTAAAATAAGCAATATTCTGTGGGAAAAGGCCAACCTTTCTTGGCACTACCTCTTTTTTCTGGAGATTATTAATTTCTTTTTAATAGCCCTCACACTGCAAAATCAAATTTTTATGTCGCAAAGGGATTTACATTCATCTTGGGTTGCTCACCCTTCATCGTCGATCAAACTGAGTTTAAGTTTCTAATTGAAATAATTTTTCAAGTGTTGAGCAATAACGAGGCAATAAGTGATATGCTTAAATTATTTATCCATCTTATTTATAATTAATTCGGTTTTGTTCCTTGCTGCACAGTGAGGCTACCTCGATGCGTTTGATTTTCAAATCTTCCCTATCATTAGGCAACAATAGAAGTGGCTGTTTCTTCCACCCTTCTTGTGTTTCATTTGTCCCTGGGGACTCAGGCAACATCCATTTAAATCACAGTTAAATTTAACACATTAACTTTGTTTTACAACACACTGCTCCAAACACAGAGATTCGTAAATAGATTATGCCTATGCTTAGTCAAATTGAAAAAAATATTAGCCACCTGGTAAGATGAGCTATTGCATTAACAATGATCTCATTCTTCAACATTTAGGGACTGTATATGCTTTGGTCTGTACTCTTCCCTGAGTTAAGGTGGATGAGATTAAGACTGACGTAGCTTTAACATATATTATATAATGGATTCTCAACTAGTTGATCTGGTTAACTGGTCTAAAGATTACCTGAAACTCTCTTTCAAACATTTCTATCTGGGTATCCCTTTTGCAACGCAAGCTCATGATCAAATTGAATGCATCATTTCCTCCCTCATCTAAACCATTTGCCTGCTCACGATTCCTCTTTCTGATTATGGCATCATGATCACCTTCAGAGTTCTAAGGTCATTGGCTACTCTCTTCTCCCACATACACATACATCCCAACCCGGTTCACTCCACCACTGCTCTATATCACACCCCTATAATCTCTCCTTCCACCAAGTTCCCAACCACTGGACACTCCTACAGCCTATACATGCACATACTACCACAATTTTTTCCCTAAAGTCCAGGTAATGTACCTGCTCTGCTTACAAACCTATAAAGGTACCCCTCGGATCAATGGATATGCTCAAGCTTCCCAGATTCCCATTTATTAAGGCTGGATCCCATCTTTGCAGCCTTTTCCACCACCACTTGGCATTTGGATAGTAATGAACCAGGGCTTACACGCAGCGTATGCTAAGCCCTCATTCGACAGTAACCATACTTTTTACGTATCTTTGCTGCTCACACAACATCTGGCGTAACTGGATACTCAACAAATATCTGTAGAATAAATGATCAAAGAGTGGGTCAAAGACAAAATACAGAGACTAGAACAGAGAAATCAAGTGATCTAAAACTCAAGCCAAAAACTCAGAAAATGTGATGGGCAGGAAGATTAAGCCACTGCCTAAAATTATTCAAGAATAACTGTTTGTGTGATAACCCAGCCACCTAGAACTGCAAGCAAGAGCCTAACTTGACCAAATGCCTCAAGTGATCTGATTGTTCAGTCCACAGTGGGTCTCCACATGCTCTATGTGTCCTGGCAGGCAGGGACAGGGACTTTCCTCAGCCTGGAAGATGCAGCAACTTGGCAGTGAGGATCAGGGTGAGGTATAAGAACAAACACAATAACAAGTACGATTACAAACATTTACTGAGCTTCTCTTCTGTGTCAGGTACCATGTGCTATCCACTTCAGCTCATTCAATCCTGAAAACAGCCCTGTGAAAGTAACAAGAGGGTACAGCTGCTGAGTGGCTTCTGAGAGATTGTTCTTGTCCCAACGCTTCACTCCCTTTCCTGTAGGGGGCGATACATCCCCACCTGCCACTTTGTGGGAGGAGTCGGCTTCCCTACCTACTGACATCAGACTTGGACATGTGATTTGCTCTGGCCAATGACAAGTGATCAGACATGAAGTACGCAAATCCAAGCAGAAGTTTTAGGAGGTTTCCAACAGATCTGGGGAAAATGTCCTGCCCCAGATAAGGCTGCCTTCAGGTGGGTGCTAAACGAGCAGAGCTGCAGCCAACACTCAGCCCGACACATGCAGGCAAAAAATAAATCTTTGCTGTGGTTGGCCATAGAGACTTTGAGGTTCATTGTTACTACCCAAAACTTAGCAATGGCAGAGCCAGGATTCACACCCAGGGCCTACATGTTTATCCATCACATTCTTCTACCCCCTTAAGCACATGCCATATTATTAGAAGAGACTCTAAGTCTACTTCCGTTGAGCTGTGTTCCCTCCTTCCTGCAAGATGGAATCAGCATGCTACTCAGAGCAGGTGCAAGGACCTGAAACAGTATGTGCCTCACCTGGAAGTTGCTTAGAGATGCAGAATCTCAGCCTCCCACTCCAGAATCCGCATTTTAACAAAATCACTAAATATGAGAAGCGCTGGTTTAACACATCTGCATGAATATCTCGCTTCATGAAAGGGCAAGATCAAAGGGCCGTGAACTGGAACTGGAAAGGCACAAGCATCCATTTACTTTCCGGGACATCAGAGGGGGAGGACCCATGTGCTGTACTACCATGCTATTACTGTGAGACTTTCCAGGGCTTTTGCTGTAGCCACCAAATAATGTCTTTTGATGGAGCAGTTCACACCTCACTGCTGGCCATGCTGACCTCTTGTTCACAACCCAATGGCTTGTTTATTGAACAAATAAACATTAGGTCCTATTAGTCCTCATTATGAGCTGTTAGCATGTGAATAAAATGACACATTGCACTTATCTTTCCTCTCCTGTTCCAAGATCCCACTATTGGTTTATCACCCTTTTGATGAGTGATACTGACCATTAACTGTAACAGTAAACACTACAGCTTCCCAAGCACAAGTTATCATCATAATTAGAAGAGGAATATAGCCCTTACCCAGTGCTGCATAGCTGAGAAGTCAATGTCATGGTCTCCTCTCCACACAGTCCTAAAACCCAGTGGCAGTGAGCCAGGGCATCCAAGTAGTCATGGACATGAGTAATGACCTTTCAAGATGGCAGGTGATACAGGTAGAACAACTACCTATGCATGTGAGACACTTTCTCCCCAGTGAAAGCTAAGGTTTTTGACAGGCTGGTTTATGAATAAAGTCACGACATGAAGACATTTCCAAAATGTCTGTTAAGAACCGTTTCAAAATGAAGTCATCAAAATTACTGCAAAATGTATACTTTAAATTCAAACAGCCAGGGGAAAGAGTATGCTTGTTATGTAGAATTCATTACCAGTATCTCAGAGTGCAGCCTCTATAAACATTTGTTTAGGATTGCTTTTATGCAACTGTTTGGAACATAAGCAGAGAAAGAGCTGAATGGGAAATTCCAGAAGCCCAGAGTTTATTCGGCTTGTTTTTTTTTTTCTGCTTTGTTAGAAAGAAATCATTTCTTTTTCTTCAAATTTTAATGCAGTTGGAAGAATCTGATTTTTTTCTAATTTATCAGTTTATGTTGTTAAGAGTACGGACATCTAAAGCAATTATGCTCCAATAAAGATGTTAAAAAAAAAAATAGTACAGACATCATTTTAATGTGGGAAATGGAAGCCATGTACTAGAGATTTTCTCTTTCATCATGCGAGGCAAAAAAAAAGACCCTTTATTAGATGCAAATGACTTTTCATAGGTATTTAATTCACAATATAAGTACGTGCACATTCACAGACTCACATTATATTGATCCTTATGTATTTTGAATTCAGCCTGGAGCTGCTAAAAGATGAGATTACATGGTCAAACAATCAAATTAGCCAAGAAAGGAGATTCAGGTCAAAAATATGCCAAGGGAAAAAACAAAAAACTATTCTTAACACAGAATGAACTAAGTGGTTCATGAAGCATTAGAAATGCCACCACTGCACCGCAAAGAAGAGAAGTTGTATTGGATCTAAAGGAGAGGCTGGTTAAAATCTGGTATGCTATCAGAAGTGAAGAAAATCAATCTGTAAATAATAGAGAATAGAAATCACCAAAGACACATCCAAAAAGCTAAATAATTTAGGGTACATAAAATTTAGTAATATTTATATGTCAAAGAAGCTTACCATAAACAAAATTAAAATGCAAACAATGAACTTCAAAATTGTACATATCTGTTTAAAAAATTAATAACCCTAACATACTACAACAACAACAGAAAGTTCACAAACCTATTTTTCAAGTAACATACCAAAAAAGAAATGGGCAAAGCACACGAACAGGCAACAATAAAATTGCAGGAACAACCTGAATGCACAAAAATAGAGGGATTGGCTAATAAACTGTGGAAGATACATATTAAAAAACAGAATGCTGCCATGATATAATTATATTATAGAAGAATATATATTGATGTGGGGAAATGTTCAGAAAACAGTAAAAAAAAAAATCTGACAAGCACCTAATTATGAATATACCCCAAAATGTTAATATACCTATATCTACAAGTGTTTTCTTGTCTTTTTGACTTGTGCACAAGCATTTTATAAATTTTACACATTCAGTATACAATGTTTTTCAATTTGAAAAAATAAACATCGTAAAAAATTAAAAAGGGTTTAAAACTGGAATAATTTAGATCATAGACTTTAGCATAAGTAGGAGAGACATTCTTCCCAATCTTATAAGATTATAGACTAAGCCACTGAAATATCTTACTTTCAATAGTAAACTGAGTTAGTATTTTAGACAAATGTCATTAGCCTAGGCTGGCATTTTTAGGTATCAGCAGCTATGTTTGTAGGCAAAGGACAATGTTGAGTCACATATGTAAGGAGAATGCTTGGACCAAGAGGAAGATTCCTTGTGCTTAATTCAGAGCGTGTGTGTGCCACATCAGCGACTCTGGCCAGAACACCTGCTATATTCCAGGGTGAGTTGGGTTGACAGGACCAGACTGCTGGGGCTTTAGATTGGGTGGTCCCTCCTCTCTGCCTCTGATTCTACACTGCCGATAGGTTGAGGTAGGTGTTAACACACCAACTCAAGTTTATTGCTTGCATCACGCCCCCCATCCCCTCACATGAAAACCAACCACGTAAATTCATCAGGGTAACTGATCAGTGAAACACAAGGGAAAAAACCTCTAAATAAACTACCCTACAATATTAGTGTCTTGTTGTTACTGTCGTGACCTACCACAAATTCGGTGGCTTAAAACAACTCAAATGTGTTCTTTTACAGTTCTGGAGGCCAGAAGTACAAGATCCCTTTCCTGGGACTCACGTCAAGGTGTCAACAGACCTGTGCTCCCTCTGGAAGCTCCGGGGGAGAATCGGTCGCCTTGCTCTTTCCAGCTTCTTGAGGCTGCCTGCATTCCTTGGCTTGTGACCCTTCCTTACATCACTCCGATCTCTCATTCCGTCATCACATCTCCTATTGTCCCTCTGTTCTCCCTCCTCCCTCTCAGAAGGATCCCTGTGGTGGTTACATCAAACCTAATAGATGGTTTTTATGAATACACACACACACACACACACACACACACACACACAAGAACAGGCTTGTATGAAAACGGATTAAGACTAAGTACGTTTGAAATTGGTGCAGCCTCTATGGAAAACGGTACAGGGGTTCCTCAAAAAACTAAAAATAGAGTTGCCTTATGACCCAGCAATCCCACTCCTGGGCATATATCCAGACAAAACTACAATTCGAAAAGATACATGCACCCCTACGTTCATAGCAGTACTATTTACAAAAGCCAGGACATGGAAACAGCCTAAAAGTCCATCGACAGATGAATGGATAAAGCAGATGTGGTACATATGTGCAATGGAATACTACTCAGCCATAAAAAAGGATGAAATAATGCCATTTGCAACAACATGGATGCACCTAGAGAAAAGCATACTAAGTGAAGTAAGTCAGACAAAGACAAATATCATGATATCACTTATATGTGGAATCTAAAATATAACACAAATGAACTTATCTATGAAACAGAAACAAACTCACAGATGTACAGAACAGCCTTGTGGTTGCCAAGGTCAGGGGTGGGGGAGAAATGGATGGGGAGTTTGGGGTTAGCAATGCAAACTATTGTATATATTTAGAATGGATAAACAACAAGGTCCTACTGTATAGCACAGGGAGCTATATTCAATATCCTGTAATAAGCTGTAATGGAAAAGAAAAAATAGAAATAAAATACATACAGTCAAAAACAAACAAACAAACAGAGAAAAGAACAACAACAACAAAACAACTTAATAGACAATCTGGGAGAATCTCCCCACATCCAAAGCCTTACTTTAAATACATTTGCAAAATCTCTTTGGCCACATAAGAAATATCCACAGGCCCTGGGGGTTAGGACGTGGACATCCTGGGGATGTGACAGCATTATTCATGCCCACCAAGCAGCCAAGCAAGGCCCAGCCCACAGAATTCTCCTTCTTAGAGCAGCAATTCGGTACATTTTTATTGACGTTTTAAAGTCCTGACACACTACGATTCTCTTCAGAAGTACTAAATTGAAAGTAAGTCAGATAAGTGGGTTTCTGAGAGGAAAAGGAATACTCATTCTTAAATTTCCTGTTCTTTCCCCAAGTCTCCGATGAGGGCTGCACAGCTGAACACACGTATGTTTTTAGAAACAATTAGGGCACATCTGCCATCTGGTAGATACAGATGTGATCAGCAGCTCTTGCTTGACAAATGCAAATGACACCTTTGCCTTTGTGTGGCCTGTCTTTGCCAAGAAGGCAGTGAAATGATAAGACCACCTCTGTGCCACATGCACCACCCTGATCGCCCACCCCAGGCCTGAGAAGACAACGGAGGGTGACTATAGCAGACAGTGAAGGTGACTGAAAATCTGCTAAAGACAAACACAGAGGCTTTAGGCTTCTTAATAAGCCAGGGCCACGAGACCGGGCAGATCACCCGCGAGATGTCTCTACCACTGCCACACCCACGAGTGAGCCATGGCTGGCCTCCAGCCTTCCCCTTCTCTTTCTCCTCTTGAGTTCACCGTCTATAAAGGTGACATGTTTGTGTGTCTATGATCACTACACCACTAAGTTGTTTGGTGAGTTAGTTATCACTAGGATAAGTACTAACTAACACTAAAAATAAGACAAATACTGAACTCCGACTTGGAGAGATTAGGAAGGAAGGGAGAGAGGGACAAAGAAAGGGGAGAATGGGGAGAAGCCACCTTCAAGCCCATATCTGGACCCTTCAATGTCACTGGAGAAAATCACACAACGGGGAGGATGTGTGTCACGGCAAACTCATGGGCACTAACCTACCCGGGCCCCTCCGCGTCTCCCAGGGCAGGTCCCTCTCCTGCTCTTCACATGGCCTTTTCACCTCCTCTAACCTCCCGATCCCTCACTCTCAGGAGCCAGTGTGCCGTCCCTCTTTAAACAGAGAAGCGGGAAAGAGTGAAAAATGCCATTAACTGTCTCACCACCACCACCAAATCCACAAACACTCCAGGATATGATCCTTTCGTTCCTCACTTGGGTTGGAATGGAGACAACGACCTGTTACATAATATAAGACACTCCTCCAGTTGTGTCCGCAGGGAGATGGGGAGACAGGCCTCCTGGAGTTCTGAGGGTGGAGGTGGACTTGCTGATGCTGAGTCTGGCTCAGAATCCGAAGAGCCCGAAGTCTGCAAACCTCCTTTACACAGAAGCACAGAGGTTGCTCTTGCAGAGGGTGGTGAAGCCTGGGGACGAAGGCTCTACAGGGGCACCTTTCTTCTTCCAGCCTTTCTCTTAATATCCGCTCAACTGCCACTGATTCTCCACCGACTCAGCCCTCCACTTGCATATGCTCCAGCCCCCTCACTGAGCAGGGCTCTCCCTGCTCCCCCACTACCTCCCACTGCTGACCGATTTCTCCCTACTCCAGGTAAAGCGGCCCCAGGAGATGCGAGCACCCAGGCTGGTCTCTGCTTCCTCGGTCACTCCACCTCCCACCCTGACCCGCTCCCCGCCCCCTCCCCCTCCCTCTTGATTTTCTGCCATTTACGTCCACTGCTTCTCACTCTCCTTTACCGAGTCGTCGGTCTCTGCACGATCCCGAAGTGCCGATGTTTTTAGGGATTCTCACCTAGGCTCTTTTCTCGTCTCGCTGTACACCTGCTCTCTAGAGACGGCAGCCACACCCCTGCCTAGATGACTGTTCACCAGCCAGCTCTCCGCTCGCTCGACCCAAGCCTGTCCCCTGAGCTCCACACTTACACTTCCAATTACTATCTGACGCTCCACTCGGATTCGTTCATAGCATCTCAAGCTGACCGGGGCCACACCTGAGCTTACGCTTTCTCCTTCCTCACCCCTAAACTTCTCCAACTCCAATGTCCCCTGCATCAGGAAAAGGCACATCCTCCCAGCTTTCCAAACTAGACTCTCCTAAACACAGCTCGAATTGGCTCATTTTCCCCAGGTGCACTGCTCAGCCCTAGTCCAAGCTGCCATCCTCTCTCCTAGTGAGCGGTCATGACCTCCTAATGGCCTTCTGGAATCCACTATTGCTCCTCTCAAATCCATCTCCTACTCGGCTACCTCATTACCTTCCTATAATATGATCACATGACTCTTTTGCTTAAATACTTTAATAACTGCCCAATGGCTTCTGAATAAAACTGATCCTTAATTTGAGCCAAGCATCTCTTTATAATCTGGCTGCTGTCCACGTCTCCAGTCCTGTCTGCATCATTCTTCTTCCTCTGGGAAGACCGCTTTGTTTGCTCATCCACATCCCGCTCTACCCTGTTCCCTGGCCCGTGAGGCTGACCAGTACTGACCACATCACTGAGCTGCCCACGTCCTCAGACTTCCTGTGGGCTCAGGGCAGTGGACCCGCCACAGAAGATCAGAGGTGGGCAGGAAAGTGGAGTCAGTCACTATCCCCCGGCTCACTTCCTCATGGGTCTCCTTAGCTTGCTGCATTTGTCAACCAGAGGTCACTCCTCCTGTAAAGGGCTCCTCTCCTTCCAGGTTCTGGGAACCGCTCCATCATCCCCTGACCCTACCAGGCTTACAGACAGTGACAAGTCAGCCATCACAGGACCCAGAGCACTGCATCATCCTTTGTGCTCTCTTGACACCCAGCCCACACCTTCAGAAACAGTGCCTTTATTAAACACTCCTGGCCGGACTTCCCTGGTGGCGCAGTGGTTAAGAATCCGCCTGCCCATGCAAGGGACACGGGTTCGATCGCCGGGCCAGGAAGATCCCACATGCCACGGAGCAACTAAGCCTGTGCGCCACAACTACTGAGCCTGCGCTCTAGAGCCTGTGAGCCACAACTACTGAGCCTGCGTGCCACAACTACTGAAACCTGCACACCTAGAGCCCATGCTCCGCAACAAGAGAAGCCACCACAATGAGAAGCCCGTGCACCACAACGAAGAGTAGCCCCTGCTCACTGCAGCTAGAGAAAGCCCGCGCACAGCAGTGAAGACCTAACGCAGCCAAAGATAATAAATAAATAAATAAATTTAAAAACAAACAAACAAACAAAACACTCCTGGCGTTTTCCCATGAGAGCGCCATCCATTTCCTGCTGGCATCCTGCCTGGCGTATCCTTGTCCTCCGTGTGGCAGCCCTGCTGACCTTTTCTCAGATCCTTCAGCACGCCATGGAGGCCGTGCCACAACCGAGGCTGGTGCCTCTGCTCTGCCTGGCTCACAGGCTAGATTAAGTGCCCCACTGTGCACTCCCAGTGTGCAGTCTCCCGTGCCACTGACACGCTGAAACACTGCCATTAATGACCCATTAGTGACGTATCTCTTTAATTAGCTCCACAAGGGCAGGGACCATGTGGGTGGCACCCGATTCCTCCAGTGCCTGGCACCCAAAAGGTGCTCAATAAATATGCGTTGTCCAACAAACTCATTTCTCCAAGTTTACCTAGTGGATACCTGATGATATTTAAAGTTTCATTCGAGCTTGTGTATTACACATGCAGAATTGCTACACAAATGGCTTTGGATGACCTTGGGTAAAAAGTGACATCATTTATTTCCAAATCCTAGAGGTATTCAAAACTCATCCTTCATTTTGACAATCATGAAGTCCAAAAAATGTATGAATGCTACAGTATGTACAAATATATTCAAGGGCTGGATTCCCATTAGTTTCAACTTCATAAGAAATTAGTCTTGCATAGCAGACCCAAGATAATACACAATGAAGAGCATTATAAATATTTGATTAGTGGTTTATTATTATTGAACTCTGGCTGGTTGACCATCTAACCATGTGTTGTCCAAATTCCTTTATATATTAAAAAAAGTCTACATCCTATATGCCTGTGGTCCAAACACCGGTTCTTATACCTGCCTCCTTCCAGGTCGGCCTCCTGAGTTTTGGATGGCCACTTAGGAACTGGTTCTTCTCCTCGGTCTTTTGATTACCCTTAACTGCTATCAACCAAATTGCAGGCTCTTGGTCCTCCTGCCCTCACACCTTCTGGGGGACAGTTCTCCTGTCCACTCCCCTTGGAAAGCTTCAGTCCACTCCCTGGACCTGTTCACTCCTGATAAGTGACCACAACTCTCCTAGCTCTTTGCCAGCTCACCAAAAAGGGGGAAACCTTGACTCGTTCACAGTGCTTGACAACCTAAAGACCCAAAAGTAACAAAATGTAAGGGGGACATCCTGCAAGTGGACAGACAAGTAATAACAGCAAAGCCAGAACCACACAGTAGCCAAACTCTGGCAGGAGCTGAGAGAAGAGAAAAAACAGGTTGGGGAGAGGGGAAGGGGAGGGTAGTGCTGAGGAGGGTACAAGAGCCTCAATTCCTAGCCACCTTCTTCCATCATCCACCCAAGGGACATTTTTACATATGACAACACAGGACTGTGACAGATGCTGTATCTCACAAACCACCAGTGCCCTTTGGCCACATGTTCACTGGGTGACTTTGTTCGGCTCTTGCTGCCTTTGTAGTGGATGCTGTAATCTGCTGCCCAGATGCCCACCAGAGGACTCAGGTACCCACCCACGCATTTCCCAGGTGCACTGCCTGCTGAGAGTTCACGGCTGAGCCCCTGCAAGGAATCAACCTCAACCAGTAAAGCCTCCTCTTATCCAGTGACGGGTCAAGGGGCTTACAGGGGCCCAACTCAACCAGGGACGACTCTGAGTGGCATCTCAGCTCCAGTGTGTCTCTTGGGATCAGCTGAGGCTCTGGTTGCAGCTCACTGTAGCTTCTCCTTGGCCCAATCCTCGTGGCTTCACTTCCTCACAGGCATTGTTCCTGAGAACATCCTCCCGACAATTTCCTGCACGCAAATCTTCCCAGGAACCAACCTAAGACATCAACCCTCCTTTGCTGAAATACTGAACAATGGAGGCTCCATCTTCATTGTCCTTCAATCAGCAACATCTCTACTCACTAGGCCTCAGGGAGGTCAACAGGTCCAAATATGCCCGCTAAAGATGACCTTTGACATTGAGATCCTAGACAAGCCTGGCCTTGATATAAGCACTGTTATAATCTTAAAGTTGAAAAAGACCTTGGGGGTCACACGTTCACCTGCTGTTCAGTGTGGGTCGGAATCATCCCCAGAGCACACATCATCTGCAGACAGCATCCTTCTCTGCCTTGTGTAGGGTGTGACCCCCCCAGGCCATCAAGTCCAGACTTCTCGACCTGTGTCTACCTCTAACTTCCACCCAGAGACTGTCCTGCACCCCCTCCGTTGACCATTCCCAGTGTCAACCTGACCATTCTTGAACAATCTTTGATGACCCTCCTCACTGGACCCTTGCCCCACCCTAAAAGTCAGCCTGCATACACCCGGCTCTGGTCTGCTGGGATCCATATCAAAATGTCCACGGTACCCCAGGGCCGCAAACCACTACCACAGTGGAAGCAAGAGAAAAAAGTTGTCACAGTGTCCCAGAGCAGGACCAGTATCCCACTGCCCAAGAGGCAGTGTCTTCGTAGGGGCTCTTCAGAGGCAGATCCTAATTCACAAATTCAAGCGCAATATATCTATGTCCCTGCCACCTAGGGAAGGCATATTATAAAATCTGCTATCAAAGTGGCCCTGATGCTTCATCCTGCTGGGAAACTCTGAGAAATAGTGCAAAATACACCCCTCAGAAGTCTTCCCTGTGATTTGAGGGAGCCATGTTATTTATGCACCCATTGCAGTGGACTGCAGGTTTGTGTCCCCTACAATTCATATGTTGAGATCCTAACCTCCAATGTGATGGTATTAGGAGGTGGGGCCTTTGGGAGGTGATTAGGTCATAAAGGTGGAGTCCTCAAAAGTGGGATTAGTGCCCTTATAAGGGGACCCCAGAGAGCTCTCCCACTATCTTTTTCTGCCATGCGAGGTTGCAAAAAGAAGACAGCACTCTGCAACCCAGAAGAGGGCCCTCACTAGAACCCAACCATGTTGGCACCCTGATCACAGACTTCCAGACTCCAGAAAGTAAGAAATAAATGTGTTGTTGATAAGCCACCATGTCCATAATAATTTGTCATAGGAAATCGAACTAAGACACCTACCACCATCAAACATCAGTTTTGGTTGAGGGCTGCTATGGGGGCTGTTAATTCTCTGGCATTTCCCTATATGGACAGACCAGCCTTGTGGGAAAAGTCCACAGGCACTGAGAGGCAGATGCTGGCAGCTGGGAATCTTCAGATCTCACTGACACAGTCAGGTCTGGGCACCTGGGGGCAGGTAGCACATAGGTGTCCAACATGCCCTGCATCCCCTCTCCTGCTGTGGTGTAGACTGATTAAGTCTCACACCCTACTGTGGTTGTTGAGGTGTGTAGTTACTATGGTGGGTTTCAACAACCAGGTTCAGAACAAGCCAGAATGCAGGCAAGTTGTATTGGTGCTGATTTCTAACAATGATCACCCATACCTGGAGACTTCCACGTTGCTCCACTTTCTCTATAGCTTTCTTTAAGAAACAATAGGAAAAATAAGCAAAACATTTAAAGGGACGTTTCACCTAGAATATACATAAAAAGAGCTAGTAAGCACATGAAAAGATGTTCAACAGTATGTCTTTAGAGAAATAAGAATTAAAACCACACTGAGATACCACCTCACACCCAGTAGAATGGGTATAATAAAAAAGACTAAAAATACCGGTGTTAAATACACACTACTATGTATAGAATGGATAATCAACAAGGACCTACTGTATAGCACAAGGAACTCTACTCAATATTCTGAAATAACCTATATGGGAAAAGAATCTGAAAAAGAATAGATATATGTGTATGTATAAATGAATCACTTTATTGTACATCTGAAACTAGCACAACGTTGTAAATCAACTATACTCCAATATAAAATACAATTTTTAAAAAATTAAAATTAAAAAAATAAAAATACCAGTGTTGACAAGGACGTGGAGAAATTGGAATCCTCACACACAGCTGGTGGGAATGTAAAATGGTTCATCCATTTTGGAAACAGTTTGATGGTTTCTTAAAAAGTTAAACATAAGTTAACCATATGACATAGCATTTCTACTCCTAGGTACAGACCCAAAAGAAATGAAAATATATCTCCAGCATTTCTACTCCTAGGTATAGACCCAAAAGAAATGAAAATATATCTCCACATCAAAACTTGTATACAAATTTTCATAGCAGCATTATTCATAGCCAAAAGCAGAAACAATCGAAATGTCCATCAACTGGAGAATGGGTAAACAAAATGTGGTTCGTTCATGTGATAGAATATTATTTGGCAATAAAAAGGAATGAAGCACATGCTACAACATGGATGAACCTCAAACACATTATAGTAAAGTGAAAGAAGCCAGTCAATAGACCAAATATTATATGAATCCACTTATACAAAATATAACAAAAGGTCAGTCTATAAAGAAAGGAAAGTAGAACTCACAGACATAAAAAACAACCTTATGGTTACCAAAGGGAAGGGGGGGAGGGATAAATTAGGAGTTTGGGATTAGCAGATTACTATATATGAAAAAGAGGACCTACTGTATAGCACAGGGAAATATATTCAATATCTTGTAATAATCTATAATAGAAAAAATCTGAAGAAGAATATATATACATATATATATGTGTGTGTGTGTATATATATATATATATATATATATATATATATGAATCACTTTGCTGTACACCAGAAACTAAACTAATACATTGTAAATCAACTATACTTCAATTTAAAACAATTTTTTTTAATTAAAAAAAAGAAAGGCAAGTAGAGGTTGTTGCCAAGCCTGGGGGCCAGGGGTGGGGATGGGGAGTGACTAAAATAAGCATGAGGGATATTTTTGGGCGGTGGAGAAATATTTCTGAGTGGTTCTAAAACTGGATTGAGGTGATATTTGTACAACTCTGTAAACTTACTAAAAATCAGTGAATTGTACTTAAAACAAGTGAATCATATGCCATGCAAATTATGCCTCAATAAAGATGTTAAAAAATGAAAATACAATTAAAAGGCAGATAAATGGCTAATGAACTGAGCCTTGTGACCACCCAGCACAGACCCTACCCTGCCTCGGACTAGACTTAGCTGCTATGTGTCTGTGTCCCCACTGAGACTAACGCTTCTTGTCATCTGGCATTTTCATTTTTGTTACATTCACAGCAGAATATCTTGACTATAGTGATCATTCAATAATTATTTGTTGAATTGAACTCTAGTGGAGGGTAAAAAAGACATTTTTCTGGACATCAAAATAATGCTTTAACAAAAAAGGTTTCACAAAACCCATTCCCCCAACATCCCCCCAGTATCCCCGTGTAAGTGACTCAGGAGCACCACGTCTCGGGAGAGTGTGATGACGTGGGTGTGAGAAGCAGACGATATTTAGCTAAAGACCCAGCAAGTCTGTCTTTGGGGGAAAAAATATAGCAGCAGCGAATGTGTGTCGCCTCCTGATTTCGGGCCAGATGACAGTGGCGCTCCAGAAGGGGCAACCATCCATCCGCCACTCCACAATGTCAGAGGCTGCTGGCTCCTCTGCAGTTTACAGCCCACATGGCTGAGCTTGTGGACAAAGAAGACAGCTGAAGCTGCTTTTCAGTTTAGTCTAAATGTTCCTGCACATCTCTCTGTGGGACACTGACGAACGTAGCCTCCATCCTGATGAAGCCTGTCACTGGACCCACCAGAAGTTCCTGAGTAGAATTCTGCACCCCAGGACTGCACCCAGGAGGGATAGGACAGCAACATTCAGGGGGTAGGACTTCTCTTGGAGGAGTGTAAGTTGTTTTTCCACTGGAGGTTCACTGGAAAGGGGCCCGGAAGGTGTATCAAAAGAGAAGGATTCATTGGAAGCTCTCCCTGGCCTCTCCCAGGTCCAGGCTACTCCTGATGGGTAGTTTTTTGAACCAAGAATGTAGGTGGATGGGTGGAGTGTTTAGGCTTTAGGGTCCAAGAGACCTGGGTTTGGATCCTGGTCCCATGAGGTATTAGCTGCCCAGCTCTAATCTCCCTGGACCTCACTTTTCTCACCTGTGCAACTGGAATAATAATAAAATCTTCTACTCGAAGTTCTCACAGGTTTGAAATGAGAGGATGTACCCTGACTGGTGTTGCTGTGTAGGAAATACTCAGCTAGGTGCCATGGAGCCCCCAGGGAAGAGCCCGGGTGCAGCCGGTCATCAAATAAGACTGGAAAGCTCAGTGTGCCCTTGGTTGGGATTTCAGAAGTCCTTCCCAGGCAACCTTAAAGAGGAGAGGGTCTCATTGCATCACTTTCCTGCTGTAACATGCAGACTCAAAGAGGAAGAAAAAGACTCCCATGTGATATTTGAAGACTGGCTTTTTGAAGGTATTACTGAAACCACAGGACCCTGTGGTGCCTTCCGGGGACAGACCCCCAACCTCCCCCCGCCACTCCCTGCCTCTTGTTTGTAGAAAAGCTTTACCCTCCTAGGCTTTCCCTGAGTTCCAAAGAGCAAATTAATCAGAGAAGTGAAAAATACAAGAACAAAGGAAAACAGTCAAATAAAACCCAAATAACGATAGTTTATCCATAAAACAAAGTCAAGGACCTTTAGTTCCTCCTCAAGGGCTATAGAGAACATCCTGAGCCATACCCCTGAGTTGTTTTGCAGATACTGAAACCCACACCAGGTGGAAGAAGTTAACTGCATTCTGACCACATGCACGTAGACACCAGAAGGTTGATGATGTTAACTCCCTAAATACCACCCCATTACCTCACCACCAACCAATCAGAAGAATGTCCACGAGCTGATCAGGCACCCCACAACCCTCACCCCATAATGCCGCCTTTAAAAACCCTTCCCTGAAAGCCACCAGGGAGTTCAGGTCTTTTGAGCATGAACTGCCCATTGGCCTTGCTTGGTCTTTCAATAAACACTGTAGGGGACTTCCCTGGTGGTGCAGTGGTTAAGAATCTGCCTGCCAATGCAGGGGACACAGGTTCGAGCCCTGGTCCGGGAAGATCCCACATGCCACGAAGCAACTAAGCCCGTGCACCACAACTACTGAGCCTGTGCTCTAGAGCCCGTGAGCCACAACTACTGAGCCTGCACTCTAGAGCCCGCGAGCCACAACTACTGAGCCTGCGTGCCTGGAGCCTGTGCTCTGCAACAAGAGAAGCCACCACAATGAGAAGCCCGCACACCGCAACAAAGAGTAGGGCCCACTCACTGCATAGAAAAAGCCTGTGCTCAGCAATGAAGACCCAACGCAGCCAAATAAATTATATCAATAAATATATTAAAAAAAAACAAAACTCTGTACCTGGTGTCAATAGATTGGCTTTACTATATTTTGCACAAGTGGACCCAAGTTTGGTTCCATAACACTATGTATTAGCCAGAACCCCAAAATTAGTATCTGCAGCTCTGCATTTTAGAGAGCCATCACTTCAAGTGAGCGTTTCTTTTTTAAACTTTTACCCTTCAGAAATAAATCCTGACTTCACGTAGTCAAGTATCTGATACCTACAAAGTACTTAATAATGCTTGTTGAATTTTAATTCACTTAATTGTTCCCACAAGTTCACCAACATGAATCATGAAGAAAAACTATATTATAACAAGACTTAAATTTCACCCCAAAATGGTCCTAAGCAGTTCCTCTAGGAACTGGGAAGGGGGCCCTGGAACTGCAGAGCTGATGGCCCAAGCTAGAGAAGCCAAGAGAGAATGAAGCCAGTACGCTCGAGAGACCCTGCGGGAGCCTGCAGACCAGAGAGCAGCCAGCTCAACAATGGGTCACTCCTCAGGTCTCACCTTCCTTTCTCATGTGAGACATCTCTATCTCCCACCTAGCCTCCCTTCATGCTGAGCCACACAGAGTAGGTTTCTTGATGACTCATATGGTGTCTCACACAGGACAGGCACCTGGGACCACTGTAAGTCCACCTGGTCTTGGATGTGACTCACAATCACTATGTTCTCTATTTGAAGCATCCGGGCTCCAGTGAAAAGAGAGCATTCCAACCCAACTTCCTGGTATTGGGGAGTAGACGAGATGGCTTATAAGGAGAAGGACCAAAGATCAAGAAAAGGTTTTATGGTTTATGGGGAAAATGCCATTGACTAAATGGGAAGTGAGGTTTTCTTTTTTTTAAATTTTTTAATTTAACTATAGTTGATTTACAATATTGTGTTAGTTTCAGGTATACAGCTTCAGATTCTATTACATTATAGGTTATTACAAGATATTGAATATACTTCCTTATGCTATACAGTAAATCCTTGCCATTTACCTATTTTATATACAGTAATGTGTATCTGTTAATCCCATACCCCTAATTTATCCCACCCCCTCCCCTTTCCCCATTGGTAACAATAAATTTGTTTTCTACGTCTGTGAGTATGTTTCTGTTTTTTAAATAAGTTGATTTGTATTATTTTTATAGATTCCACCTATAAGTGATATGTAATATTTGTCTTTGTCTGACTGACTTCACTTAGTATGATAATCTCTAGGTCCATCCATGTTGCTGCAAATGGCATTATTTCATTCTTTTTTATGGCTGAGTAATATTCAATTGTATATGTGTGCCACATCTTCTCCATTCATCTGTCGATGGACATTTAGGTTGCTTCCATGGCTTGGCTATTGTGAATAGTGCTGCTATGAACATTGGGGTGCATGTATTTTTTCGAATTAGAGTTTTCTCTGGATAGATGCCCAGGAGTGGAATTGCTGGATCTTAAGTTTTCTTTAGATGGGGACAAATTACCAAGGGGCAAGAAGCAATACCAGAGTGTTATAACAGCCAGAAATCCTTAGCATTTGACCTCACAAACTGTCTCACCCCAAAGAGCTACTCTTAGTAAGAAACAAACCTTTTCCATTTCACTGCAGGTTCTGAGGTCCAAAACCATCATCCCAGAGTACATGAAAGATGGTGATGGCCCACTCAGTCTTCCCAGGTAACTGCCCCATGCTCATATCTTCAGATCAGGACACCACATGCTACAATCTGCATGCCCCTAACACCCAGACAACCATCCTCACCATCACAGCCCTCAACAAGCAATCACACCCAGGGCTCCAGTAACACCTGAATTCCCTCCCACCTCCCATGCTCTCTTTATGTCTGAATGATTCTTACCCACATGCTTCTGGCATGGCTATTTGTGGGGGACAGAGAGAGAAGATGGAATCTGGTTTGGAGTATCAGCTTGAAAAGTGAATTTGAGAATGCCAAGTGGATGCATCTAGAAAATTGAAACTCAGGTTAGAGCTGGATACATTAAGCTATGGCATGCATTTTACCATCCAGGAAAAAAGTAGAGAATAAAGACAGAAGAGAGACTAGGCTTGGGCATCAAGGAATTCTAACGCTGGAAGGCCATGCATGAGCTGGCAAAGCAGACTGAGATAGAGACTAGAAAAACTGGAGAAATGAGAAGAGTGACGAAAGTTGGAAGCCAAAGGAAGAGACTGGTGCAGTGAGGAATGAGCGGTCATTGGTGCTGAACACGACTGTAAGGATGGAGAACCATCTGCTGCATTTGGCGTATGGAAGTCACTGACCTTAGAGTAAACTGTTTGAGTAAAGGGAAAGAGCTGAGTGGTGTAGACAGATTGGGTGCTGAGTGACTACAAAGTAAGAACATGGGGCCAGTGACCGTTGACATGTCTCTACAGAAATTTGACTTTGAAGTGTAAAAACAGAGAAAAGAGAATAGTAGAAAGTGAGGTAAACAACCAAGAGCAAATTTGCATGAAAATGCAGTCAAATATACACTAAAAGTATAACAGAGATGATGGTCAAAGCAGCAGAAATGAAACACCCTTTCATTCCACAAAGGGCTAGAGGATGAGTTGATTGTATCTGAACGCACATCTCTTTGACCTAAAGACCACGGTTGGTCAAGAGAACAGAAGTCCATGAGACCGAACATACGGTCATTAATCTAAATAACTGTGGCACATGAAGAGAGGGGTGTGGAGCAGGCCTGATTCATCGAATCTTTTGGACACTTGCAACTTTCCAGTGGTCACATAGACACAGCTGAAATTCACCACTGCAGCCAAGCAGCCATAATACCCAAGAGGAAGCCAACAGCAAAGGCCCTAAAAAGCATATGTGACCAGAATGCAACTGGAGTGTGCTGAAAAACAGCTTTATTTGTGCCCCCAAACTACGGGCTGGGTGTGGCGACTGTGCAGCTCTCCTACACATGGAGAACCGCAGAGCCACGCAGGCTCTCCAACGGTTCCAGTTACACCTCTTAGTAGAGTAGAGAAAGGACCAAAGTCAGAAGTGCTGAAATCTCTCCTGAAAAGACATGCTATGAAACAAGAAAGATTGCCTTTTCTCAGTTACATCTAATCGCTGTTTTTTTTTTCTTTTACATTCTTTTATTTTACAGTCTTTGAAAACTGGTGTGTATATTACATTTACTTTTTTTTTTAGTTGATTTACAATGTTGTGTTAGTTTCAGGTGTAAAGCAAAGTGAATCCATTATACATATACATATATCCAGTCTTTTTTAGATTCTTTTCTCATATAGGCCACTGCAGAGTACTGAGAAGAGTTCCCTGTGCTCTACAGCAGGTCCTCATTAGTGATCTATTTTATATACAGTAGTGTGTATATATCAATCCCAATCTATCCCTCTCCCACGTCCACCCTGGTAATCATAAGTTTGTTTCCTACATCTGTAACTCTATTTCTGTTTTGTAAATAAGTTCATTTGTACCATTTTTTTAGCTTCCACATATAAGTGATACCATATGATATTTATCTTTCTCTGTCTGACTTACTTCACGCAGTTATGACAATCTCTAGGTCCATCCATGTTGGTGCAAATGGCATTATTTCATTCTTTCTATGGCTGATTGATATTCCATTTTATATAGGTACCACATCTTCTTTATCTATTCCTCTGTCGATGGACATTTAGGTTGCTTCCATGTCCTGGCTATGGTACATAGTGGTTCAATGAACACTGGGGTGCAAGTATCTTTTCAAATTATGGTTTTCTCCAGATATATGCCCAGGAGTGGAATTGCTGGACCATATGGTGGCTCTATTTTTAGTTTTTTAAGGAACCTCCATACTGTTCTCCATAGTGGCTATACCAATTTACATTCCCACCAACAGTGTAGGAGGGTTCCCTTTTCTCCACACCCTCTCCAGGATTTATTGTTTGTAGTCTAATTGCTATTTTAAAAGCTCACATAAAGATGCGCATAGATGAGAATAGAGCTGTTTATCTCTACTGTGTTGGTACCAAAGGCTTAGAAGTAACACTGACAAATAAATAATTCACTGATGTTGAGATTTTAGTTAATCTTGGGGGAAGAGGATATAATAGAAGACGACGTTGACCTATAGATGTGATTGCCTTGGAACCACGTCCTTGCAGCTGTACAGGTAGAAATAAAAGCACTAGGACCGGAACTTTCCTGGTGGTGCAGTGGTTAAGAATCCGCCTGCCAATGCAGGGGACACGGGTTCGAGCCCTGGTCCGGGAAGATCCCACATGCCACGGAGCAACCAAGCCTGTGCACCACAACTACTGAGCCTATGCTCTAGAGCCCGCGAGCCATAACTACTGAGCCCGTGTGCCACAACTACTGAAGCCTGCGCACCTAGAGCCCGTGCTCTGCAACAAGAGAAGCCACCGCAATGAGAAGCCCGCGCACCGCAACGATGAGTAGCCCCCACTCGCCACAACTAGAGAAAGCCCACGCGCAGCAATGAAGACCCAACACAGCCAAAAATTTTTTAAAAAAAGAAAAAGAAAAAAAGCACTAGGACCATCCACAAGAGGCATCAAGGCAATCCAGTTAACAGGAGGTAGACCAGATAAATGAACGTCCAGGCTTCACATACTGACCTTCGACTATTTAATAGTAATGGAAAATACTGTGAAGGCCTATTGATCTCATATACTTATTAACGGAAAACAGCAATTTGTGAGGCAATTGCAATGTTTAAAAATGTGATGGCAATTGCAATGTTTAAAAATGTGATGACAATTTACAGGTTCAAAATAAACACGAAGAAAGACAAGTATTTGAAAGGATACATATCAAATCTTCTAAACATGACTTGATCTGCTTCGGAAGGAAAATGTCACGTGCTACAGCCCGTGACAGAGGCAGGCAGTTAAAACTGACAGTTGAGGGGCTGAGTGGAGAAAAGAGACCTATTGCCACCAGCCACACCCTTCCAGGTGCTCCCATTTTGTTGGTTTCTAGTTGCCAAGAAAAAAAGCAATCTGAAAGCAACTTCAATCTAAGCTGTGTTTGTATACCAGGAGGGGCCCATGGCCTGGTAATTTCCTCAGGACAAATAGGAATGGACAGACTGTCACAAGATAAGGCTCTTTTCCCCCTGAACAAAGCTCATTTGTTTCAACCAGCAGGCTCCACTCCTGGAGGCCACAACCTGGCCTGACACAGATAATGCTGCAAAGGCAGGCTGCTCCCTCACAGGGACACAAGACCCCATTCAGTGCATCCGAACAAATGGAGGTCCCTTTATCTCCAGGATAAAGCTGGCACCAACCTCTGCTGGGAAAAATTAAAAGACAAAATTTTCCAACACTAATCAAATCTCTTCCACTTAACGAGCACCAATGTCTTCTAGGTCAGCTGCGACTATGTCTGTTTTACAAATGAAATCCTCAGAAACTTGCAATAAGGGCAGTGTGACAGATACCGAGATATGTTTCTTTTTTCAAGGTATTTTCATTTGCATTTAGACAGTTTGATTTGATGTTTACAATAACTTCATGGGGTAGACATGGGAAGCACTATGGGCCAGATTTTAGGGATTTGGGTCAAAAATACTGGTCCTGAGTCAGAAGATCTGGGTTCAGACTGAACACCCACCCCAAGTGACCTTGGGCAATTTCCTCAACCTTCCTGTGGCCCAGTTTGCTCATCTGTAAAGGGCAGAGAGCTGGGAAATAAAGGATTTCTATGGGAGTTCAATGTGGTCATCAAAGCTGGTACTACAGTGCCTGGCACAACGGAAGTCCTCAATAGACTGTAACTGTCACTCATGTCCATCCTCATCCTTATCACCACAGATGAGGCAACCCGGTCAGATCCCGTAAGACCCAACCAGCAATAGAGAGTGCAGCTCCTGACCCCCAGCCTATCACTTCTTCCAATCTACCACGCAAACAACTTAAAAAAATAGCAAAAAGAATTTTTATTAAAGGGTGGGGCTCTTGTGTTAAATGTGCATTTTAAATAAGTGGAGGCCAAAGTCCTACAGAGAGAGTGCTAGTGTGGTTTGAAGCTTGGGCAAAGGCGAAGAAAATGATAGTGGTGTGTCCTTAGCTCTGCCCCTAATTGTGTGATGTGGAATTCAAGATGTCAACATGCTGGAAGCTTCTTCTGCCCCTGAAACAAAAAATAATAATTTAAAAATTGGGGAGGGGCGGTTGATCATCTATATCAAGAGGTGCAATGACAGGAGAGAACCTTGGTCATCACTTACATCAGAGACCCTTAGCATCCTCCTAGGTACCAAAGTCCTATCCCAGCAGACAGCACTTTGTTATTTTGAAAGCAACACAACAGGTCTGCCTTCAGAACAAACTTATTTCTTGAGAATATATACCTTGAGTCTTGAGAATATACACTTGTATGCATTTTATTTTTCAGATACTCAATATTTCTGAGTGCTCAAACACACTAAAATTTTCCCAGGATATAACTAGAATACATCCAGGAGAAGAAAATAAAAACCACAAATCTATACATACTTTCCAGCACTGCTTCTTTCTGAACATCTCTATTATATCTTATGCTGAACATTGGAGGTGAATTTCACAGCCTTTAAAATCACTACACTCACTTCTGCAATAGGTAAGGATTGAAATCTCGCAGGCCAAATAATGGGTTACCTTTATTTAAAGATATTCAGTAAATTTGATTTTTTTTTTTCCTGGTGCCAACAATTAGGAATACACACTTCCTGTTTCTAAGCAATTTCAGGTTTAATTAGGATTCTCTAAGCCCCGTTTGTCTTAACAATTTGACAGCTCCGGCTTCCCCTTCCACACCCACACTTTCCCTCTTTTACACTCTTCCCCACTTGCAGTATTTTATTCTGTGTAAATGCCAGGAGGAAAGGGAAGCAAGCGTAAATGCAAATCAGATCACTTGTTTCTTCTGTGAACACGCCGCTTTCAAGGCACCTTTGATAAAAGGTTATTTTCCCTTGACTGACAATGATCTCTAAGCTAATTATTAAAGTGTCTTATTTAAATGTGCATGTTTGAGGGGTTTCTATGAGAGTCGATAATGAAACCCCCTGGAAGAAGAATATGACATCACAGGGAAAACGTGCAGGAGAGCGCCCTGTTTGTCCATTTAAATTAGTTTCATCATCCATAACAAGTGTTTAAAGAGCAGAAAAGCAAGCATGATGCATAATGCATTGTGTCATGATGCATAATAATTAGGCCTGCTCCACGCCACCCCATCTCCCAAGACTTAAAAAGCTCTCCGAGTAAGCATTTTGTTCTAAAGGCTTTGACAAAGATGCCACTTAGGGACTTTGAAATTTACAGCCAAGCAATTTGTCATCATTTATATGAGAGAGAAGAAGGTAAAAGGCACAGAATGCCGCACAGTTCATCACTTCACAAACCTCCTGGCGACGGAAGCTCCCAGGCCTCCGCTGCAGGAAAGCAGCAGCCTGTCCCTGCGGGCGGGACTGCCTGCATGCAGACCCTCCCCATGCCATGCAGTGCTCTGCCTTTAAAAAGAAAACAAGAAAGCCACGTACGTTAACATGTTCATTCCACGCTGAGACACGAGCAGAATGATTTACTCCTGGAACAGGCCACGTTAACTGAGGATCTGGAAATAAATTCCCAACATATGTGCTTCTCCAGTTCACCAAGACTGGGGTTGAGGGTGGCAAGGCATTCAAGACATTTTGAATTTTAAAACATCACGTTTAGAAGATATGATAAAATCTAAGATAACACTAAATTTATGTAACGACTAAAACAGTGCTGAACCAAAAAAGAAAATAAACGTTCTCTGGCATGAGACATTGTTACTTTAAAATGACCAATTATTTTGAAAGAAAGAGCTTTTTCTGGATGTAGAATAAAATTTAGATCTGAAGTACAAATACGACATTCCCCCGTTGAAGCGGGAAAGGAAATCAGGATTTGCAATTCAGTAAGCCATACACAGGATCCTTCCCCTTCCATCCCCCCTTCATTCAACACTGAGCACCTCCTGTGCTTGGACCACCTCCTTGGACCAGGGCTACCTGTCCAAGAAAACCTAAATGAGGAACAGCACAGAGCAGAAAGGTGCCTAAAGTGATTATTAGGACTAGTTGGAAAGGGTTAATGTAAATGATTTAATGAGTGAACAATTAATGGAGTCCAAAAGGCAGACTCAAGTAACCAGAAAAATTCTCTTTCAGCTAATTTAACATTTTACCATAATTGAACACCATCGCCTGGAGCCAGGGCTGTGTGCCGGGCTGCACCCAGGGACGAGCACTTTCTGGCTCTGTGTTAATCCCTCCCAGGCGACAGGGAAGTAAGCCCTGGTCACTAGAACATCTTCCTGGACCTTCACAAAGACCTGGGAGAAAAATGCAAGGGCCAAACAAGGTAATACGTGTGTACACGTTTCCAGTCACAGCCTTATTTAGCATTCATTATGCCAAGAATTTAAAAACACGGAGCTGATGCCACATAATTGATAATTCTCACAAACTTGTATTATAATGAACCCACTGCAGTCAACCAAGGACAGGGTCGTGGGCCATACTGTCTGGGTGGATCACACAAGACCGCATATGTACACTGATCTGCTTTGACCTACATGCTTCTTTCTAATTTCTTCTACTCTCCTCCCCATTCATGCATCTGGCATGATGGAAACTGTCTAGAGCCAAGAGGCAGGTCAGCTCGGTTTGAAGCCTAGCTCTGGCCAAATCCTATTCTGTCTTATTGAAAGAGGTCCGTTTACATCTCTCTTCTCTCTCATCTCTCACACAACAGTTTGACAGGTGGCTGTCAAAATCCTTTCGGTTGCTAACAGTCCAAGGTTCCAAGGCTCTGAGGCCTGAATCCTCCAAATGTAGGGTGTCATTGTCAGGAATGTGCTGAGGTGGGAAGGTGAAAATTTGTGGAGGAAGATAATGTGTGTTGGGACAGATAAGTGAAGTTCCGTACGTGTGACCGGAAATATAAAAGGAACTTGGATAACAGATTAGCGTCATAATATATATGGAGAAAAAACAAAACATCATCTTAAAGTTAAACCACAGACCATGAACAAAGATAAAGGAAGGAAAAACAAGAGTGGGGTCTCTGGGTAAGGGGCACAACGTGGCTGGAGCCCACGTCCTTCCAGGGTTTACGCCAACATAAACCATCAGTGACTTCAGTGGACTTCCCTGGCGGTCCAGTGGTTAAGACTCGGCACTTCCAATGCAAGGGGCTCAGGTTCGGCCACTGGTCGGAGAACTAAGATCCCACATGCTTTGCGGCACGGCCAAAAGAATTAAAAAAATAAAAAACCAGTGACCTCAGAGGTTTGAGTGTGGGAACTAGTACTAATCTCCTGATTAAGCAATAAGTTCTCTAGAACATAATAATAGATCACATTTTATTATGCCTTTAACTTAGTAAATTGCTTCAAAATCTATCAATAACCTAGTACAGCAAATATCTTTATCCCAACGTAGCAAATGTGTTTACTCTAATTTCTTGAATCATCTTCACTGTTTGGATACTGTCAAGTTGTCATTTTTGACTTTTACATCCTACCGGTCAGGACACTTTCAGTTGTATCCTTTTATCTCTCTTGCACAACCCTTACTCAGTCCAAGGGCTGATCTTCTCATGCCACTGGTCACTACAGCAACAGTCCAGCTAAATTTTTACCTTCCCACTTTCCCATCATTCCTTCATGCCGCTTTCAGAATATCTTTCCAGAAACACCATTCGACAAGTCACCACAGCAGAATGTAAAAAACAGAATCATTCTTTTTAAGAAGAGAAAATATGGAGTAAGAAATGGAGGTCTTTCCTTAGGAGATGTCTACTTTAATTAAAGGAAAACGGCAGCAAATCGCTTGGACACTCAGATGTGTTGCTGGGAAAGCTAAAAGACATTGTGTATTTACAAGTCAGAGGACTAAAATATAAATCCTATTTGCTCACTAAAAGGGTTACTGTGAAGGTCTCAGGTAACACTGAATTTGACTAGGTTATAAATTTGATTAATAGTAAAGACCATTTTGTTTTCCTTGACACTCCTCATGCAGGTGGATAAGGACCCTCTTCTGGTCAAATCACCTTAGCACAGATTTTGCCTTTACTCATTCTATCTGCAATGTGAACCTCTATGCGTGCACAGGTATCAAGGTCTGTGAAACGTACTTGAGAAAATTATGGAAATCATAAAACATGGCTTGTGTTAGAATACCAAGAGGTCATAAATGATACCTTCTATAAATCTCTTCATTTCATTCATTTGTAACCGACAGGGAACTCACTGTCATCTTTTCCTGCCTCAAACTAAAACCCTTTATTTACACGTTGTAAAAACGTAGTGCCAATTCTGCAGCCTCCAGACCACAGCTGTTTGCCACAAGCGTGAATCCTGTAGAAGTGCTTCTGACCATTTCTAAATGCCTCACTATATTGTGAAACTGAATTTTCCCCACTCAGCCTTGCTCCGAGAGTCTTTGAAGGCTTCCTGTTGCAGCCTGAATTTTGCTCCTCAGCCACCTACAGACCCATGGATCAGTCTCCAAATTTACAATACTCACCCCTATTTCCAAGCCTGCAAGCTGCACACACACACATGCACACACACCATTCCTGCCAACACCCTGCTCATTCCTCAAATTGCTGTCCAGCAATGACCTATGCCCTGTAGGAGTCTGCTGAAGCCACTCCTCTTCCAGGAAGCCTTCCTTGGTTTCAGCTAACAAAGCTTGCTCCTTCTTCTATTTTTAAATTAAATGTCCTTTCTGAACCATCAGCAACCCACTTTTTAATTTAACTAAATTAGATTACCCAGTTTATCTCTTTATTTTACTAGTTTATAATACCTCCAATTTAAAAACACCTTGTATATGTCATGATTTCCCAATTAAATGGCCAACTCCTTAAGGACAGAAATCTTTATACTTTTCTTACCTTATTCCATATCCCCAAAGGGCATAAAGTAAGCGTAGTAAATATTTTCAGGTTAATTAAGGAACATTCTCCTTCTCAGAAAACCCATTTATGCTTCAACACATGTTTTATGTTTATGCTGGTTTTATGTTCAGTCCTTAGTAACACTGGTAACATTCTGTCGCTAAGGATCAGCCACTGCAGGTAATGCCAGTCAGTCATGATCACAGCTTTTACTCCTTACTCCTCATCTCAATTTTCAGTTTTGAAAACACAACTCTTCATCAGTAAATACAAAAGCAAAGGAGGTTTTAATAAACTTATAAGAAATAATGTTTAATGTAAGGACACAGAGATTGAGTGTGTGCATGAACCAATGCAGATAGTGAGGACAGAAAGGAAGAAATAAAAGGAAATGAAAAAAAAGAAATAAATCATATAAGAAACCCTATAAGGTGCACACACAAAAAAATGAGACCGAGAATGCATAATATGAACTGAGTTGTAGATTATTTTGAGGTTGAAGATATACTAACTTGGATTCTGCTGAATCTAAATTTGACTAGTTTAAGAGACTTTGGAAACTCACAACATGGAACACAGTTTTTAACTTATATTTTTAACCCCATCATAGATTTCTATGGAGCACAGTATATAAATCAGAGAAATGGATGTTCAGGGGATGACATTTTAAATTTGTTGCATGCTAAGGTTAATTTAGTTGCATTGCCTGACAGAAATTATGAATCTCCATTGTGGTGATTACCCCTTCCTTTTCTGGTGACTTTAGAACCCAAACAGGTTCTCACTAAAGGGAACCAAAGTTTAGCTCAATTACCTATAAAGTAACGCATGGTGATAGCTACAGTGGAACCTTAACCCAAATTCACTGTCAATGTTAAATTTTTGTATATTTTACTTTCCAAAGAGACACAAAAGCTATGAGAGAGTAAATTTTTTAATTTTAATTTGTTATTTAATTTCTTAATCGTTTTTTTTTTAAACATCTTTATTGGAGTATAATTGCTTTACAATGGTGTGTTAGTTTCTGCTTTATAACAAAGTGAATCAGTTATACATATACATATGTTCCCATATCTCTTCCCTCTTGCATCTCCCTCCCTCCCACCCTCCCTCTCCCACCCCTCTAGGTGGTCACAAAGCACCGAGCTGATCTCCCTGTGCTACGCGGCTGCTTCCCACTAGCTATCTATTTTACGTTTGGTAGTGTATATATGTCTATGCCACTCTTGATTTAAGCTGATTAGTTAATCTTTCCGGGTGTGCCCTCTGATTGTGGTCCAGTTTTCAGCATCTCTTGGATTATGTTGTGATAACTAAGCTACAGAATGGCTCTTATCACATGCTATAAAATCCCGTCAATGATTCCATTCTGGCACACAGTGTGCAGACAGGCAAATTTCATAGTCTCAAGAAAAAAGGACTGAAGTGAAGTAGTATGGGCAGTAATTAAGCAGACATGGCTGTAAACCTATTTATGCCTTTAGTTTACCAGTAAGCTCACGTAGTGAGATGCTCCCATGGGGATAACCTAGACCTGACTTTACTCATAGTCGAGCTTGGATTGTCCCCATCCATCTCCCTCTTACCCCATCCCCCCCCTTACCCCATCCCCCCATTGGTACCCGATCATCCACCACCATCCTGGTGGCCGAATGCTTCCTTCCTGCACCATTGGAATAGCCTTTGGTTACACGTCCACTGAGTCTCTCTACTCTGCAAACTTTCCTGTGCACCAGAGCCAAAATAATGCATCGGCTGCTCACATGACATTGAGACCATAGTTTTAACACATAACTCTTACATTAAATTTATTTGAATTTGAATGTGAATTCAAATGCATCCATATTCTGCCCCCTGACCCGTTTTCAGATGTATCTTCCCCTATGATGTGCACAGACACTTAATGGAGCTACTACATGTACCCCACCCCCATCCAGGAACCTCTGTGCTCCTGACCTTGACTCTGGCCGATCTCTCTGCTGCCCACCTTGCCCAATCAAACACACACACATCCTTAAAAGTCCAGTTTTGAAACCTCCTTCTCCTTGAAGGCCTTCATAAACAATCAGAAGTTGTATCTGCTTCCATAAACGCTACAGAACTTTCTCTGTATGTCCAGCATGGCAATCATTACCATGTCCAGCCTTTTTATAGTTGTAAACTTGTCCCATCTTCCTTGGGACTTTGCCATGACCTATATATAAAACAGGGAATGGCCTTATTTTTTGCACAGTCCTCAGTATAATGATTTTCCATCATTTACTCATTCAACAAATGTTTATGGAGCAACCTACGTGCCACGCCCTGTTCTAGGATCTGGAGATACTGTGGTGGACGATACAAAATCTCTGATTTCTGGGAGCTTATAGTTTAGTGCACATAATAGGTGCTCAGTAAACATCTGTTAGAAAATTGCTGAACCAAACATCTTTGTATTTCCCAAAATACTTGTGTTATTTCTATAATTACATAGCTATTTGATGAAGATTTTTTTAGATCAAGATATTTTCATTGTTATGCCTCTAGGAATGGATCAGACTTGAAAATTCTAGGGCATAGGCTTGCTGACCTTTCAATAAATATGAGCGTCCAGATCTTCCACATGAAGTAAACCTGGCATACGGGGAGGGACTGTCACTCCACCAGGAGGGAAAATAAAAACTGAATTAAAGAAAGAGCAATGACTTCAGGCCCGTAAGAGTCATACCCCTCTAAACATTCATTATTTAATCATTTATTCAGTAAATACTTATTGGGCATCTGAAGTCTTTAGTAACTCTTCTAGGTGCCCACAATGCAGAGGTGAGCACGACAGTCAAGATGATAAACCAACGAATAACTATATTATTCCAATACTCATTGCTACTATGAAGAAACACACAGCACAGCAAGGAGAAACAGAATTATCCAGGAGGCCACTTTATTTTAGATCAAGTGGGAGGCCTCTCTTAGGAAGTGATATTTGGGCAGAGGACTGAATGAAGGGAGAAAACAGAGCATAAAAAGGTCTAGGGTAGAGCATTCCAGGAAGAAAAAGTAGTGAGTGAAAGTTGTTGATAGAGGACAAGCTCAGAATGCTGGAGGAACATGCAGAAGGCCAGCGTGGCTGAAGTCGGGGGGAGTATGATGTGGCCAGCCAGACTCAGATCTCAGAGGGCCTTTTAGGTATAGTAAGGAACGCTGGGTTTATTTTAGGGAAGATGGGACACCCATACAGGCTTTGAGCAGAGGAGTGGCATGACCTGATTTATAATTTAAAGAGGCCCCTCTGGCTACTGGGTGGACCTCCAACTGCTGAGAGCACGAGTGGAAGCAGACAGACCAGTTGGCAGGCTGTTGCAGAGACCACTCGAGGCAAGCGAGGAGACTGGCTTGAATTGAAGTGGAGGTGGATGCAACAGTCACATTCTGAGGGCAGAGTCAGTAGAACATGCTGGAGGGTTGGATATGAGATGTGAAGGAAAGAGAGTAATCAAAGATGACCCCAAAGTTTTCATCTTGAGCAGAAGATCTCTAGCGATGCTCAACTTGGAGGACAAAATCCTGAGATAGGAGCAGGTGTGGGGAAAAGGATCCAGGAATTCTGTTTCAGACAGGTTAGGGTCTGAGAGGCCTGAAAGATCTCTAAAGGGAGATGTTGAATATGCAGCTGGATTTGAGGGCCTGAGTGTGAGCTCAGTGGGGAAGTCCTGGATAAAGATGTGAATGTAGGGCTTCCCTGGTGGCGCAGTGGTTGAGAATCTGCCTGCTAATGCAGGGGACACGGGTTCGAGCCCTGGTCTTGGAAGATTCCACATGCCGCGGAGCAACTAAGCCCGTGAGCCACAACTGCTGAGCCTGCGCGTCTGGAGCCTGTGCTCCGCAACAAGAGAGGCCGCGATAGTGAGAGGCCCGCGCACCGCGATGAAGAGTGGCCCCCGCTCACCTCAACTAGAGAAAGCCCTCGCACAGAAACGAAGACCCAAAACAGCCAAAAATAAAAATAAATAAAGAATACTGGTCAGAACATGAGTTAAAAAAAAAAAAAAAGATGTGAATGTAGGTGTCATCAGCATATACATGATATTTAACGCCTCAGCCTAAAGTCAGTCATATAGAGAGGAAGTGTAGTTGGGAAAGCAAGGGGAGGGGAGAGATGGGGAGAGATGGGGAGAGAAGAGGGCTGAGGACACAGCCTGGGGCACTGCATCATTTATCATTTGACTAGAGAGGAGAAGTTAGCAAAGACAACAAGAAGCAGAAACCAGCGCGGCAGAAGGGAAACCTAAAGAGCGCGGTACCCAGGATGCAAGCAAAGGTGTTTCAAGGAAAGAGGGATCTGCAATGTCAAAAGCTGCTGAAAAGTCAAACAAGATGAAGACTAGAAATACAGAGGTCACAGGTGACACGGTCAAAAGCAGATTCCGTGGAGCCGTGAAGAGGACGCTGATCGGAGAGTATCTAAGAGACACAGAGAGGTGAAGGCGTATCGTGGACTCCAACAGCCCTAGCCCAACTGTGCCCAGACCAGCTGCTTGTTTCCTGTCTGCAGTCAGACAAGCACAGAAATGGACATGTCGCTGCAGCTCTCAAGTGTGTGATCTGCACCCTCTGTTCTCGGTGAGTGGGGCACAGACAACTCTGCTTACTGCTGAACCCCCGCGGCGAGCGGCGTGTGGCACAGCCTGTGTACTCGGCGTGTCCTGCAGGACTTCACATCCATCCGCAACTGACGGGAAACTGAAAAACCAATCCCGCACCTCAGCTAACTTGAGAAACACTAGTATATGCAGCTCTTTCCAGTGATTTTGCTACAAAGAGTGTAAGAGAGCGAGGGAGGTGAAGGAAATGGTGACAAGAGTGGGGTTTTTTGTATGTCAGTACGTTTACGGGAGAGATCGTCTGCTGCTGGTGTGTTACCCAGAAGAGAGGAAAACGGGGAGATATTTGAGGATGAGATCGTAAATGTGAAGGCGAAGTCCTCACACGGATGGGACACGATGGGACTCTGGACATGGGCGGAGGTCTCAGCCTTCTATGCAGACAGGCCAGTGCTTCCACTGCCAGGGGAGAGAAGGCAGTGCATAGGGGCATTGTGGTGTAGCTCCTGAAATTCAGGTTCAATGCTAAGTGTTGTCTCGACATCTGGCAAAATGGGAAGGGCCTCAAATGGCTTACCCGCTAGCTCCCCTCTCTCCCTCTACTCCCACAAAAGTCCCCTCTAAACAACCCTCCTTATCAAGGGACCAGGCACAGTGTCTGCTTTTTCCTAAGTACCAGGCATTAGTTTCCTGCTAGCCTGTGGAACTATTCAAACAAGCCAATCTCATCCTCCTGCAGGAACCAGGGGGCACCTCACCCTAGTGATAATACAAAGCTCCTCCCCCAGCCCCTGGTGATTCACTCTGTTCCCAAATGCAACCCCCGTGTGGCCCTGCATAGCATGGTGTCCTCCTCACCTGGGCTGTGAGTATACATGACTAAAATACTGCTGTCATTCTCACCTGTCCGGGAGCTGGCGTTCAGTCACCCCCATAACTGAATCCCTCCCTCACCAGTGGGGTAAGAAGGGAGCCATCAAAACAGGTATAGACATAAGCAGGCTGATAAACTGAGTGTGTGGGGAGGGAAAGAGATATTCCAGTAGTTTACTTGAGTCTTCTGATATCTTGCCAAGAGAAATGAGGTCACTGACTGAGAGTCTGGAAAGGGAAAGGGAGTTTGAGGTTTTGGGAGGAAGGAGAAGGTGTGAAATCCTCTTTCCACAGGAACAGGAAGCAACAGGGCAGTCAAGTGGGACTGAGGGCAGAGCTAAGGGCTCACTTGGGGTCTGTGGTCACAACTTAAAATGAGACCAATCAGAAGGGCAGTGTGTAGTTTCTTCAGTCCAGCTCCCCTGCTCTGATGAGGCAGCATATAGGCTGGCTTGGGTTTCATCAGGTGGCTCCTAAAGTCTAAAGTCTCTGACACAAGAGGAATCTGGGGCAGACATGCACATCTGTGTGAAATGGGTCCGAGTGGAAGCTTGCTGGAGCGAAGACACACAGCAATGCCAGCCGTCCACTGAAGCACAGACAGGTTCCGAGATCACTACAGGGTGTAGCCACCTTGCATTGTCCACTGGAATTTGGAAGGTTTAATTTTTAGTCCAGACAGCATGGAAGTAGACACAGGACACAGGACACATGCTGCGCCTTGGGAAGAGAAGGTAATCAGTGCTTCGCAACATGGGGCGGGCGGCAGGTGCTTGGTGACATTTTGGTGGCTGAGCGTCCGGTCTCAGGAACGAGATTCTAGAAATGTGGTGATTAAAACAAACTGACCCTGACACTTCCAAAACTGTGCTTGCGCTGCCACATTCTTCCAGCATCTTCCTTCAAAAAACCTGATGAAAGCATTGTTTGCTCTCTGGCCCATTCCCACTCTCTTGGCATAACTCATATTTCTAGCTCCCCAGACAACTACTGCCACTTAAAAGAGCGGGCTTCCCTGGTGGCACAGTGGTTGAGAATCCGCCTGCCAATGCAGGGGACACAGGTTCGAGCCCTGGTCCAGGAAGATCCCACATGCCGCGGAGCAACTAAGCCCGGGCACCGCAACTACTGAGCCTGCGCTCTAGAGCCCGTGCTCCACAATAAGAGAAGGCACTGCAGTGAGAAGCCCGCGCACCACAACAAAGAGTAGCCTCCGCTCGCCACAGCTAGAGAAAGCCCACGCACAGCAACAAAGACCCAACTCAGCCATAAGTAAATACATTAATAAATTAGCTAAAAAAAAAAAAGAGTGTGTGCGCTCAGGAGCCAGCCCAGATATCAGGAGCTTGCCAGTGGATGAGGACCGCATGGTAGCCAAGTTCTGGAACTAGATGGCCCAGGGTCAAAGCCTGCCTTCACCACTAGCTGGATCTATGACTTTAGAAGAGTTACCTCACCGTTTTAAGACCTGATTTCCCCCAAGTGTAAAATGAGGATAATATGAACAAGTATCTCAAAGACTCGTTTGAAGATTAAATGAGATGATACAATAAAGCACTTAGCCCAGTTCCTGGCACATATTAAGAGCTCAATCAGTATTAGCAGTTATTATAGTCACATGCATTCAGCACTCCATAAAAAAGTGACTCTGTAGGCATCTTCGTAGCCATAAACTTCAGGTTACTTACTTAGCCAGTAGAGAAGATGCCAAACATCTTTTAATCTCTCTTCAGTCAGGCCCGCCTTGGGACCACAATCCAAGGTTTAAGATATGGCTAATTGGACACGATTGCAGGAAAATTCCAAAATAGGGGTCTAATAGGGGATCCAGGCCATGACTCAGCTAGAACCTCATACTAATGAACCCCAGGCAGTGTGTTTAGTGCAAGGAGGTCACCCAGACAATAAACAGAGTTCCATGACCTTGCAACCACCAGCTAAGGGAAGCCTAGGCCATCCCACCTCTGAGCGCTCACACAGCTGGTTCATCACACCTGGACAATGGAATTTCCTACACTCCACAGAAGACAAATATGTCATGTGTGCAAAAGTGGTCTGCACATTACCTAAATGTCAGAGAACAATAAGAATGTCACCACCACATGGTACATATGCACACACACACACATGCATGCACACACAGGTATTACTCTTATCATAAGAACTTCCATGCAAGCTCAAGAAGTAAGACAGACGTCTAAGTAGTATTTTCTAAACTCTTCAAGATATGTGTCCCGTGGATACTTCAGTGAAATAATTCAGCTGCAATGACAAGATTCAGATGTGTAGGCACAAAACTGATTTGTGTCTTTTTCACAAGAGCCTCAACTGATACAAAACTTGCATCTAATTTCAGTCTCCAATTCCCAATTGCAAAAACATTTTTTATTCTATATTTTGGCATTGAGAAAATCGTGTTCAGTTGAGGACAAATGAAATATAATGCAGGGAACCCTCTTGCACTGTTGGTGGGAATGTAAACTGATACAGCCACTACGGAGAACAGTATGGAAGTTCCTTAAAAAACTAAAAATAGAACTACCATATGATCCAGCAATCCCACTACTGGGCATATACCCAGAGAAAACCATAATTCAAAAAGACACATGCACCCAAATGTTCATTACAGCACTATTTACAACAGCCAGGTCATGGAAGCAACCTAAATGCCCATCGACAGACGAATGGATAAAGAAGATGTGGTACATATATACAATGGAATATTACTCAGCCATAAAAAGGAACGGAACTGGGTCATTTGTAGAGACGTGGATGGACCTGGAGACTGTCATACAGAGTGAAGTAAGTCAGAAAGAGAAAAACAAATATCGTATATTAACGCATATATGTGGAATCTAGAAAAATGGTACAGATGAACCGGTTTGCAAGGCAGAAATAGAGACACAGATGTAGAGAACAAACATATGGACACCAAGGGGGAAAAGCGGGGGTGGGGGGGGGCGGGGGGATGAATTGGGAGATTGGGATTGACATATAGACACTGATATGTATAAAATAGATAAGTAATAAGAACCTGCTGTATAAAAATAAAATAAAATAAAATTCAAAAAAAAAAAAAAGAAATGTAATGTACTTAAAGACAGACACACGATTTAAACTTGGGGGTTGGGGAAGACCCCACCATGTAATATTAATGTAATATAAATGTTATCCTCCTCCAATTTCACTCTTAAATACACCAACAATAGAACATAATGCCAGGAAATAGTTCCACCACTGAAGTGGATAAAAGTTAATTAACCTATCTCTTACTTACTTAACTCAAATAAGTGAATGGGGGTCGACAAGGAAAAGTAAATGAGTTTTCCCCGTTTACACACTGATTCTTAAAAGCTGACATTCCGCTTTTCTCAAAACAACTCTTTATTGCTCAACTTTAAAGCAAATTTAATGTAATTATTTTCAAAGTTTAAAAAAGTCAAGTGAATAAATGTGCCTTTGTTTGGAAGATTTGGGGATGCTAATGATGTGGAGTAAACAAATCTGTGACTTCAGACCACATGGGCTCAAAATGCTGCCATCGAATCATGGGTCCCATTGACCTCAGGCTGATGATCAGTATCTCCAAACCCTGGTCTCAAATTCTGTAAAACTGAGATTAAAACTACTTATTCATTCAACTGTTTGAGGATGAATGCAGGCCATATATCGGTGTGGGTTTGTAAACAGACATGGACTTAGGCCTCATTCTGCCTTTTAACAGCTGTCGGATCCATAGCACTCACTTAATCCCACCTTATTTACGATGGCGATAACAACAATACCTACCTTCCTACAAAGCTTCAAGCATTATAGGAAATACCATGGACGCTTAAAGTAGTACCTCGTATCTAGCAATAAATAATGTCAGCTATTAGTATTGACATATTGTCACTGTTATTACTAATAAACATAACTGCTGCATGTAACATAATAAGCCAAGTGCCTGCACACTTTAGATGCTCAATATGTGTAAATTTCCTTTTACTCTAATCCTTTTTTTATGGGAAGAATTACAAGCAGAATTTCTTTCTTCAAAGAAGACCAAGAGATTCTACTCTCTCAAATGACACTGCACAATTTCTGGAGTAGGGGGATGTGAAAATTTAAGCAGGTATTTACTCCCTATATTAATTAATTCTTATGGCCCAGCAGTTCTTAGGGAGAGGTATGGGGGACCAGTGATATATAGTATCATCTTGTGGTCCGTTCTTAAGTGAAAGATGCCATAAGTTCCAGCGAGATCAAAACACATGCACATTTTGATAGGAAAAAAACAACTATACATAGCCTAAATACTCACATTTCTGGTAACCAGACTATCCCATTATATTAATGTAAAGGGCAAAAAAAGTGAAGGGTATAAAGAAAAATCCAATCATTGCTAAGCTCACTGAACCACAAAAATGAGCCATGGTAACCTTTTACCGTAGCGTAGAAATCCATTAATAACAACACTGCCATCCATATTTTTCACTCACGTTCTTTCCCACGCATTCGAAATTTTCTTAAATCAGAAAGCATTTCGTAAGCATTTAACTCAACAAACCTCAGAGTCACCCAAGCTAAAGTACCCCTCTTGGAAAAACAATCTCACTACGTGAGCTCAGGGATGAACACCACCACCCTAAGCCATGTTGTTAAAACACAAGGCAAACAAAAACAAAATGGTGGACTCCTTTTTTAAGGATATACACACTTGAAATAAATGCAGAGACACCCCTCCAGGACTACCACAGACACAAGAGGCTTGTGTTCACAGGACACATGGAAAAGAGAGAGAAATGCAAACAGGGAAGTCTCCCCGAGAAAAAGCCTGGCGCCCTTTGCAGCCACACAGCTTCCTCCTCCGAGTTTCTCTGCATCTAATATCTTCAAATAACGGGTGCTTTCTAACTAGGGTCTCCATTTCCCGGAGGCCTCTGCCGTCCAGCCTTTGCCTGGGAGAGCAAGTGACACAATATCCCCTCTCCCTTCACCAGGCAACAAAGAGGATTTGCACTGCCTTGAAAACAGAAATCAGCATCTTCAGGATGAGCAGGCCTCCCTCGGCCTGCAGCACAGGGCACTCGGGCACAGAGTAACCAGGCGGGAGAAAATGCATCTTGAGCAGTTAGCACACAGGATTAATCGAAGTATAATTTAACCATCTGATCCAACACTAATTAGCATACTCATTTGAGGGGAAAATGGCTGGAGGAACCCAGGAACACCTTGGTATCTGTGCTCTTAGTGACTGATGAAAAAGGAGACACACAGATTGGGGGTTTTTTTCTTTTTGTTCATGGAAAAAAATAGTAAATAAAGCTCAAACAGTAACAAGCATCACCAGCTACGGTTTCTGCAGCCAAAGGAGTTACAACTGAGATTCAGAAGAAACATCTTGCCTTCTCTCCAGCATCCACAGAAAAGCACAAAACCAATCTTACATTGCAGCAGCGTGGCTCTAAACTATTTAACTTAGTGTTTCTCAACCTCAGCACTACCGACATTTTGGACCAGATAATTATTTGTCGTCGGGGGCTGTCCTGTGCATTGCAGGATGCTGAGCAGCCTCCCGGGGCCCCACCCACCAGTGATGCCAGGGGCATCCCCTTCTCCCCAGAACTGCGATAACAAAACGTTTCCAGATACTGCCCAACATCCCCGAGGGAGTGGAACTGCCCTGGTTAGAACCCGGTTTTAACTGAAGAACACAATTTGTCGGGAGCACTAAAAATGATCAAATCGTAAGAGGAGGGAAGGAGTCTTTTATTCCCATCTGCCAAAAATAATGAGCCTAAAATAATAATTCCATGGAATTCCATGGAGTTTACTTTATATCTGATGTCTTTGTTTAGAGCTTTATAATAACCCATAACACCTATGCTTGTGCAATTTGGAAAAAATAATTATAAATACCAGCCTCTCCCCATTCAGAGATTTCTAGAAAGACACAGCTGACTTCCAACAGGCAACCCCTGAGGGGGACACCCACGGGTGGAAAGAACACCACCCCTTGCTTCCAGACTTCAGTGTGTCCTGAGCAGCTGGGGAATCACAGCAGAGTCCCTCCACCTGCCCACATCAGGGCAAACCACCTGTGACTTAGGAAATTAATAGAGGCATAGAAGGCCTCCAGACCCCAGGGAAATATCACTTTCTTCCTACACTCTCACTGTATGCATGGAAGCCCTGATATTTGCTCCCAGTTCCTAAGGAGGGAGAGAGGAAGGTGTAAATGATGACAAGTGAATAAATACAGAAATCCCCTCCGTTTCTCGCAAATGCATCTCCACTACCAATAGATTCATCGCATTGCCTTAAACTCCCTTGGCCATTAGTCGGACGGTACCTAATAACATTCATTCTTATGGAGAGGTGTTGGAAACCTAAGGGAAAAGCACTCAACACTTACTAAAGTATGCAATAAATATCTTCTATGGGTTAAGGTGATTTGTTCTAATAATAAATCTGAGTCACACAATCTCTCATTTCTACTTTTCTAAGGAAAGTATTTAACCATTTACAATTACTCACAGATCTCTCAAAGGTGGAAATACTTATGACCTTTCCATGGAGGACATATGGAAAAAGGCTGCCCTTGTCTGCTACAAAACTTAAGAGAGAGAAGTCTGTCCAAGTGGCAGAGGCCGTGAAAACTCCAAATCAGAGAGGAATTGTGAGCTATTTTAAACGAATATCTTCTTCTACAAACCCCCTTTGGCAGAGCTTATAACTTCTGAACACAAAGCCCTCCCCGCTTTTTAAAGGAACAGAGGTGCAGGAGTCCTTTGTTGCACAGAAACAGCGTCTACCTTAATTCAAGGACTTATGAGCAAGCAGAAATTACATTTTTTCAGCCCACAATGTCTTTCTTCTAAAGCTATTTTTTTTCTAAAGCCACCATTTTTCTTCTAAAGCTAAAAATCAAAACAGCCGCTCTGAAAGAATAACTTCTATAGTGAATCACAATAAAATCGCCCAAGGATTATAACATCCAACTTGTTTCAAATGCCTAGGAGGGAAAGTTATTTTTAATATTATCTAAAATAGGATCTCAGGACACAAAAAGTTATTTTTAAGGTTCTGAATTTAGGCCTCTCTCCAGCACACGTTCGCGTCTATTTTAGTTCAAAAAAATCAAGGACGTGGTGTTTTGAAAAGATTATTCCGCCACTAATAACTGTCCTCAATTTTATCATACATATGACAAGGCCTAAAATGCATATATGTCCTTATATGCCATTTTCTCTTTTTATGACAACCTAGCATTAACGACAATACTTCGTATGATAAATACAATCCACCTGCGGTCATTTACCTAAAAGAAAGGGGCAGAGGCCAAGAAAACCCAAAAGAGCAAACAATCCCCAAGCCCCTTATACCTGGCTTTGGAAGGAACTTGTGCACTGATATTGGAAAGAAGACATGTGTAATGTTCCCAGGTTGGCATCCAGGCAAAACCTCAAGCTGCAAACAGACCTGTATTCCTGTCCTGTCTATCCTGCCCTAGTGCCTCTCTTAAGCTTTTCCAATATAATAACCCAAACAGTTTCCCACTATTGATCTCTTCCTGGGAGGAATGTGGTTACATCAAGGTTCAGAGGGCTTCTCTGCCAGGACTCTAGCTGCTAGCAAAGAAGGGGTCGATTTGAGAAAATACAATAGGACCAAGTCCAACAGCAAAGCACGTGCTAGCAATAAACCTGGATATCAAATATGCTAAAACAATAAGAAAAAGTTACGTACGTGTATATATGTGTATATACACACACCTATATACATTTGGATACAAATAAGCATAGATATTTGTACAGATATATATACAGATGATTCTCAACGTACTAGCATCCAAATTAGAAGTCCCTGGTTGGGATCGCACCTCCCTCTACTCAGGGTCTTCCCTGTTACCAGCCCCTGCCACCAACGTTCCCCAAATCTGCCCAAATCCTTGTGGCAGTCAATGAAGCCCTAGCCCTGCATATATATATATACCCTCTCAATAAATCACTACTCAATATAGAGCTCCCCAACAGCGCACTGGGGTCTACATGAAGCTTTACGGGGTTGACATTCTAGCTACTGTCTGACCCTCTGCCTCAGCCAGGGGTTGGGCAGCCTCTTTCCAAGTCTGTTCTATCCAGAGCTGGATTATGCCACCCGGATCAGAATAATAATACAGATACTTCAGCCATGCATACCCCAGAGCTGCAGAACCAGACCCTCTGGTGGTCAGAGCTGGGAAACTATAAAACAAACAATATAAAAGATCACATGAGCCTTACGCACAGTCAAGCTGAAGGACCTATGCGGGAGGGAAAAGATGGCAAAGGTACATATCAGAATTAGACCTCAGGAGCTTTGCAAACTACCGCCCATTCCCAATACAATGCCAGCACCGAATCTCCTGTGAGAGGCTCATGAGGGGAAAAGCCTTCCAGGAAATGCCCTACTTCTTCCTCCCTGACCCGGCCCACCTGGGCTTTAAGAACCAGTGGCCCTGATCCTTAACTGGAAGGTCCCGACAGAGGCATGGTAAAATGGAACACGGTTCAAGGCATCAACAGACTGGCCTCCAGTCAGCATGCCTCCTCCTTCCTCCCCCTCACACTCCTGCTGTCCTGACATGGGGTGGCTCCTTCCTCCCTATGCTTGGTCTTCCCCTAAACCTTAACTTCCATGGCTTCCAAGCATCTGATACCACAAAGGCCTACAGTGTATTCTCACCTTCCCATCCCCAGCGATGGGGTGATGGGGCTATGGGGCTATGGAGCTATGCAGTTGGAGGAAGACCAAGGGGTCTCTTGCAACTACAAATCAGGGGGGGGTTGTGGCTGGTGATATGAGATCTCCTAAGACACAGATGAACTGACCACTGATCAAAGTAATTACCCAAAACAAATACCAAGATCACATCTAGGTCAAAATTCTTCTACCCACGTTTCTACATATAAATATCCATCAAGCCTATAGTAAAACAGGAGCCACCAAAAATTTAATAGCTATTGATTTTGGTGAGTCGTAATATGCACGTACACGTCTGGTAATTAACCATCCTATTCACTTTCTGCTATCATGTCAAGGCACCAGACAGACCCCTGCTAACCTTGGCTTTACCAGCCTGAATAATTTATGAAAGAAGAATTCTGTACCTTAGAGGGCCTTTCATACGTTTTACACATTTCCTTTCACTGGCCAATGAAACAGACAAATGGCTACCCTTTGCAGGAACTGGCCGTGACAAGTTCCAGGAGGGGTGATAAAAATCACCACTGCACCCTCTCTGCAGTGCGGAGTTGCTCGTTTGACTAGTAAAGTCCGTTGTGGTTGTTGAGGTCTTCAGCTCACCCCTAAAGTCTCACACGTGATATTACAAAGCACTGTTATTTCTACCCTGGCAGCTGCACATCGGTTATTAAGAATGCTCTACAGCCAATATTAAGAAATAAACACTGTAATTAAGCAGACTGGGACTTGGGGTTTTTGGTGTCTTATGGGAACTCAAGATCAAATTATGCCACAGTGGGGCTACTGTGGAGAGAAGAAATGAATCTCAAGTTTCTCTGATGAGAAAGTATGTTTACTCAAAAGCTTCCACAGTAGAGCTCAGGTCTTTACATAAAGGGAAAAAAAAAAGAGTAAAATTTAAAAACACAGCAAATTGCAGTGGTTCTAATTATCTTCATGCTTTGCCTTTCTGTAACAATATAATTGTAAAAATTCTCCCATTGTCCTGAAGTCCATGCGATGAGTGAAAAAGCAGGTCTCGTGAGAAAAATCAATGCTTTATTCAATATTAGGAAAAGGAATCAATGGTAAGAGTGTCCACTGCCATCAGCCATTTCAAATGACATGGCTCTGCAGGGTGTGACACAGGCCACCTCGGTCAGCATCCAATGGACCCATTCATGCTGGTTCTAACACCAGCTTAACATAGCCATCGCTCAGTCCCATGAGGATGCAGAAGGCACCTGGGGACCCTGAGGTCATCAGAGTCTTCACTGGGAGTGTTATTACCACTGTTGTTTTGCAGAAGCATCCAATAATTTGAGATTCAGGTATCTAGAAAGAACTGTAAACTGACTTCACTGTATTTAGTATTTATGCACAGTGGACAACAAGACGAATGGCTTAAGTTTTGTGTAAAGCCAAGCTTGAAACTGCTTCCTGGTTCATCATTTTCATATTAAAAGAGGCAAGGCTCATATGAATCAAAATCTGCAATAAATTAGTTCAAATCTCCTTCCACCCCCTCATCAAACCTGCCTGTTCCACAGTCTAAGGAGATTGGCTACAAAACAACCCATTGCATAGATGGTTCTTCACAAGATAAAAGGAAAATGCTTTTCACAGCATCATACTTTGGGGTTGGTCTGGCTATTGTTCAGATGTGCAACCTGTACACCAGCAGCATTTCCATACAAATTCAAGGATTCTACCCTTAGCAGAAAATAAGGTGCACTTGGGGCCAGTAAAACCAAAATGTTACACTGAATAAATGCAGTCCTAGGAAAGAAGACTATTTCATTCCTAAGAGCAAGTGTGGTTCATTTTTCTTTGTCCAGGAACATTTACGTCAATCAAGCAGCCTGTGGTGACACTGCCTATCCCAACTGGACTGGTCAATTAGAAGAGTATACGCCACAATTTTTTAAATCTCCAAAATTTAATAACTGATTAATATAGAGGAACCTATAATAATCACAAGATCCTAAATGTGAACACTTAGTAATTGCTCTACTTTAAACATGCATGCAGATTCACCCTCCCACTCTGTGCTGTTGAACATCTTCAGGAAAGACAATGCTTATTGCCAAGTAAACATCTGTGGCGGCCCTGCAAGTTCAACATGCTCCCTTCACTTCATTCCTCCGTTCAGACCTACCGAAGCCCAGTTTCCAAATAATACAGATATTGGCTCCGCACCCTCACCTCCCAAGTCTGACATGGACTTAAGCCCCGAGAGCATTTCAAGAATACTCTGCAGAGTTCAAAGCGATTTCTCAATATTTCCTCAAGGGCTGTTATGCTTTTATTCTCCTCCCAAAAAAAAAAAAATCTCCATGGTCCTGGGGAGGTAGGGGAAGCCAGCATTTCGTACGGAGGTGATCTCACGTTTTCAATTTTTTCGCTTTCCCAGCCGCTGCATTTAAAAACGGCTTTCTATAAATAGGACTGCTTGCTCACTCTTAAATCTTACTCACTGTCTTCTGCGTAAAAATAACTTAAATAGGGATGCAGGCGAGATTCATTAATCCCTGTCATTCTGTCTCTCTATGTAGTAGCCTCTTTCCTTCTTCTTATCTCATCATCTATCTGGTCAGCTCCATTCATCCCTCTCTGTTCCACCATGATATGTATTTCCATAACCCAGGGGGCTTGAAGACCAAAAATTAACCCAAGTGAATGATTTTTTAAAAATAATAAGTATTGACAACATAGAATAAAGACAGATCTCCAAAAATCAAACGATGATAAATACTGTAAGCTCCAAGACACCTAATTCGATTCTCGTATTTGATACAAATCACAATTTTAATGGTAAAACATATTCCTTTCATGTTACTTTGACGAAGGAACCAACTTTTACAATTGGTTCTGCTGGAAAATAAGAAAAAAAGATAATGATGAGACAGACACCCATAAATCAATAGAATGCTTAAGAAAATAGTAATGTGGTTTTTTAAAGACGATTAAGACCTAAGAAACTGAGCTTTGTTTTGATATCCTTGGAGGCTCTTTGATGAAGAAATGAATTCCCAGGAACCCCTAGGGAACCTTATGTGTTGGTGTGATGTTTCTGACTGGCTTTCAGAACGCGACAGGGTGTTACACCTTGTATAGGATTTTCAAATCGTGCCAGTTGGCAGCGTACATTTGAGAACAAGGGGTCCAATGCATTTATTAACTTATTTCCTGTGACATTTGACCCAATCCAAGTCACAAAGAACACCTAAAGCAATTATAGCATTGTTATGTAACTGTGATGAAGTCCCATCACATATTCCAAATGTGAATCCATTTTGGAAAAGAGAAGAAAATGCCCCCAGAAGCATTTCTAGAAAATGAGCATTTCTACAGCCATGGAGTCAGTGCATCAGACAAGATGGCAGCGGCCAAGGAATGCACACTGCTGCTTACGTGCATTTCTCGCAATGGTTTATACAGTAGAATGAGAGATGGGGCAGACAAGAAGCTAACTCGGCAAGGAAGGATAAGACAGAGGCAGGAGACAGGGGCAGATGGGAGAGAGGAGGGGGCGAAGGAGGGGAGGAAGGCTCTGCCCATCATCCTGTCCCTTCTTTCTGTCAGTCAGTGAACATCTGTTTCCACCTGCCCTGCACGCACTTTGCTCTGTGCGAAGGACACACCCCGGCATGGCAGGAGCCTCACCTTCGGACCTTGCCATCCAGTAAGGGAGGCAGTCACTAGCCAAACAGGCACCAAATAAACACAGTTACAGATTACTCTAGACACTGTCAAGGAAATGGCCAAGGTTTTAGGAAACCAGATAACGCAGGAATCTAATTTGGGGCGAGCAGGTCTCTGAATCCAGTCCTTCCGAACATCCCGATCAGAAGCTGTCTAACCTCTGAACCCAAAACTGGTTATCCGCACCTGCCCTCCTGCCGCCTGGGTGGACGCTGTGCCACCGGCCGAGGAATTCAGAACTGCACAGTGGGTACAAGTCGGGCTACTGCAACCTTCCATTCCCCCTGCCTCATCTTAACCCATAAATCCAACAAGGGAAATGCAACTTTGAGTGTTTTCATATTTTCAAAACATGAAAGAAAAATAAGTAATAAATATGGGGGAAGGGGCAGGAGAGAGAAGATGAGAATTTAAAATGAGAATTTCTGTGCCCGGCTCTGTGGCATGTGAAGGATTAACACCTGGTCCAGGCGAACAGGTGCTGCTCGGTTTGTCCGGGGGAGCAGGAGGAGGTCCTGGGCCGCGGGGATGGACGGCGGAGCGCAGAGGAGCGGCGCGGTCGCCTCGCCCCCGTCCCCAGCAGCGGCGGCGAAGCGGGCTGGGCCTCCCGCAATGACATTGGAAGGTCAGCCAATCAGGCGCGGGGCTGCTTCAGAGCAGCCACCTCCGCCGAGAGGAGGCGCCCGCGGGGCCGGGCTCCCGAGCCAGTGGGAAGGGAAGGCGGGATGCAAAGCACGGTCCGCGGGCCCACCAGCCCCGGACACCGCCGTTCCCTTTCTCTGCACCTTCGAGATTGCAACAGATTGCTGGGAGCACCGGCCTCCTGGGGAAAAATGGAAACAAAGGCGGCGGGCCCTGCCTCGCCGGCCGTAGCCTTTGCATTCGTGGCTCCTGTTGCGCTGAACTCCGGGATCCGGGAGGCTGGGCCCGGCGAACTTGAGAAGCCGCGGGGAGCAGAGCCTCCGGCCGCCGCGCCGCGCAGAGCACCGCTGCTCGGAGGCGGCGACTTCGTCGGCCCGCTGAAGGCTGGCTGCACCAGTCTTGTGAGGTTTGCCGCCCACTAGTGTCCTGTGGCAGGGACACAACTGACTTGAAGGTAGCACCGCCTCACCATCTCCCAGGCCGCCGATGGAGCCGGTCCCGGGAGCCAGCGTGCGCGGCAGCGCAGCGCCAAGAAAATGCCCAGACACAGCGCCCTCCTGCGAACGCCCGGAGCCTCCGGCCGCCCCGCCAAACACCCAGGGGACCCAGAACGCGGGAGTGCTCGCCTCTGGAAGCGCTGCCGACTGCTCTGCCCTACCTAATGCTAACTGTTATTTCCACTGCCTGTTAATTATTTATGAGGCGCATTCATAATCTCAGCCGTAGGATTCAGCTAATTTTGTGAAATTTGGATGCCATAGTTTTGTAAATGCATCCACTGAGAAATCCATCGTTTTATTTTTCAAACATAAATTTCCAGTCTCCTGCAGTGTTCTTAGGTCTTTATAAAATGACCTTCCCTGGGTTTTTCTCTCTCTCCTTTACATGGAGTTTCAATGCCCACTGCATTGAGTCTCTTTATTGAAATACTCATTGCATCTCATCCCAGACACATCAGTGATAAAACACTTTGACAGCTACGTGGAGGTCCAGGAATCAGGGATTTAGATTGGCTTTTTTTTCTTGGTCACAATTATCTTCCCCTATCAGCGTGCTGTATTGGACCAGTTCTGCCCAGTGAGTCACTGATTCACAGCAACAAACTGCGGTCACACCAAAGTGGCATTCAGGAGAGAGTAAGAAGTGGAGAAGGATCGGCTGGCATTTAATAAAGGTCTGCATGGCATTTTGTTTTCCTACACAGGGCATCTTGTAGGGGCACCCAAGCTTAAGAGACCTAGAAAATTTTTATGAACCCTATAATTCTGGGGTGGAATTTAAATCTCCTTAATAAAAATAGGAGAGGGAGAAGTGGGGAGCAAGCCCTGGAATTACTCACCTGATAACATTTTTTTTTTACTTCCACATATTTACATGAATTAAATAAAAATCACCTTAAAACCCTGAAGCTGCATTTGCACTCATAAATGTCTCCTCCTAAATTTAAATAAAATGTAAGTTTGCAGTACGTAATTCCCTGTGGAGATGACAGGGGATGCAGAAAGGTGCTGCACAGCCCACTTTCTTTTTGACAAGCACCCTTCTCTCTCCCAACACCCACCCTCTCTAAGCTCCACAAGCTCCCTGAAAATGGCAAAGCGGCAAAGCCCAGAATTGCATGGCTCAGGAAAGGATGATGTCAGGGACCTATGTGTACATAACAACAGAAATCAAGGATACTAGCAAAAATGTATTATATAGAATAAATCTGCTTATTAGGCCCACCTATGCTTTTAACAAGAATTGTAAACTAGAGTATTCTCATCAGAGTTAAAGCCAAAAGAAATTGTGATAAAACACAATGCAGTGTGATCCCATCCCAAGGAAAAGCTGTGAGACATATCTGCACATATAGGGACCCCCATTCCCTTGCACAGTAACTGAAGCTCCCTGAGAGTATTTCCAGAACATTTCAGGACAAGTTGACTGCTTTAAAACATGATGACTCCACCTGATCAGGTGAGGTAATTCATTCAAGGATTTAACCCATGAAGGGACTGTTCTCTGACTTCTATGTTTTACCCTGAATACTGTCTGCAGCCTGTCCAGCAACCATGCTTTCATTAAGAAATAAATGTACATCCCATTACATCAGTAGGAAAAACGCTGTTGTCTACTGTTAAAATGCGGATACATTGTGGGCTTCTTATTTTATGAGTACCCCAAAATATCAAACTGCATAATCTTTTACAACTATATTCTTTTAATCATGTCAGACGTTTTGATGTTTCAGGCCTAGCAGTAGTCAGTTTAGCTATTAGAATTCATAGATTTTTTATCACACACATTCAGGTATTTTTCAAAATTAAGGTAGACCAAAATATGACATTATTGAAAAAAAAAACTCTCAATTTTCTTCAAGTCTCATTCAGATAGGTAAGAACCATTTAATTTCACATTTTTTAAATATGGTCCTATGAACAGGCATCATTCCAAACTGGACTCTTATTTTATTTTGACATGACTATCTATTTTATGATCCTTTCCACAGTATGCACTGAACATCATTCCTTGAAAACTCTTTAAAGCCAGGTCCCCCCACAAATGAAAAGAATCCAAAGCTCTACAGTCAGGCCTTTTTTTTTTTTTTTTTTTTTTTTTTTAATGCTTCATCATATAAAGAGAGGGCCATTTTTACATGAGATTCCATATCCTTATGGTAGATAGGATCAGAACATGTAATACAGCAAAGTAAAATATTCATTTGCATGTACAGTCTATATCTCATATTGTGAAATCTACCTGTATTCATTATAGTATCAATAGTGGTGGTTATCAATCAATTTTAAGGGTCCTGAAAAAGGTATGAGAAGATAATGCTCTAGGACTCAGTATAAATGCACATACATAGCCTTTGCACGTATTTTCCACAGAGTAGATTATTTGAGGTTTTATGCAATTTTCTCACTATATATGACTCTATCATGATTATTTTAGTGAAACTGATTCAAAAAAAAAAGTCACACATTTTAGCATCTCTGTTTCAGAGACTGTACCAGACCTACTTCTGTCATATATAACTATGAAACTGTAAAACAGATACCAATTGACTGACAATCAGAAGCACAACCTCTTTCCTCATCCTGAAATACATACTTCCCAATAGGGTGGAAATTATGTTTCATCCCATAACCCAGGCCCTTCTGAGAAGCGCAGAGATGTACGCCCTGACAGGTGAGACAGGCCATCAATGCTTTGTGGCGCTGGAACATGTATGTGAGCATTTTTACATTTTCTCTGAGTTCACATTAGCAGAGCAGCATAAAGGGCCGACTTTCCTGATGCATCACCACACATTAGCTAAAGCAGATCTATCCCCCAAGGTAAATTCCCGCGAGGCTGCAGAAGAGGTATAGTGCCCTCTGGGAAAGATGGGTGTCATGTCAGAACTTGTTGCAATTCTTTCCTGCTAGGAAATCTCAAAATGAAAGTTTTGAACACTTGGCTTTAGGTTATATTAGAGAGCAAAGTATCATTTTAATGTTAATTTCAGGATTTCCTTCTTGCAGTGTTACCTTTCCTTAGTCATCTTTTTTTTTTTTTAATTTTACAAAGTTTATGCGTTTCCTCTGGCCTGTCGGTGTGTTGATTCTTTAAGTACTATCTTGGTAGGCAAAGAAAATGCACCTCTGTGCAGCTAACACTCAGAGCTGCCCTGTGCATCTTCCAGGAAAATCTTACAGCCTCCCCTTGGCTTCTGGTATTTTCTCATAAGGGCTAGATTTCCTTCCTTTCTCTCTCTCCCTCTCCCTCCCTCCTGGCTAGGGGATTCTGCTTAATGGTTTAATTTTAACTGTCAGCAAGTCATACATTTTATGCAGATTTGTGTTCCGAAATTTGAAATGGGAATTTAAGCTGTAGCTACTCCCAGGCAATGCCAAATGATGACAATTTCCTCTCATTCCCAGATGAGAGGAAGCCATTCATACATGCGAGTTCATATTTACGCTGTGACAGGCAACCGAAGGTGCAGTCACACTTACTAATTGGATCTGACTCAGTCAAGAGCAATGGCTTTTCAAATACCCAGGAAGAAAGCATTTCAAGATATAATATTGGATGGACATGAGGAAAGGAATGCTATTTGCAATAGTCACTGATTTCATTTTTACAAGTATACAGGTGTTTTAAACAATCTGTCAACATTTCAGATGATGTAATGCTTATCAGTGCCTACGGTGCATATTTTTACATAAATGACTGTGGGGATTCTGTAGTACCAAGAAAGGGGGTGGTGGTGGTAGAAGGACAGATCTTTCTTAAGGCTTTTCTTGCTGCTGGAGATGAACTGCAGCAGAATTAAAGCACATGTTTTAAAAGCTTTGAATCTGAAGGCAGACGCTCTTAACTGACCCCTCCACCTGCCTGCACTTGGAATGTCATGTCCCTTGCAGGCTGTGGTGTGTCAAACTGGCGATCTTTCCGTCTCTCTTCCTCTCAGCAAACACGGTTTATTCTGAATGAGGTAGCTATCTAGTACAGGAGTTAGCTCGGAGCTGTCACTTTGCTAGGTAAGCACCTTTAAATGATTACAGAGCAATTTTTCACCCGTCCTCTCTTCATTGCCTCCTCTCCTCCCCGAAGAAATATAAATAAGATTTTTAAAACATAAAAGCCTGCAAATTTCAACCCAGATGGACGAGGAAAAGGGAAAGACTTCACCCGTGCATCCAATCCCCCCACACTCCGGTCAATACAAGAAATGAAATTCATCACAAACCGAAAGGCTCACCATTCGCGAAGCTCTGGAACAAGGAGAGAGCCAGTATCCACATGCCCCTGCTGCACCCCGGCCTCCCGCGAGCGCCGCGCCGGCCTCGCCCCCCGCGCTCCGCCCGGCTCCGCTCGCTCGCCACCCGCCCGGGGGCCGCCGCCCGCCCGCCGCCGCCGCCGCCGCCGCCGCCGCCGCTGCTGCCGAGCCGCCCGGGCACGCGGCGCGGCCGGGCTCCGGGGCGAGGGCTGCGCTCGCCGCGCGCCGCGCTCCTGCACACCTGCTCCCGGGCGCCGCGCCCAACGCTGCGGCCAGAGCTGGCCGGCGGGGCTGCAGCCCAGGTGCGCCGTCAGCTCAGCGGGCCGCCGGCAGGTCGGCAGGTGGACGGAGCCGCAGACGCGGGCGTGAGCTCATGCCGGGCGCCCGGCGCCCCGACTGCGCAGCAAGCGGCCTCCCGTGCGTCGGCCCTCAGCCTCCGCATCCAGGCAGCAGGCGGGCGGGCGGGCTCATCTTTCCTCTCCTGCGGCCCGGATCACATTGATCCCTCGCTAACCTTCCCTGGCTGGGAGGCGGGCGGGCGGGCGGGCGGGCGAGCGGAGCGGAGGCGAGCGGGGACCCCCTCCCCTGCCTCTGGCCGCTGGGGCGCTCTGCAGTCTTAAAGCAGCAGCCGAGAAGTGGAACCGAACTGGAGGCAGGACCGGAGAGAGCGCAGGCACCTCACAGCCACGCACAGTCATCGGGATGCATTTCTTCGAGGTTTAAATAATCATTTCAACAGCCCATTATTTTTAGTTATTTTCTTGCCAGTTGCTAATAAGATTATGGCCAGGGGTGACTATTCCAGAACGTTGCCAGATAAGCAGAGGTGACCAGGAAAGGGCAGCAGTTTTAATAAAATGTGCAGCTGGATTTAGCTTTCGTATTTACTGTCATAAAAGTCCAGTTCATTTGCCTAGATAGAAATGCAACTTCCAAATCCTGCTGCTACTATAAAGATCTCTATGGTTTCACGGGCTAATTTTTAATTATCTCAAATACATGGTAGACTGCAAACATAGGCAATTCTAATTTTGCTCTCTGAATGGTGCAAAAAAAAAAAAAACCCTGATTAAAATTGCTGATAATTTGAGTAACTCCAAACATATAACCCATCCACATAACTGTGAAAAGCCAATATGACATTTCCTGAATGTTCTGTATGGTCGTTGAAGTCATAATAATATCTAAATAACACCTTGAAAAAGCACATGCATCCATATTCCATCACTTTGCAAAATAACTACCAACAGGGCTGGAATGCACCCAATTTAGGATCCAAGGTAGAATTTCAGGGGCAAGGCGTGAAAGACTGAGGAGAAGCATTTAAGGGGGCAGGGAGGTCTCATGAGGAATAAGTTGGGTTTCCTGGGCACTGGGTACCTTGTGCCTAAGCGCCACACGCCCCTCCAAATACAAACAGGAATTAAGCACACCTAGAACAGCTCACAAAATAACAGGAAAAGCAAATGGTGAGGCAGAAACAAAATGGTGTTTTACCAGAGTTGGGCACAAGATGGCCAGGCCCTGTGTATGAGGAAGGGCCAGCTGAGCCAATGATGCTGCAGGCTCACCATCGCTCTGCAGCTGCAGGTGGTCACGAGCTGCAGCCCACTCAGGACTGCCAGCCCAACCCTGCCCTACACACTCCCCAGTGTCCTCTGGCTTTGCACGCCCAGGGTGCTCAGGCTCTGGGCTTTCCTAAACGCAGCCCAGGAAGGCAGGTAATGGGGTGATTTCTGTTCCTGCATCCATCTCCTCCACCCATTCATTCAATTCACAAATTCTTAACTGCATAGCAGCCATCTGTGAGGCTCCACTCAGCCTTAATTGTCAGGCACTCCAGCACTGGGGTCAGACACACTCAGGGTCAGAGTTCAGCTTCACCACTTACCCATTGCAGGGCTTGTGCATGTTACTTGTGCCTCATCCTCATATAGAATGGAAATTATCAAGGTTCCTGACGCATATGGTTGTGAAGATCCGATGACATATTCCTAAGCAGGTTGGTCACTGTGATAAAGGATGGCTATGGTTATTACTGAGTTTGGGAGCAGGGCCTGTTACATAATTTGCAGGGTCCAGCGCAGAATGAAAATGGTGGCGGGGGGCTTCTTTTACGAAAAGGAAAAAGGCACCATTTAAGGTGCTAAAATATAAAGCTTTTCCCTTTCTTTCTCAGTCTCTCCCACCCTGTCGTGGTGGGTTTTTTATTTGCTATTTAATGTCATGCTCCCTCGGTCACAGGAATAGTCCAGGGTGAGTGTGTGTGACTCAGGGAAGCACCAGTGGCCCATGTCCACCACCCTCCACTGGACCAAAGGCCGTGCCCCACCGGCGTTGGGAGGGGGAAGGCCATCCATCTCCCTTTCCTGCAGGCCACTGCCCCAGTGTGTGGTGGGCAGGAGATCGCCAAGGGGCTGCAATCTCCTGGCTGGGTGGCGCTTGTACCTGGATCAGAGGTGGCCCTGGTCAAGTCACTTGTGCAATACGCCATGGCTCGGCAGGCTGGGGGAGGGGCACCCTAAAACCCACGCTGATTCGAACCTCAGCACTCCCTGTGTGGTCTCAAGGCCCCACCTGCAGACTGAGGGCACCAGCAGAACCCAAGCCTGCTCTTCCAACATGACCCCGTCGCCCCCCCCCCCCCCGTCCCATCAGAAAGCGGGAGCGACTGCAGGTTGGAGAGGTGGAGGCCAGTCAAGGCCCAGGGCACACCAGGAGGTGACTGGAGGCTGGATGGTGTGGGAGCCATAAGTACAGGGATAGAATTAATTTTAAAAACTAATAAAAATTTTATGATGGCAACTACAGAGCATTTAACCCCAAGGGCAGGCCTTTCTGGGAAGGGAGATCCCAGGGCAAGAGTATTTGTCACCAGCAAAGCCCACTGGGGCCCCCAGGGAAAAATAAGATGGAATTTAGGAGATAAGGTCTCACCTCTTCTTTTGTGCTTAGTCTAGTTTCACTGGCCATTACGGTGCCGAGTGCAGAGGCGTCAGATTAGACTTCCCGCCGCAGAACCGCTGCCAACACCCCGACTTGGCGACTGCGCCCTGTGGAGAAGCCCGGCGGAGAAGCCCGGCGCAGAAGGCCTGCGCAGAAGCGCTGCGCAGAAGCCCTGCGGAGAAGCCCTGCGCAGAAGCGCTGCGCGGAAGCCCTGCGCAGAAGCCCTGCGCAGGGCACCTCAATTCAAAATGGCAGCAGTGGGCCATGTGCAGAGATGCTGCGCCCCGGCACTTGGCTGTGAGCAACACGCATGCGCCTCGCGGCAATGACTCCGACCCTCCCTCCGCAGACCAGAAACCTGCAAAGCAGCCCCACCTTCGGCCTGTCGGGAAAGCGTGCGCTCTAGAGCAAGCTGGCACCTCTCCATTCTCTGATCAAAGAATAAAGCTTTCCTCTGCTTCTGAACCCAACTTGGTCTCCTTCTATTGTTGCGAGTGACACCAGGCAGAAGGACCCAACTCGAAAGGGTCTGTGACACATTGGTCTCAACTCCATGAAGCCAGCCCTCTGTGGTCTTCCATCTAATGCATCTCCTGCAGACTGAGTTGGTTAATGATCCAGAATGGGCCTAACCAAGCACCAAGCTCTCTTTTTGCAAATATTTTTAGAACATACTTCAGTATAAAAACATACTCACATCCCACGAAATTGTGAGCTCCATGAGCTCAGATACTGCATTTCTCCAGAAAGCTGTCCCCAAGGCTGGCACATGCATACGCTCAGTGAGTACCCATGGAATGGAATGCAGAGCTCTGATGCAGGTAGACGGCGGAAACTGCTCTGCGATACATACATGTAAATGCCTCATACACACCCGCGACAATTTAGCTGAGCCTTCAAGTGCAGTTAAGATGTCAACGTGCAAAGCAGAGTCAAGGAAAGGGGGCATTCTACCCAAACAGCCATCAGGAGAAACCAACTTTATCAAATACACTGAGGTTTAATGTGTCTTGGTTGAAAACCTCTTTGGGACTTCCCCGGGTGAAACTTGAGACTGACTCCAGCACGCGGAGGGCTAGAGACAGAAGACAGAGGCAGCCACCCCAGAAGGTAGGTGACAGGTGTAATAAGCAAGGAAACTTAACATAGGAGGCTTGTCTTGGGTACATCTTTGCACTCACCCCCAGAATCTTAAGAGTTTATAACAAGAGAGGCCTTAATGGAGTTAAATCACGTATCCAGTCAAGATGGTCTCAACACCTTGCTTTCTCAAGGTTGCATCCTTGAAGCGTCTCCTAGTACAAGAAGGCCATGAGATGGGAGGCTGGAGGGAAGGAGCCTCTGATTGCCTGATTCCACCTTAAGGGTCAACCGACAGTGGGGTCCTCTTGAGGACCTCCTCCAACAACGTAATTCTTCTTTTTGGTACAGTATTCCTAATTAATGTAATCCCTGGCCTCCTGAAGATTAAACTTTGACCTAAAACCATACCATATGGAATTAGCCTCCCTCACCCCCCTCCCTCCTCCTACTGCTCTGGGTCAGCCTTCTCAGCAGAAGAGAGATAAAGTCGAAGAGGCTACTTTTGTGTCCACTTGAATGATGCCAAATAAGAAGCAACCCTCATTTGGAGAGCATCCTCATCCAAATTACATGGTCTGTTACTCCTCCATTTCCTGTTGGATTAAGAAAAGAATCTCTGAAGTGGTAGCATTTGAGCCGTGTTCTAGAGGAGGGTTGGGGATGAGTAAGGAGGGCATTCTGGTGGAGAGATCATCAGTGGCCAAATAAGGAAGGCTCACTCCTTTCTGATACATGGAGTTAATTCTGACCAAGAAGATAGGTAGTTGCCCACATGGGAGCTGTGTTAGTGTCCTCAGGTGGCTGAAATGAGTACCACAAACTGGATGACTTACAACAAAAAGGTACTGTCTCAGTTCTGGAGGACAGAAGTCCAAAGTCAAGGTGTTGGCAGGGCTACACTTCTGAACCTTGTAGGGGAGAATCCTTCTAGCTGCTGATGGTGGCCAGCAATCCTTAGAGTTCCCTGGCTTGTAGATGTAACTAACTCTCCAGTCTCTGTCTTCACATGGACTTCTCCCTCTTGTGTCTTTGTGTCTCTTCCCGTCTTCTTATAAGGACACCAGTCCTACTCAGTGAGGGATTCACCCTAATCCAGTGTGACCTCATCTTAACTGATTACATCTGCAACTTGCAATAAGCCTACTTCCATATAAGGTCACATCTGAGATACTGGGGGTTAAGATTTCAATATCATTTGGAAGAGACACAATTCAACCTATAACAGGACCCAAAATCAAAAGACAAGAGGTGTGAGATGCGTTTCCTAAGAGAAGGAACATAGACTTGGATGGGGACCCCAGGGTCTTGCCCCACCTCTCACTTTCACCCAAGGCCCGTTTGTGGTGCATGTGCCAGAGAAGAAGTTCAGACTTCATCGTGGAGTCTCAGTTTCTCCCCTTGAAAACTGAAATAATCATGCCTGCTCCTCTTATCTTAAAGGACTGTTGAGATGATCAAATGAGATATGGGAATTGGCTTAGATAAAGATTGCACAGAGAAAACTACATGAAATCATTACTGTCTACAACTGGACCTGCAGAAACATTTTGAGTAAATTTATTACTTGATAAAGCCTCCTTCTGGCCGCTGGTGCTTTGATTAAATTGAAATCAGGCACTATTATACCTCTGGTCTCAGAGCTGCAAAGGGCAGAGACGCTCGAGAGTGTCAGCAGTGGCCCATCCATTTCTTCCTCCAGCGAACTAATGGAGACCTTCAGCAAATATTTGGAGCATGCCCGCTACCTCCAAGTTGCTCTCATATTTCCTGGGAGCTTAAAGATGAATAAGCATGGGCCAGGAAGGTCTGTGAGTACTGTTAGGGAACCTCTAGGCTGCTTGAAATGTTCTCTGTCTGACTCGGTCTGGGTGGAAGTTACAAGAATACATGCACATATAAAAATTCATCAAGCTGTACACTTAAGTTTAGAGCACTTTACACAATTGACCATATGTAAAAAAAAAATGACTATAACACAGTCCCTACTAATCTCACAGTTTAGCGGGGGATTCAGATAATAGTTAAAATAATTTGATCAGATAAACTCTATAATTGGGACTTTATAATCGGTACATCTAACTCAGCCAACTGGCGTGTGTATGTGTGTGTGTGTGCGCGTGTGTATTTGTGTGTGTGTGGTGAGGGCAGGTGTATCAGGAAATGGGACAGAAATGGAAGGACCAGTACAACGAGGTGTTTGGACTTTGTCCTGAAGGCGAGAGGAAGTGATGTGGGTAAGCAGGAAGTGACACGATCCGATCTGTTTTGGAAACATTCCCTGCTAGGGACACAGTGGAGAATAACCTGAGGCTTTCAAGAAGGACACAGGGAGACCATTAGAAAATTAGCCTGAGTCCAGAGGGGAAATGATTAAGACCTGGGGAAAGCCATGGTCCTGGGATGAAGACACTTGTATCTTAGAATATCAGGAGATACTTAAAAAGTGAGATGACCAGATTTAGAAATCCTACTAATAGTGATGACAGTTGCTGTCACTATCAATGTGGTGGTTCTTTAGCTTGTCAGTACTGGTGAGTCCAGTTCTATGCCAGGTGCTGTACATGCGTATGGAATTCAATTCTTGTATGTGAGACAAGGGCTGTTACTGTCCTTTCCATTCTTCAGATGGGGACACCTCACCTCAGAGAGACCCAGAAGCTTTCACTGTAGCCCAGCCCATCAGAGACAGAACTTGGCCTGAATCAAAGCTCAACACTTGTAGGTCTGGTAAGGATAGGTCTCCTCTAAACATGGTTGAGATAGGGAGAGGGTGGTGAGAGATAGGCAGGAAGAGGTGAGAGACAGGCAGGATGTGGTGAGAGATAAGCAGGAAGTGGTGAGAGATAAGCAGGAAGTGATGAGAGACAGGCAGGATATGGTGAGAGATAAGCAGAATGTGGTGAGAGATAAGCAAGATGTGGTGAGAGATAAGCAAGAGGTGGTGAGGGATAAGCAGGAAGTGATGAGAGACGGGCAGGATGTGGTGAGAGAGAGAGAGAGAAAGGAGGTGATGAGATAGGAAGTGGTAAGAGACAGGAGGTGATGAGAGACAGACAGGAGGTGGCGAGAGATAGGAAGGAGGTGGTGAGAGGTAGGGAGGACACCAAGGTAACTCCCAGGGGCACCTGGGATGCCTGTGTGGACAGAGGAGCGACTGACCAAAAACAGAGACACCATCATCTCTCTGAGGCTTTTCACATTCCACCCCACTTCTACCCCCAACACCCACAGCCTATAAAACATCCAGCACGATCTTTTAATACACACACACACACACACACACACACACACACACATATACACATAGATCACAGGAAGCTCTGTTCAGAACTCTCCACTGCCCTCTGATCTTTCACAGCATAAAATCCAAAGTCCCCACCGTGGCCATAGGTGGGCGCTCCCACCACCACCACCCTCACCACCACCCTGTCGGGCGGGTCTCCTGCTATGTTCCTAGTCACACACTCAACACTGGCTTCCTTGATTTCCCCCAAACACAGCCAGCGCATTCCCACCCTCCACCTAAAACATGTTTCCCTCCGATGCCCCCATGGCTCGCTCCTACTGCCTTTGCCCCCCCATCCAAAGCCTTCTCCTCAGAGAGACATTTCCTGACAACCCTGAACAGCCAGAACATTTCTACCCTGCCGCTATTTGTCCTCTGAGCTTCATTTCTCCATACAAACACACGTACTTACTAACCGGCTCACCCAGCTCTATGGAAGCTGGGACTGTGGCACTCACCACACTCACGACAATGCTTAGCACATTGTAAGTGCTCAGTGAATAGCTGCTGAATGAAAAGAAAGACTGAATTTCCAAGACAAATGTCATAGGAGGCAAAATCTCCCAGACCCTCAGCGCATCTCCTCCATTTCACTTCCTGGGAGACTACAGAACAGGAAGAGCCAAAAGGACACCCAGATGGAGCGGGAAAAGCAACCTTCGTACCTGTCAATCCCAACGTGCATAAACATTTCATCCAAATAAATATTTCCTTACTCACCACCGTGCAGACGGCTTGCTAATAGGCATGCTAACCAGTTATTTTTCCAAATGAAGACAGTGACCGAGTCTGGGGATTTGGATTGTAAGAGAAGGTCGAGGCGGGGTTCGCATCAAACACGTTTTAGAAGCAGACAACACTTCAAAGGGAAACATAGGCCTGTGTGGAGAGCGCTGATCAAGGCAGCCCATTGGGACTGGCGGCCTGGAGGGGCTGGCAGGAGAGGGGAGATGGGAGAGCAGGACCGTGGATCCTGCGGGGACCCAGGCTCGCCCCCTGCAGGTCAGCCCAGGGGACCTAAAACCAGGAGTGGCAAAACCGGCCCTCTCTTGAAAGACTAGTGTTCACACCAAATTCCTGGAGATGTGAGAAGTTCAGGCAACTGTGCTCTGCACCTCGTTACAGAAGGTGCCTCAGCTCTGAACGTGGGGAAGAAATTCTTCTGGGTCTAGCACAGGGCTTTGGTGTCATGGGACATGGCCCCATGTGGCCTTGAGGGCAGACATAGAGGAAGCAGCCCGGGGCCATTGGGTGATGACCCCCGAGTCCCCAGACACAGCTCAGCCCTGTGGCCTCATGGGTTGCACACCAGACACCACTGGAAGGAGATGAAACGGCTGAGGGGCCCCATCATTACTGGGGGGATAGTGGACAGGGAGAAACGGACCAAAACATCAGTGGGAAAGGCCAGGGGGACAAGGCTGTGTGCCCAGGTGGATGTAGGTCTGGAGCACTGTGGTCCAGACGGGGACTGTGGAGTCAGGCCCTGGCACATCCTCGGACCTGTGTGACCCTGGGAGGGGCTTAGCCTCTGGCCTCAAAAGACTGCTCTATTAACCCTGCCTATGTCACAGGGCCACAGTGACGATTAGATGAGGCAGACCTTGTAAAGTGCCTAGAGAAGTGCATGCTTTGAACAGCAAAATGTCACAAAAAAAGGTGCAGGACAAGTGAGGGCTGGGTTGAGGACACACAGGCAGGACAGGTAAAGGCCTAATGTCAATGAGAGCCTGAACACTTACAATTGATAACAAAAAGGCAATCAAGCCAGTAGAAAAATGGGCTCAGGATTTGAATCTGACAGCTCACAGAAGAAGAGAACGCAGCCAGTTAACCTGAGCGGTTGCTCACTCACATTAATAGGCAATAAAATGTACGTTTAAGTAACAACTGGATGTTGTTTCTCACCACCAAACTGAAAGGCATTAAAAGAGGTGGGAAAAAAAAAAAAAAAAAAAGAGGTGGAGATTCTAACGTTGGAAGGATGCAGGGAGAAAGGGCACTTTCAGACATTGCTGGTGGCAATGTGATGCTTTTGTAGCTTTATTTTTAAAAGATTCTGACAATATGTATTTAAAAAAAGAAACAAAATGAAAAAATGCACTTACCCTTCCACTTAGCAATCCTACTCTTGGGAATCTCTCCCACCGAGGTAAAAAATAAGCAGTACTTAAAGCTATTTGTATAATGCTATCCACGGTAGCATTGTTTGCTGAAACAACAGATAGGAAAAGAAAAAAAAAAGAAGAAAGAAAATCATCTGTGTGCCCATCAATGAGGGATATTGAATAAATTTTAAAACGTGAAAGTATTGCAACATTAGTCAAAAAAATCAGTGATGTGAGGACATTTCCAGCATATTTAATTGAGAAAAGCAAGATGCAGAAGACTATATAAAATGTCTCATTTTTGTAAAACAAATAGTAAGAGAAACCCTCTATCTGTGTGTGCATGTGTGTGTGAGCGATCTTTGCAAGGGTGGAAAAAATGTTCACACCAATACAAACGTTTGTTACGGATTGGGCTGAGGTGGGGATAGTGGGAGAAAGAAAGGAGAAAATAACTCAAAGAAAATAAGAAAGGGTTGATTTAGAAAAAACAGCCTGTATAACCTGAGCTCATTATGTAGAATATCAATGTCAAAATGAAAATGGTAATTATCTATGTAGTGGAATATCTGCTTTTTACTTGTTTATGATCCTTTACTGGGTTGTTTGATCCTTTTTATTTTCTTGATGACTATCTAAAATGAAATTAAAAGACAATAATAAAATAGCATAAAGGATCTTAGGAAGCCTGACAAGGTCTGAGCACCACAGTACCACGGATAGTGTACTGGTGCATATGTCACCCTAGAGGGCAGTGTTCTCTCACCTCCTTCTCTCCTGACCTTTCTGGTCCTTCCTCGCTGTGGCCCAGTTGGGAACCCACTTTTCCTCCACAACTGTGGATTCAAGGGCCTGTTCTTCCATATTGTTGGTTACTTCTCCTTCTTGTTCACTTCTTCCGAGAGCCCCACTGGACATGAGACATGCTTCATCTGCTACTCCCATTGCGCTGAAGATGTATTGGATGAGAGCCCATTTTGACCTTTTCTCATCATAAAAATCCCTAAAGAAGTAAAATCCCTCATCATGTTCACTTTCCCACTCTCCTGAAGAGAGCTGAGCCGTGGGGTAGGAGAGGGGTCAGAAGCCAAACCCAGAGGAGGTGACAGAAAAAAGGGGCTGTGTCCAGGGCTTCAAGGTGCAAGCTGTCTCAGAGGTGAAAGTTCAGGGGAATGGGAGGGAGACTGGCTGGTTACAGAAGAAAGGGCACAGAGTGTTCATGGAGACCTAAGGTGGGGGAAGAAGATGGAATGAGAGGAAAGAGAAGGCCAGATTCAAGTCCACTTGGAAATCTTGCTTGAGATCAACTGTGCAACCTTGGCTTCCCCCTTCTGTGCCACAGTTCAGTTCTTTGCGTTGCAGAAACATCACATGCACTAGGGTGGCAGAGGACTGGTCCTCTTAACCAAGGAAAGCCCAAGGGAGCAACCTAGCAAAACTCAGTCCATGAAACAGGCAGTGACATCTTCATCCATACCAATTTGTATATGATTTTATCAAATTTTAAGAAAAGTTTTGAAGGACAAGTCCCAACATTTTCACTTTGACATTGCCGCTTCTCTAAGTACAGTAATGGATATTATTCCAGGAATGAGTATGAAGTAATTAAAAATAAATAATATTTGATGAGCAGAATTATCAATAGCCTTTGTTACCTATGACAAAGGTAACCCATTCAATCTTCAGCAGATCCTTTCCAAAGTAGGTGAAAATCCTCAGAATATGATCTAAAACTAGGACATTTACTCATTCATTTAGCAAATATTTATTGAGCTCCTGCTACGGGCTAGGAATGTGGGCATATGAGGTGCATTAGTGAACAATATGGAACCACTTCTCTCGTGGAGCTGACAGTCAGCATTATGCCCATCAGAGGGAAACTACTCACTCTAGTTTGTTTCTGAGAGCAACTCAAGGAAGAGAATGCATTCAATCCTAACTGATTTGTATCCTGGTGTTGTGTTTGAGAGTTCTCTTCTCACGCAATTTACTATCATGGGAAATACCAGCCACAAACATGTATGCAAAGATGCAAGTGGATGGACGATCATTAAAATGATGTTTGCAACAGCAAACTGGAGTAAAAAACCAAAATATCCATTATTGGAGCCAGTTAAATAAATAATGGTGCTCCGAGATAATGGACTACTATGCAGCCATTAAAAAGATGAGGCAGCTTTAGAGCTCCTAGGACAAGATCCCCAGGATGTTTTGAAATGAAAGAAGTAGGGTTGGGGAAATGGTGGGTACTGGGTGTGCCCACTTATATAATGAAATGTGTGTACATTTACATGTTTATACATGCATAGACAACTCATGGAGAAAGGTAAGAAGCTATTATGCAAGGTCACATCTCAGAAGGGGGACTTGGAGTAGGACAAGGGGAGGGTACAAAATTTCATGAAATAGTCTTTCCTATCAAATAGATGTTTTGTTACTACTTTTATTTCATTTTACTATGCATACGTATACTTTTTCACTTAAAAGTCATTAGCATAAAAAAGATATTAATGAGCTTTAAGAAATTCTTATCTATAGTTCTGTCCAATATGTCAGTACCAGTATCTGCCACTGGCCACATGTGGCTATTTATATTTAAAGGTGAATTAAAAGAAGTGTTTCCATTATTGCAGAAGTTACATTGGACAGTGCTGGATGCTCTTCATGAACCTAGAGCCAGAGAACTTTTCTGGAAATATCTAAGCCTTCACTCTTCATAGTAGAGTTGATGCAAAACAAACAAACAAACAAACAAAAAACCAATACGGAACAGATTTTGCATTACTGAACAAGATAGGCATTTCCTTAAATTTAACGTATGTCTCTCCCTCTCTCCCCACCTCATTAACCAGAAGGAAAGTGAGAAACTCATCCCTTCAAAAGTCTACAGTGTCATGACTTAAGGCTCTAAGTTATTTTGCATATATTTTAAGTATTATTACAATGCCTGTGTACTTTTGCCCCATGGAAACCTAAATTAATGTTTATTGATGCTTTTGAAAACATGAAGTAATAAAAAAAAAAAAACTAACAAGCCAAAAATCATCTGATCTTTTTATTACTGTATAAATACTGGTGCCTCCTCACTTTTTCGAGAGAATGAGAATCCCTCATTCTCTAACTTGCTCAGGTTTCTGTGGTCTCTCTCCACTCCAGGAAGCCACAGTGCTAATCCCAGCTGAGAGTGAAGCTTCAGTAACTACAGATCCCTAAGGGTTGTGAGCAGTATATTTGGTTCAGTAAACTACAAAGAGCCAATGAATCAGTTAGGGATTCCCCATCCATTTGTACTCTGAAATTTTCATTTGTGTTTCTTAATCAATCCAGTATCAATTTAAATCTTCTCCAGCATGCAAACTGGGGTCTTGGTCAATCAAATGCCAAGGAAGTCAACTTTAAGACTTAGTAATGCTTCTTTCAATGAGTGTAAGATAAAATGCAAAATTATTTCTTATCCTTGCCTTTTAGAGTGAAAATAGCTGATTCTAAAATTCTCTCCTCCGTGGATGGAGCCACCTTACTCCCAGCTAATAGGACCTCAAAGCATCATCTGGCTGAAGACTTGCCCTCCTGAGAGCTCTCTGTGGAGGACACTCTGTTGATTATAGTATCTTCCACACAGAGCCCTGCACCCAGCCATCCCTTAGATGGGGGTTTCCATAATCAACCACTAGAAGAAGAAGTGTGGATGAATATAAAATGCTCTTTCACTCAATTTCTTTTTTCTATCATTGGACTTCCCTGAAGAAACTGCAGTGACCTGTCTTAGAGGAGAAAACAGAACCTGCAGAGAAAGTGCAAAGCTTTGTATTTATCTGCAAGCAGATATTCAGAATGACCTTCTTGCTACCACGAGAGGAATATAAATCTCCCAACACTACAGGCTCTCCCCTTTCTTATTCACAGAATTGTGTGAGTCGGCTTATAATAGAAATCTGATCTGAACTCACCATGCAGGGAGGTAAAAATGGGACCTGGTCCAGCTTACAAAGAACATCCTGTCTCAGACCAGGCACTTACTGGGATAGCCTGAAGACAGGCCAGTGGAGGGAAGATGGGTACAACAGCATAGTTCTGCTATTCACTGTTACTCAGACTGCAAAAACCCAGCAAATACAATCCTGTATGGATCTGCATCAATTTAGGAGGCACAAAATAGTAAAACATGATAGAATCAGTTTTATTTTTCTCTTTATCCACCAAAGCACTTTGAATGCCAATTATATAAATAAGTATTGAGAAATTTACATCAGTCAACCATTATCCAGTCCATTCCTATGGGTAATTTTTAAGTAAACATAGCAGTGGGTTCACTAACATGATAACCCTGATAGGTAACGATGTGTTCTTCATCAATGAAATTTTTCCAACAAAGTTGTCTTTTCGTGAACAAAAGGAACTTACTCAAATAAAGATGAACATTTTCACTTTAGAGTCAGAAAGATGAGGATTAGAGTTCATTCCTCTACTTACTAGTAATGGGACCTTGAGCAACTCACTCTATCTCTCAAGGTCTCAGTTTCCTCATCTGCAAAATTGGAATATCAACAGATCATAACCTGTAAGGTTCTTGTGAAGTTTAAACAAAGCATCATCTCTGCTCAGAACTGTGCCTGGTACATCAGCAATACTCAATGCCGATGATTTATTATGTCCTGTCTTCTTAAGGAATACATGTGGAGGAGCATAACAGAATTTTTCCTGATGACTGAAGCCCATCATTACGAACATCATGGTGTAGGGCAGAGATCTGCTTGTCCCTATACCTAGTGTTCCTGTTGTTTGGTGTATGGGACCACTTTCTGGCACATCCTTCCCCACCCCCCTATATTCATTTATGTCAGTCTGCTATGAGCCAGGAATCCAGGTGACCAAATAAGTTACTATTCTGCTTAAGACAAGTGTAAATGGGTTAACAGCAGTGATTCTCATGTTAGAATCCCCCGGGGAGATTGAACTGAAGTGGAGTCAAGGCTTTGGCATTTCATAAATTCTCCAGATGATTCCAACAGGCAGGTGGGTGGTAACCACTGCTGTCAGGGGCTGTTCCCTCATCCTCTGTTAGTGGTCCAGGAAGCAGAGTAGTAACCAAGCTGCTGCAAGTGTAGTGGAAGGGGAGGTTCAGGATGCCCTTTCCAGTTGAAGAGCCAAGGTCACAGAATGCTTTACAAATCCAAAGACTACCCCACCCCCCAAGGAAAGGCAAAGAGGCACCGAGGCAAACTCATTCCTTCAACCAGTGCTAAATGAGGTTACTGTGTTCCGGGCCTGGTGCTAGACACATGGGGTATGTTAGTGAATAAGACAGACATGGCCCCAATCCCCTGACTGCACAGAGAGGTGAGAAGAAGGCCAATGCACAGCAAAAAAACATGTGATATTGGTCTAATCAACACGACAACTGTCTTGAAAAGGGCATAATGGAAGCACACATGTATGTTAGAGTTAAATGGAGACCAAGCTTCATCTACTATCATGGGAAGTTAATAAATCATGCCTAAAACTGGAATTTAAAAAAAAATGTTGTATACAAGCATGTTATTTATAAACAAAATGATCATTTTTTAAGGCAATTAAAAAACGTTGAAAGTGATGTTCTCTAGGGCGAAGGAAAGAGAGAATGGGATGCTGTTTCTGTTGCAAACCTTGTAAACTATATGACTCTTCAAATTAAGTACACGTGTAAGTCTGAGAAAAAAAATTAAAACAGAAATATCTAAAATCTAAACAAAAATGAACTAATAATAACATATAAAGAAACACTTCTGGAATGTTGGCATGCTGAGCTACCTGGACCCTCTCCCAAGTGAAACAACCATAAAATTGGCAAAAATTATTTTTTTTTAATTGAGTCTCTGGAAATTGTTCTAAAAGCATACAGCAAATGGAGAAATATTTATTCCAGAAAATATACTAAATCTCAGTAAGAACAGTGAGTGTCTGTAACATCTGAGCCATAACATGCTCCCTCTCCACCCCACTCCCACCTCAGCGTGAGAGAAGCTCTACTCCAGGCAGATACAACCAAAAACACGAGGATCCCACTCTCCTCGGTCCCCACCCAAAAGCTACAGCTTCTCCCCAGGGCAAGGAAGCCACCAACACTTCTCATTCCCTTTCCCCCAGCTCTATGTATCAGAAGTTCTATTCTAGGCAAGCATGGCCGAGATGTCTGGGCCTCCCTCCTCCACCCAGCCCGCACTCATAGGATGAAAGTTCTACCCCTGCCTGGCACAGCAGGCTGAGAATACTGGGTCCTGACTGCCTGCCCTAACCCCAGCTCACTTTTTGGGTGGAGATTCCATACCAGGAGAAGCAAGCTGAGAATACCTGAGGCTACCACTCTTGCCCCACACACCACTCATAATTAAAGGGTTTCACTCCAAGAGAAGCAGGCCGCTGTTCCAGAGCAGTATCACAGAAGCTCTTCCCAGGGGTAGAGACAGGTTGTAAAAACAGAAAGCTCTGTAAATATCCCTCAGGTGACTTACTTCATTTGGAACAGAGTATAGGAAAGTTCAAGCCACAGGGCACTGTCAAAAACAATGGAGATTCCATTGGTGCACAATTAAGAGGAGCATGGAACTAATAGCTTCATGATAACAATGAATGAAATAGGAGACAAGCTAGAAGTTGAACAGAGAAAAACCACAGAAAGAGTGTCAAGAAGAGTCATCCTAGAGTCAGAGCAAGCTCCAAAGACTGGCTTCAGATAACTCCCCTGCAAAGAGGTCTGACTTTAATTGGATCAGACTGTGGAGTACTTTATTCCCCAGAATGTTGTTAAAAATAATGGAGCAATCAGCTTGCAATTAGTGGAGGTTAATAGCTGGGTGTGATACCAACAGAGGCAGAGCATCCAGAAGCTCAGCAGGGAAAGCAAAGAAAGAGATGGACAGTGACAGCCTGGCCAAAACCATTGTCATGCCCTGGGTGACTTTGTGCATGCCCAAGGGAACAACATCAAAGGTGGCACACTGCAGAGAACATGGACTTCACTGACCTGGCTCAGCCGAGTCACTGAACAGATAAAAAGTCAAACACCAGCAAGCTTTAGGGGAGTGGGGGAGGGGAGTTAGTATCCAGAGTTGCTGAAATGTCCAACAAACAAACAAAATTAATAAACATGCAAAGAAACAAGAAAGAGTGATGCATACACAGAAAAACTAAACAAAACAAAATAAAGCAAAAAATAAAACCCAGGCAGCAGAAACTGCCTTTGAGAGACACATATTTAGAGTTTAGCAGATAAAGACTTGAAAACAGCTTTTATAAAGACTTGAAAACAGCTTTTATAAAGACTTGAAAACAGCTTTTATAAAGACTTGAAAACAGCTTTTATAAAGACTTGAAAACAGCTTTTATAAAAGATGTTCATCAGGATGCCATGCTTAAAGAATTAAAGAATGGTATAACAATGTCTCACCAAATAGAGAATATTAACAAAGAGATAGAAATTATAAAAACTAACCAAGTGGGAATTCTGGAGTTGAAAAGTACAACAACCAAAATGAAAAATTCACTAAGGGGCACAACAGTAGGTATGAGCTGGCAGAACAAAACATCCATGAACTTGAACACAGGTCAATAGAGACTATGCAATTTGAGGAACAGAGAGAAAAAAAGAAAGACAAAAATGAACAGAACCTCAGTAAATATGGGAGATCATAAAGCACACCAACATAAGGGTAATGGGTGCATCAGAAGAGCAGAGAAAGCACAAAGAATGCTTTTTAAAAATAGCTGAAAACTGCACAAATTTGATAAAAGTCTGCAATTTATGTATTTAAGAAGCTCAATGAACTCCAAGTCAGATAAATCCAAGAGATTCAAACCCAGACCCACTTTGGACAAAATGTTGAGTGCCAAAGACAAAAAGAAAATTTTTAATTAATTTATTTATTTTATAAATTTATTTATTTATTTATGGCTGTGTTGGGTCTTCGTTTCTGTGTGAGGGCTTTCTCCAGTCGCGGCAAGCGGGGGCCACTCTTCATCGCGGTGCGCGGGCCTCTCACTGTCGCGGCCCCTCCCGTCGCGGAGCACAGGCTCCAGACGCGCAGGCTCAGTAATTGTGGCTCACGGGCCCAGATGCTCCGCGGCATGTGGGATCTTCCCAGACCAGGGCTCGAACCCGTGTCCCCTGCATTGGCAGGCAGACTCTCAACCACTGTGCCACCAGGGAAGCCCAAAAAGAAATTTTGAAAGCAGCAAGAGAAAAACAAGTTAACACATACAAGGGAACCCTAACAATATAAACAGCTGACTTTTCATTAGAAACGATGGAAGCCAAAGCAGTGGGATGACATATTCAAAATGCTAAAAACAAACATACAAACAAAAAAAAATCTGTAAACCAAGACAAGAATCTTATATTTAGGAAGGTTATTTTTCTAAAGGGCAAGTGATATTAATGATATTCCAAGAAAGAAAAAAACTAAGCAAATTCATTGCTAGCAGACCTACCTTATAAGAAATACTAAAGGAATGTATTCAGCCTGAATACAATTTACACCAGACAGTAATTCCAATTTACACAAAGAAATAAGGAGTGCCAATAAATGAAGTCTTACAGTTAATTGCAAAAGAGAGTTTAATTGCATATCTATTCTCCTTTCTCCTCTTAACTGTTTTAAAAATCAGTTGCTTAAAATAATACATATGTAATTGTATTATTGGTTCTATAACCTACAGAATTATAATATATTTGACCATAAAGGGGGCAGATGGGAACAAAATTATATTGGAGGAAGAAAATGACACAAGATGGTAATTCAAATCAACAGAAGGAAAGAGAATCAGAAATGATAAATAAGAAGGTTAATTTAACAAGCTTACAATTATACAAAAATAGGAGGAAGGAAGGGAATTACACAGGAGTAACATTTCTATAATCTCATTTGAATTACTTTAATATAAATCTAGAGGACACTCTGATAAGAAGATGTATATTGTAAACTCTAGAGCAATCACTAGGGAAAAAAAAACCTAAAAAAATATAGTGAAAACTCATTAAATAAATTAAAATGCCACCTTAGAAAATATTCACTTAATTCAAAAGAAAGCAAAAAAGACATGACACATATAGAAAACAAAAAGTAAAAGGGCAGACAAATCCATCCATATCAATACTAACATTAAATGTGAATGAATTAAACAATCTAACCAAAAGCAGAGATTGTTGGACTAGACAAAACAAAACCAAGATCCAACTACATGGTAACTACAGAAGACACACTTTAAATTCAAAGGTATAAACAGATTGAAAGTAAAAGGGTGGAAAACAATATACAGCAATCATAAAAGAAACTGGAGCAGTTGTGTAAATATCAGATGAAATAGACTTTAAAGCAAAACATGTTTCTAGACAAAAAGAGGGAAAGTTTGTAATGATATAACATCAATTCTTCACAGGATATAACAGTTATAAACATATATGCTCTAACATCAGAGCCCCAAAATAGGCGAAACAAAAACTGACAGAATGGAAGAAAGGAATAGACAATACAGAAATAATTATTGAATATCTCATTTTAAATAATGGATACAAGAACCAGGCAGAAGGCCATTGAAGAGGGCTTGAACAACACCATAAATCAATTAGACCTAACAGACATCTCCAAAGCACTTCACCCAACAAGAGCAGGTTATATGTTCTTCTCAAGTGCACATGGAACATTCTCCACATAGACCATATGTTGGGCCATAAAACAAGCCTAAACAAATTGAAATCATACAAATTATTCTTTGACCACAATGGAAAAAATTAATAACCAATAACTGAGAGAAATTTAGGAAACTCACAAACATTTGGAAATTAAACAACATGATCCTAAACTATCAATGGGTTAAAGAAGAAATAAAAGGGAAATCAGAAAATATTTTGAGATGGTTGAAAATGAAATACAAAATTTATGGAACGCAGATTAAGTGACACTTGGAGGAAATTTTATAGCTGCAAATGCCTGTATTGAAAAATAAGACAGATCTCAAATCAATGACCTAGCCTTCTACATTAAGACACTGGGGAAGAAAAACATCAGACTAAACTTAAGCAAGCAAGCAGATGGAAAGAGATATTAAAGAGCAGAGCAGAAATTAATGAAATAGAAAATAGCAAAACAATACAGAAAATCAACAAAAACTTCCTTGAAAAGATTAACAAAATTAACAATCCTTTATTTAGATTGACTTAGAAAAAAGAGAGGAGATTCAAATTACTAAAATTAGAAACTAAACATGAGCGATTACTATTGATCTACTAAAAAGTATTATACAGACATACTATGAAAAAATGTATGCCAGTAATTTATATGACTTAGCTGAAATGGATAAATTCCTAGAAAAACACAAACTCCTGAAACTGACTCAAAAAGAAACAGAAGATCTGAATAGACCTGAAATAAGTAAAGAGATTGAATTAGCAATCAAAACCCACCCACCCAAAAAATGTTCAGGCCCAGATGGCTTCACTGGTGAATTCTACCAAACATTTAAAAATAATTAATACCGTGCTTCCCTGGTGGCGCAGTGGTTAAGAATCTGCCTGCCAATGCAGGGGACATGGGTTCGAGCCCTGGTCCGGGACGATCCCACATGCCGCAGAGCAACTAAGCCTGTGCGCCACAACTACTGAGCCTGCACTCTGGAGCCTGTGAGCCACAACTACTGAGCCTGCGTGCTACAACTACTGAAGCCCACGCGCCTAGAACCCGTGCTCCGCAACAAGAGAAGCCACCACAATGAGAAGCCCTAGCACCGCAACAAAGAGTAGCCCCCACTCACCACAACTAGAGAAAGCCTGTGTGCAGCAACGAAGACCAACACAGCCAAAAATCAATAAATAAATAAATTTGTAAAAAAAAATAATAATAATTAATACCATTTTTTCATAAACTTCCAAAAATTAGAAGTGGAGAGAACATCTCCCAGTTCATTACATTAGACCAATATTCACCTGATACTAAAACAAAGACATCATGAGAAAACTATAGATCAACATCACATTAATATAGATACAAAAATCTCCATCTACATGCTAGAAAATGAGTCTAGCAACCTAAAAAAGGATTGTACATCATGAACAAATTGCATTTATGCCAGGATGCAAGATTGGTTTAACATCTGAAAATCAATTAATGTAACACATGTCAATAGAATAAAGGACAAAAAAACAGGATCACCTCAAAAAATGCAGAGAAAGCATTTGACAGAATTCAGCACTCTTTTGTAATAAAAGTACTCAGCAAACTAGGAACAGAAGGAAACTTTCTCAGTCTGATAAAGGGCACCTACAAAAAACCCACAGCTAACATCATAATTAATGGTGAAAGACTGAATACTTTCCCCCCAAGATCAAGAATGTGGCAAGGAACTTTGCTCTCACCATTTCTATTCAATGTTGTACTGGAAGTTCTATCCAGTCAGTTGGGCAAGAAAAGAAATAAAAGTCATCCAGACAGGAAAGGAAGAAACAAAACTACCTCTGTTTGCAAATGACACAATCTTGTATATATAAAATCCTGAGGAATTCACCAAAAAACTATTAGAACAATTGAACAATTTGAGCAAGGATGCAGGGTACAAGGTCAATATATACAAATCAATTGTAGCTCTATACAATTTCAATAAACAACCTGAATATGAAATTAAGAAAACAATTCCATTTCTAACAGCATCAAAAATAATAAATACTTGGAAACATATTTAACAAAAGAAATGAAAAATGTGCATTCTGGAAACTATGAAACATTGCAAAAAAGTAAAGAAGAAAATGAACTGAAAAAAATCTCAAGTTTACAGATTAGAAGACAATATTGATATTTTTTGTTTTTGTAGAAAAACTATGGAATATTTCCTTAATGACATATTTTTATGAGTAACACATGAGATAAAGAAATTTTTAAAAATTTCACTCAGTAGTTTAATTGTTTTCCTTTCAGTTTTACTGAGGTATAATTGACATACAGCTCTGTACAAGTTTAAGGTGTGCAGCATAATGATCTGACTTGTGTACATCATGACTTGATGACCACAATAAGTTTAGAGAGCATCCATCAACTCACATATGAGACAAAATAAAAGAAAAGGAAAATAATTTTCCTGTGATGAGAGCTCTAAGGATTGACTCTCAACAATTTTCATATATAACATACAGCACTGTTACTTATATTTTTCATGTTGTACATTACAACCTTAGTACTTATTTACCTTATAATTGGAAGCTTGTACCTTTTGACCACATTCATCCAGTTCCCCCTCCCTGTAACTCCTGCCTCTGGTGACCACAAATCTGACCTCTTTTTCTATGAGTTTGTTTGTTTTGAAGTATAATTGAGCTACAATTACATGTTAGTTCCTGGGGCACAATAACAGTGTTTCGATATTTCTGTACATTTGTAAATGATCAACATGGTAAGTCTAGTTACCATCTGTCGTCGTATAAAGACATTATTACTGACTATATTCCCCATGCTGTACATTTCATACCCGTGACTCATTTATTTTGTAACAGTTAAGCTTGAACTTCTTAATCTCCTTCAACTATTTCTCTCATCTGCCTTCCCTTCCTTCTGGCAACCCCCTTTGGTCTCTGTTTTGTTATGTTTGTTTATTTGTTGTAGTTTTTAGATTCCACATATAAGTGAAATCATACAGTATTTGTCTTTCTCTGACTTATTTCACTGAGCATAATACCCTCTAGGTCCATCCATGTTGCTGCAAGTGTCAGAATTTCATTCCTTTTTATGGCTAATATGCCATTATATATATATACCACATCCCCTTTATCCATTCAGCTATTGTTGGGCACTTAGGTTGCTTCCATATCATGGCAATTGTAAATAATGCTGCAGTGAACATAGGGGTATATATATATATATATCTTTTCCAATTAGTGTTTTTGTTTACTTCTGATAAATATCCAGAAGTGGGATTGCTGAATTGTATGGTAGCTCTATTTTTAATATTTTGAACCACCTCCATACTGTTTTCCATAGTGGCTGCATCAATTTACATTTCCACCAACAGTGTACAAGGGTTCCCTTTTGCCACATCCTCGCCAACATTTGTTATTTGTTGCCTTTTTGATAACCGCAATTCTGACAGGTGTGAGGTAGTATCTCATTGTGGTTTTGATTTGCATTTCTCTGATGATTAGTGATGTTGAGCATCTTTTCATGTGCCTGTTGGCCACGTGTGTGTCTTTAGAAAATTGTCTATTCGGATCCCCTGCCCGTTTTTCAATTGTGTTGTCTGTTTTTTGATGTTGAGTTGTATAAGTTCTTTGTATATTTTGGATATTAACCCCTTATTGGATATGTCATTTGCAAATATGTTCTCCCATTCAGTAGACAACCTTTTCGTCTTGTTGATAGTTTCCTTTGCTATGCAAAAATTTTTAGTTCAATGTACTCCCATTTGTTTATTTTTGTTTTTGTTTCCCTTGCCTGAGGAGATATATCCAAAAAAATACTGCTGAGACCAATGTCAAAGAGCATACTGCCTATGTTTTCTTCTAGAAGTTTCATTGTTTCAGGCCTTACATTTAAGTCTGTAATCCATTTTGAGTTTACTTTTGTATATGGTGTGAGAAAGTAGTCCAGTTTGATTCTTTTTCATGTAGCTATCCAGTTTTCCCAACGCCATTTATTGAAGAGGCTGTCTTTTCCCCAATATATATTAATAAGATGACAATATTCCCCAAATTGATCTACAGATTCAGTGCAATCCCTATCAAAATACTAGATGGTTTTCTTGTAGAAATTGAGAAATTAACCCTAAAATTCATAAGTAACTGAAAAGGAAAAGAATAGTCAAAACAATATTGAAAAAGAAGAATAAAGTTGGAGGACTCACACTTTCTAATTCCATAACTGACTACAATGAGAATAGATTTTAACAGTTCTCATCAAAAGGAAAAATATATATAACTATATGAGATTGATAGATGTTAACTAAACTTATTGTGGTAATCATTTTGCAAGACATACATATATCAAATCATTATGTTGTACACTTTAAACTTATTCAATGTTATATGCCAATTATATCTCAATAAAACTGGGAGGGGGAAACTTACTACAAAGCTACAGTTATCAAGATAGTGCAGTCTGTAAATCAATGGGGCAGAATTGAGGGTCCAGAAATAAACCCTTAATTTTGGGTGACTTAGTTTTCAACAAGAGTGCTAAGAAAATTCAAGAGGGAAAGCATAATCTTTTCAATAAGTGGTGTTGAGACAACTGGACATCCACATGTGAAAGACTTAAATTGGACTCTTCACATCACACACAAAAATTAACTCAAAATGAATCATACACCTAAATGTTCAATGTACTCCCATTTGTTCTACACCTATAAAACTCCTGGAAGAAAAGATAGCAGTAAATCTTTGTAAACTTGCATTAGGCAAAATATTATTATATATACCATCAAAAGCACAAGTGACAGAAGAAAAATGCATAAATCAGACTGTATCAAAATTAAAAGCTTTTGTGCTGCAAATGATACCATCAAGAAAGTGAAAACACAACCCATAGAATGAGAATATTTCCAAATCATATATCTGATAAGGCACTTATATCCAGGACATATAAAGAACTCTTATAGCACAATGATTAAAGAAATAAATACTCCAATTAAAATAATGGGATCTAATTACACATTCCTCCAAAGAAGATATGCAATTGGACAATAACAGATGAAAAAACAGTCAACATCATTAGTCATCAGGGAAATAGAAATCAAAACCTCAATGAGAAGCTGCTTCACTAAGCAGCAGGAAGAGGTAAAAACAAATGTCCCAAAGGATTTGAAGAAATTGAAACCCTCATTCACTGTTGCTGGAAAAGTAAAATGGTACAATTACTTTGTAAAACAGCTTGTCAGTTTCTTTAAAACATGAAACACAGAGTTACCATATGACCTAGCAATTTCACTCCTAGGTAACTACTCAAGAGAAATGAAAACTTATGTCCACACAAAAATGTGTACATGAATATTTTCAGAAGTGTTATTCATATTTGCCAAAAAAATGGAAACAACTCTAATGTACATCAACTGATGAATAGATAAATAAAATATGGTATATTCATATAATGAAATATTATTCAGAAATAAAGGAATGAAGTACTGATGATCAATAGAGATGAATCTTAAAAACACTACGCTAAGTGAGAGAAGCCGGTCACAGAGAACACATATTGCGTGATTCCATTTATATGAATGTCCAGAAAAGGCAAATCCATAGAGAGAGAGAATAGATTAGTGGTTGCCTAGGGCTGGAGGAGGTGCAATAAAGGGAATTGACTCCTAATGGGTAAAGGGTTTCTTTTGGGGGTGACAAAAGTGTCCTAAAATTAGATGTAGTGATGTCTGTACATGTCTGTGAATATCCTAAAAAACATTGAATTGTACACTTTAGATGGGTGAATTCCATGATACATGAATTACATCTCAAGACAGCTATTTAAAAACTACTACATAAGCAAGAGGCAGAAAGAATGTTAGAGACTATATTTACTAAAATTTCTCAGTGAGTATAGAGGCTCTTTGCTTATGAAATAATGGGATTTTGTTCACCGTTAAGCCATGATATTTTTCATGTGAGAGCAAATGTTTCATGACAATAGCTCATGATCTATTAAAAATATAAGTTTATAAATATAATAAAAATGCAGAGTGAGCTAATTCTTATTTATAACTTAAAAAATATAATAAAGATGCAGAGTGGATGACTATATCCCAGCCACTGTGGCTACTGGCTGGTCTCCAGCTACTGCTCTGCCCTTCTCTGTCCTCTGCTCCTTAAGCGGCTTGACTCCAGGGACCTCGTCATCCATGCTCCCTGGGATTCCGGCTTCCAGTGAGTTTGGCCAATAGAGACATGGGTAGGGGACCAGAAGGCAGGAAGAGAGAGCGCTGATTAAATATCCCTCCTCCCTCCCTCCCACGCCATGGTTTTATCAGTAGTGTATTCCCTGTGGCCACAAACCCTGTCTGCAATCCTATCTTCCACAGTTCTTCCAACTATTAACAGGGTCCTGTAACACCCTTCTCTCCTCTTTCCCCTTCATTCTTAGGAGTAGAAAAGCTTTTCTGCTGGAACCATTCTTTAGTTACGTCATCACCTCTCATCAGGGCCCACACCTTGGTATATGGTCTTTCATTGCACGTGTTGTCTTTTTCCTGCAGGGGGAGGGGGCCTCAGTGGAGACACAGCATTTCACATCAATTCCTTACTCAACACGAACCCTGGCCTTTCAGATCCACATCATCAGGACAGGACATGTAACAACGGGGTTCTACCGGGTGGCCTTTTACTTCTAGTTTTCCATGAAACTAGAGATGCTCCAGCAAGCAACAGAGTTTTACTGTAAAAGTCAACATTTTCCTCCCAAACGAATGAACTGTAAACATGGTCTGGGGACCTCATGCGTAATCTCTCAAATAAAATAGTAAGAATCAAAATGATTTTTAAAAGTTAGTTGCATTGTACAATTTTGACACCCAAATAATATTTAAAGCTCACTGGACGCACACGTTTGGCGTAGAAAACTGAATCCCTAGCTTCCACCCGTGTGAGTGTGTGTGTGGGCCTCCGCACCCCATCTGCCTTTGTGCGTGAAGTGGTTCTCAAACCCACCGAGCCTGAGCTGACTGCTGTCTTCTGTGTCCTAATACAGTCACACTAACAGCCTCAAGTCTTTCCTCGGGATGGATGACAATTCATCCAGAACTAGCAAATCCCAAATGAGACATATTTTGGTTACTATGCCAGGTTTCTGAAGGAATGATTTTTAAAATTACAAAAAATATTTGGGTGGCTTTCTTATGGGTTAAGAAGTTCATTGCACTCTTTTCAAGGCTGCTTTAGCCATTGGTGTTCATCCCTTTCCTTCAGGTTGTATAATACCAGATCTCTTCATTAACATGCTGGCTGGAGAGGTTTTCTCTACAGCAACTAAAAGGCCCAATAAGGGGACGTTTATGGCCTCTCATGCATCACGAGCCCATCTCTTGGTGACGAACACAAAGGCTGACTTTAAGGGAAGTCAGTCTCTGGGATGTGAGTTGAGGGACCGCTGGGCAGAGTCCTTGTCTGGGAATATCAGCCCCTCCACCTGTCACTCTGCTGTGATGGGGTCATCCCTTTCATCAGGGTTTCTCTAAGTGGGTGTCTACATTTGTAGAGTGGAGACTGACACTGGTCAGCCTAGTAACATTTGTTACCCCAGAGGATGGGGCTGGAAGGACTAGGGGCAGAGAGAGATTATTAACATTTTATTGCATCATTTCGCTTGTTACAACAATATGTATCACTTAGGTAGTTTAAGAAATTTAATACCAAGCATTTATTAGGTTAAAAGTAGCCCCGTAGAGCTAGCGTTCTGAGAACACATTTTGGGAACTCTTGTTTTCAACCAGGTTCCCACTGATAAAGTCCAATCTCCTTCCCACAGTTTAGAGGGTCCTGGAAAACCACATCCCAAGGTGGACATGCCTCTCTTCCCAGGAAGCTTGTGTGCAGGGATGCTGCGTGCCAGCACCACCAGATATCCACAGCTCCCAAACACACCAACTATATCATGCTGGTCCCTCTGCCAGAAACTCCCTCCTTTCCCTCTGCCTGGGGAGAGCTCTCCCTTAACCCACGGGAGCCAGTTCAGATGTCACCTCCCGTCACCTAGACTGAGGTCTAGCGCCCTCTCTGGGTTCCCACATGTCCCACCCACTGGCTGTTGACCCACCTCACTTTCTGGGGGTCGTGGAGGGCTCAGGTACCTAAATCACACTCAAGAATAGCAGGTCTTTACAGAGCATCCCTTGCCCTTCCCCCCATGAAGCTCTTTTACAAGAGTCCTCCCAACAGCCTAGGAGGTAGAGAGGAGTCTTTCCCCATTTTACCGACCAGGGACCCCAAATTTGGAAAAGTTGCAGAACTTGCCCAAAGTTACATGGCTACGGCCACTGGGGTAGCCAAGATGCCAATCCTGCTAGCCAGCTTTGGACACCCACACTCAACCTGGGAGCCTGACATTGAACCACGTGTTCCCTGCGAGGATGCCAGTGGGAGCCTCTTATGTTCACCTTCCCCCAGGAGCTGGCAGGACTGCCACGTGATGGATATTTAATAAATGACTGCTGAACAAATAAAGGAAAGAGTTGATTCCTTTTAACTTGTTGCTATTAAGACATTATTACTCCTGGGCAGGGCCCTGCCTTAATCCCTTATGGAATTTCCAGGTATAGCTTCTATTATCAACACCTGAGCAGGGTGACCGGATGGGAACAGTCCTGATACAGTGCCTGAAGCTCGGTAGACTCAGCAAATGCCTTCTTTCCCCCCAAGCTAGACAGAGGTTGGACATGGCGAGGTGTGGGAGGGTCAGAGTGTGCCCGGGGACACCGATACAGGACGGAGAGGATGTCACAGCCAACCCCGTCACCCCTCTATCTCCATTAGAACTGGGCTGTGCACAGTACTGAAATCAGGGCAAGTCCCTAGTCCCACCTCACTCACCACAGTGTCCACTGTGCACAATCAAATACGGTTTGGAGTTAACAAACTGCCTTCACGTGCACTGTCTCACATAAAATCACCGGCACCCCAGCTCTTGTTTGCAGGTGATAATCAGAACTCGGAAGGGTTGTCCTTCGAGATGACTGCCAGGTGGGGTCGGAGCTGAAGATCAAACCTGGGTCTCCTGACGCCAATGCAGATCTCCATCTCTTCACACAGCGCCCCCTCTCTGGGTGTGTTTTCCATCACCTGATATGGATAATTAACAGGAGAAATGGTCTGATTTTGCTTGTTTCCCCTTTATAGCTCCACCTCTCAGTCCAAAAACCAGGTAAAAAAAAAAATTTAAAGGCCGTAGGTGGGCCTTCAAGAAAAGTTCCATGCTCTGTCATCTGAGAGCCTTTGCCTTCTGGAGGAGATGACATGTGCTTCCACTCCTGTACACTCTCCAAGCTCAGAACTGGGGCAGGGTGAGGCGATACCAGAGGGAAAATTTTTGTCCAGGAGCAAATGACTATGTTTCCCTTCAAAATCTTCCACTAGAGTTTGGAGTGCATGAATGCATCTAGAAGTTGAGGACTGAGATTAGAGAGAAGATTTTAAATAGAAAATAACCTCCGTATATGTCTCCATTAGGCATGAGGATGGGGGAACAAAGTCATTTCTTTGTATTAAAATGGAGCATCCCAGCACGATGAATGGGGGTGCAAGGTCCTGGATTTTAGTCTTACCGCAGTAAATTATACGATCAGGCATAAATCACTTACCCTCTCTAATCCTTGATATTAAGTACCTATAAAATGGGAATAATACTGCTTGGGTTATTCTCACAAATATATTGTTAATCATATATAAAAAGGAAAAATATTTAAAAGTTATTAAGAATATAAAAGTCTATAGGAGTGTCAGATTATTGTCATTCTTTATTTTTATTACTACGTATTAAGAAATAGAAAGAAAAAATATGCTTTGTATATTAATGTTTAAATTCTGAGGATCAAAGTTTTTCCAAATAATAAAGAAGTTTTTTTTATCCCATGGTGCTCCAGAAAGCAATTATTTATTTGTTTCTTCATTGAACCAACTTAATGAACAAATAGTGTGGATTGGTTGTTGCCCATCTGTTTGTGCAAATACAGATTAAGATTTTACTCATGAAAGAATGGTTATAATTTTTCCAATCTATATTCCTATGCATAATAAATCCACAAAAATAATAACAGCTCTGAGATTCCAAAAGGGCAAGTTCTTTCTGCTCCTCCCTTTTAAGGACAAGTATTTTTCCCCAGATCTAAATCACTTACATTTAAGTGACTGTGACCTACAGAGCTGATATATTTTTATTAACAGTGTTATTGAGAGATAATTCACATGTCCTACATTTGACCCATTTAAACTGTACATTTCAATGGTTTGGTGATATTCACAGAGTTGGGAAACTATCACCAAATCTAATTTTACATGATGTTCATCACCCCAGTAAGAACCCTCACGCTCATTTCCCTCCACCACTGCCCCCTGCCCCCCCAGCCCTAGGCAAGCACAATTCTACCCACTTTCTTTACGGATGTGCCTATTCTGGACATTTCATATAAATGGAATCATAAGGCATGTGACCATTTGTAATTGATAGGCTTCTTTCACTTAGCACAGGATTTTAAAGGTCCATCCATGTTGTGGCGTGTGTTATATGTTATTCCTTTCTATAGCTGAATAATATTCCACTGTATTGATATTCCACATTGGATTTATCCAATCACCAGTTGATGGACATTAGAGTTATTTTTCCTTTTAGCATTATTTTACATTATGAATAATGCTGCTATGAATATTCATGTACACATTTTTGTGTGGCAATTCATTTCATTTCTCTTGGGCGTATACCTAGGAATGGAATTGCTGGGTCATATGGTAACTCTATTTTTAAATTTTTGAGGCACTCCAAGACTGTTTTCCAAGGTGGTTGTACACTTTTACATTCCCACGAGCAATGCATGAGGGTCAGGAATGATTTTTGAAGCATAATCTGTAAGCTTCTCTCTTAGATGACGTGTGTCGGATCCGGTGCTGTGTGACCTTAAGCGTCTGGGTACCAATATCAGCAGTGGACATGTACCTTGGGGAGAATATAATCTGCCTCTGAAGGTCCGTGAATGGATCAAATGAGCTGCAGGGTAGCAGCCCAAGGCAGGTGCTCAGGCAGGGCTGGAGGCCTGCCATGGCTGGTTGTCAGGAGGAAAACAACAAACGTGACAAAAACATATGAATTACAAAACAATCATCATTATCCAAAACAAGGCAGGTCCACTGGAGGAGTACAAGCAAGTTAGGCCAGACAGGGCTCAAGCAGACAGGAACCAGTTTTTGGATGAGGATGAACCCTTGCCTCTTTTCTCTGCCCCAGGCACAAGCAGGGAACAGTGTCAGTCACTCGGGAACAGCAGGCTTGTTCCCAGATATTAGCAGGGAAAGAGCATGGAGAAGACTGTCCACAGAGACGACCCAAGCCGGCCGGGCAGAGCAAAGTGGTAGTGTCCTGCTCGACCCAGAAATAACGGATTCATCTGGACGCCTTTCCCCAACATGAAGACGCAGAAGAGCTCAAGCCTCCGGCATCCTGTGTTCCATGAAAGACCTTAGGCGAGAATGACCAGAAATGGTCCATTGCACGTTCTGTTCTGTCGGGGAAAAACTCATCCCTGAATTTCTCAAACCAACTGCAAAGGTAAAACCAGAAAGGGGGTGAAAACATCCTGATGGGTGGGTGTCAGCCCTAATTTAAGCCCAACTTGGGGCGCAGACCTCACTATATGGCCCCTTACGGGCTCAACCCTAAGCCTTTTCAACAAAATGCAGTTGAGCTCCTCTACTTAGAGCAGCCCCAGAATCCGAGGAGGGGCCTGGCGGGAAATCGACACGCCTCTGAAATGTTCCAAAAGAGAACATTGCGGGGGCGGGAGCGCTGAGGACATGCAAGGCCCACTTGGTGGAAGTCAGATTACGCTCTGGCTTTACTGGTAAATCCAGCTTGAAAGATGGCACAGTTGTTTGCAGTTTATCCACTGGCAACACAAAAGAGGGTCCATCGCCGAAATCCTGCATGCAAGCTCGATGTCCATTTTTGGATACTCTTTTTAATTAGCAGAGATTGAAAAGGAGCCCCAGCCGCAGGGCGCCGGCCGCTCACCTGGGCGAAGCCCCGCCGCTCCCCGGTCCCCGGCGCTCCGCCCGGCTCCGCTCGCTCGCCACCCGCCCGGGGGCCGCCGCCCGCCCGCCGCCGCCGCCGCCGCCGCCGCCGCTGCTGCCGAGCCGCCCGGGCACGCGGCGCGGCCGGGCTCCGGGGCGAGGGCTGCGCTCGCCGCGCGCCGCGCTCCTGCACACCTGCTCCCGGGCGCCGCGCCCAACGCTGCGGCCAGAGCGGGCCGGCGGGGCTGCAGCCCAGGTGCGCCGTCAGCTCAGCGGGCCGCCGGCAGGTCGGCAGGTGGACGGAGCCGCAGACGCGGGCGTGAGCTCATGCCGGGCGCCCGGCGCCCCGACTGCGCAGCAAGCGGCCTCCCGTGCGTCGGCCCTCAGCCTCCGCATCCAGGCAGCAGGCGGGCGGGCGGGCTCATCTTTCCTCTCCTGCGGCCCGGATCACATTGATCCCTCGCTAACCTTCCCTGGCTGGGAGGCGGGCGAGCGGAGCGGAGGCGAGCGGGGACCCCCTCCCCTGCCTCTGGCCGCTGGGACGCTCTGCAGTCTTAAAGCAGCAGCCGAGCATCCGCGCGTCCAGAGTGGGAGGAAGGCAGGACCCCCGGGGATGGAATACATTCAGTCCGGAAAAAAAACAGTGGGCTGGTCTGCCGCCCTGTATTCCGGGTCCTTTATCGAAATCTAGCCTTACGTCATTGTTGATAGCCTCTGTTTTTTAAAAAGCTAAAGAAATATTATCTTGCACTCATAAACATGCCAACTTTAAGATAGGTGATCAAAATAGGCTGCACTGACTGTGACACTTCCTGCTTTTCAGAGGGCCTTAGCATACATCGTTGCTCCTCTTCCCTGCGGTAGCTGTGTGACGCAGGTATGGGTAGACTGGGCTCATTTTCCAGAGGAGGAAACGGGTTTGGAGAACTGTGGTCTGTCCGCTCAGAAGCCAGTGGTTGAGGAACAAGGCAGTCTTTCCAGCTGCAGGTCGGTATTCTGAGGCCGCTGTTACCCTCTGTGGCTGCCCGAATGGTCCTCCCATTCCCTAACTTTTGTAGGAAACACTTTCTAAATTCTTTGTGGATCATTCCCTAAAGGCCTAAAAACAGACAATGCATCCTAGAAGCTAGAGGGTTTCCCGTTAACCGTGGAGAGCAGGACACAAGCTCCGCTCGGGAAGCTGACTCCAATGACAGGGAAAGAGTCTGAGTCCAAAAGGACAGAGCGAATGGAGGGGCGCTGAGCATGGACAGAAGAGGCCAAGGTAACGTGAAAAGACAGGAAAGAAACTGGAAGCTTTTTCTGTTGCAAGGGGTCAACAAGAGGCAAGGTACCTGGGCTTTAGGAACCTGGAATGACTGAGGCATCTGAAGGCACCAGGTGTTCTGAAGGGGAGTCTTCAAGGAGAGGTGGTATCCCAGGTGACCCCCTCCATAGGCATCTCCCAGAAGATCCTGGCAGGAGACTTGGACAGACCTCCAGAGAGCATCTGGGCTCAGTACCAGGAGCCCTGGGAACCCTGTGGATGGGGGTAGGTTGTGAGAAAAAAAAAAAAAAAGAATTCAGTTGAAATCCACACCCCTAAGCTGAGCGGCTCCCTCCCCTTTGCTCAGACTCCATGATGCAGGCAGCCAAACTTACATCACGCCTGCCTGCACCCTCCGTTCCCTCCATGAGACTGCTCTTTGGGAAGGTGACCCACAGGAGAAGAGACCCCCCCCAGATACTGGCATTTGAGGGGGGCTCCCCAGTGGAAAAGCCTAGAGAGAAGCCCACTAATTAACAAGCCCCTCCCTCCCATCTCATGCACGTGATATGTAGGTTTCCTACTAACAACTTTGTTCTCTTTCTGAAATATAAATGTACATGGAAGGATTGACAGACATCTCAAGAAAAGCCCAAGCTAAACACAAGGAAAGTCTTGTAATTCATGACCCCTGAGAGATAACCAAAACATTTCCAAACATGAAACAGGTATGTCATGATATGAAAAGGATTACTTACCTAAAAATGAGCTCTTGGAAAGTGAAAATATGACAGCAGAAATTTTAAAAATCAGTAGGATGATTGGAGGATAAAGTTGTCAGGAAGTTTCCCAAAAAGCAAAAGGGTGGAATGTAGGAGGAGAAAAAATAACTAGAAAATGAATCAAGGGAGCCAATATCTGAATCATAAGAGCTACCAAAAAAGTGAATGAAGATTGTGGAGAGAAAAATATTATCAAAAAAATTATTCAAGAAAGTTTCCCAGAAGTGAAGGACCTTTTGGAATGAAAAGGTACATTGAGTACCCAGAACAAAAATGTACACACAGCTATATTTAAAATAGATAACCACCAAGGACCTACTGTAGAGCACAGGGAACTCTACTCAGTACTCTGCAATAACCTAAATGGGAAAAGAATTTGAAAAAGAATAGATACATGTATATGTATAAAAAACAAACAAAAAAATAAACCTGGTATATATCTTTAAACAAAAATAAATAAATAAATCCAAAGCACTTCATTATGAAATTTCTGACCCCCTAGGAATAAGGAGAATAGCCTAAAAGTTTCCTAAAATTTTTCACATTAAATGATCATGGTCCAGAAGGGCATCATATTTCGCAATAGGGCTATGAGGACACAGAGGAGTGATGTCTAAAATCCTAAGGAAGAAGAATGGCTCGTCTACCCTGGCCTATCCATCAACCTCACAGTATAGGGTAGAATAAAGATAAACATCTCTAAAAATGTTACCTTCCATGAATCCTTTCCAACAAAGCTACTGGAAGACTTAACTTCACCAACACTAGGGAGTGAAGCATGGAAGAGAAAGACATTCCCCATGCCCTCCCTCAGGAAGCAGGGATCCCTAGGAGAGAAAGGCAGAGAGAAAGGCAGAAGGATTGAGAAGCAGGGTCCCAGGACGAGAGCTGCCAATCATTCTCAAGTGCAGGCAGTTAACACTGGAGCTGGGCACAGAGAGCATCAAGAATGAGGCTTCCAAGAAAGTAAACAAATAAACACTAACAGATTACCTGATGTTGCTGAATGAATGGAGAGATTGATAGTTTTGTTCGCATGTGTAGAACTGAAAATGACCGTTATGTAGAAAACAAAACAAGTGGAAAAATTGAAGCACCTGTTACCTTCAAGAATAACAAAATTTGTGTAAGAAAGGAAATGTCATGTCATGGCATGTCCATTGGCCAACTGTGATTACTATTTATACAGTGATCATGTAAATACTGAAAGTGAGTTAACCAAAAGTCAGTATACTAGTATACTGGTAGGGTAGGGAGGAGAAGTGCCTTCTTACGTGGTAGAAGGAAGAGGTATAACAGAACTGAAACTCCATCATCCATAGTAGGAAGCCAGTAGATAACGCCTTCAACAGAATGAAATGAAGAAATCACAATAAAATCAGGTTGAGTTCAAAATACAAAGTAAATACCAGAAAAGGAAAAAAGCCTTTAAAAATTGAGAATAGCTTCTGGGGAGTGCAAGTTCGTAGTGGACAGGGGGTAAAGAAATGTATCTTTTTTTTTTTTTCTTTTAAACCTGGAAATGCTAGAGTAAAATGGCACTGAAAAAAAAGTGATGCTTAAAATAAATAGTGCCAAGGGAGGGTGGCATTCTTTGGAAGCTAATGAAAGACCAGGGCGAGCTTGCCTGTCCTGGGGGTCAGGGCACATGGCCCAACCCACGTTGGTCCTTTGTGCAATTGGGCACCACCTGGTGGCCAATGTCTGCACAGAAGGGACCTATTGACAGGGATGGTTTGGGTTGTATGGTGGCCTGGGACTCCCAGAAAAGTGGCAGCAGTTCCTGAATTCTCCTGGTGACTGGGCACCAGTTTGATGGTGTTTGTGATCTGAGGAAGGTGAACTGGGAGGTACTGGGAACAAGGAAACTCATTCTTTATCTTCCCACTTATGGAACTGGGGTCTCCTGCCATTTCCCTTCTTGGTTTCAAACTTCTCTCTGAGTCCTCCCTCCCTCAGGAGAGAATCAGGGCTGACCACCACTCATGTTATATCTGAATTTTTAACATCACTTTTTATTGCCAACACGTAATAGGAGATTACTGTTTTGAACTTTAACTTACTCACAGTACCTGTATTACTTTTTTTAAATAATAAAAACGATAAAACATTTAAGGGACAAGAGTGTCATAAGCCCCGAACAATGACCAAAACTCTGAGAAAAAAGAATCACCAATCTAACTAACCCATTCCAACCCTCAAGCTCATGGGCAAGGGTAGAATAAACACAAGACCTCAGAAGTGTTACCTTCCATGAATCCTTTGTTGGTTCCCTTTCACACCTTCTAGCAGATTCCAGCTACATTTTCTCAGTTAAAAAAAGTTGACAATATATTTCTTTAGCAGCTCAAGGTTGCATGACTTTTTTGTGTGTGACCTGTTCAGTCCTTAACAAACCTTTTCTTACAGAAAAAAATAAAATGTTTTGGCCTTTTTTTCTTCCCCTAGCTCATTGTGGTTACAATTTGCACTCATGTGTTCAGTAAAATTCTAGAATAGGCGTCACTGTCTGTAAAATGCCCTTGATAACATTGGGGACAGTTTTAAAGTCACATCCTGAGTGGCACATTTCACCTGCCTTTCCTCTCAGATTTTAGGTATTTTGATTGATCCAAGCCTTCCCTTGCCTTTTTGGGCTGCAAATCTCAGCGTGGCCTGGGGAACGTTTGCCAGTAAATGTTTATCTGTCAGTAAAACGTTATTATCCTATATGAGCAGATCACTTTTGTAAATGCAAGGGACTGCACTAAAACACCCTACATCCAAACCATTTGAATACAATTCAGTCTTTATGATTCCAAGGACTTTGTCAGCGTGGGAAAACAGTTTCTGTAATGGCTTCATGGATACAAGATCAGATTCCTGTGTCCCCCCAAATACTTTCCCACCATTGAAAAGGATGGCATGTCGGTACTGTGGACTCACCCAACTGGAGCGCCACCCTCCTCCCCGCCCTGTGAGCAGAAACTGGTCCCTTTGCAGGCTCAGGTGCAGGCAGTGGTCAGTGCCTTCCTGGACCCCTGCTCTCATGCTTGGTCTTTTCTCATGTTGCATCTACAATACCAATATCATCAATGGACAAAATAACCAAACTGGGTGTCAGGCAGTGTTACCAAATTTAACTGTTTTCTTAGTCCAGTCAAATCATCTTGTATGGGTGGACACAGTAACAGTATAGTGTTTTGTTTTATGGTTGGTAAAAATCAATATTTTGAACTCAGGCTTTTTTCTGCGTTTTTAAATTTTTTTTCAAATAGATCTGTACCACTTCTTCCATTTCTTTTTAAGATCTTATTCAGTATGTGAAGCACTTGATATGTAACAGTTTTTTGAAAGTCATACAATTCGGAGTCAGTCTTTGGGGTTCCTCAGGCTCAGCACAGTCATTGGAGACGGGGGTGTCCAGGGCTTGCTGAAGATCTGGCACATTTAGCTCAAAGTCAGGCCGGAGCCCACCCCTCCTAGTTTTCTGCCCGTGTTTCTCCCACCCAAAGCTCTTGTGACCTGACGTGACCAGCATTGCACACCAGTGCTGCTTGGGGAGCAGTAACCCAGGCACCAGGTCGGGAGAGCGAGGTTTGAATCCCACTTCTACGACTCAATAGCCGTGAGACCTTGGCCCATGACTTAGCTTCTTAGTGCCTCAGTTTCCTCATCTACAGAAGGATGCCCCTACCTCCTAGTGGGGCTTTTAGTAAAAAATGAGATATGGGTGATACACATTGAACAGTGCTTGTCTCAGGAAATATCAGCTATCATCATCATTATTGTCATTCACCCAATATTGACATCGTGCCCCAGAAAACTATTTTCTGAGTACAACCAATTAATGAAAGGTCCACATACTTTTATTTACTGCTGCCCGTACCCTGATCAATCAGCACCACATATATAACAAGAGCTGTGAAGGGACTGAGACTTGACCCCGCTACAAGCTAACAGGTCGGCGTATAACAGTTTCATGGATGCCGGTGGAAGACTCCAGGCTCAGGATGCTTGGGATTCTGAGTGGGCTCCTCTCCCATCCATGTAGAATAGCAGCAAAGCCGCTGGACGCATGGCTTTGAAAGCATGAAGTAAACAAAATACTGTGATTAATGGAAATAGTTCACTTAAAATCAAGAATAAATGTTGCTGGACGCTTGGACATTTTTTTTTAAATTAATTTATTTATTTATGACTGTGTTGGGTCTTCGTTTCTGTGCGAGGGCTTTCTCTAGTTGTGGCAAGTGGGGGCCACTCCTCATCGCAGTGCGCGGGAGTCTCACTGTCGCGGCCTCTCTTGTTGCGGAGCACAGGCTCCGGACGCGCAGGCTCAGCAGCTGTGGCTCACGGGCCTAGTTGCTCCGCGGCATGTGGGATCTTCCCAGACCAGGGCTCGAACTCGTGTCCCCTGCATTGGCAGGCAGACTCTCAACCACTGCACCACCAGGGAAGCCCCCCACTTGGACATTTTGTAAAGTCTATAACTCATTGACATTTGACCACCACATTTTGCATGAGGTCTACCAGGCACATCTTTTTATTTACTTATGTATTTTCAATTTTATTTTTTATTGAAGTATAATTGATTTACTCTGTGTTAGTTTCAGGTGTACAGCAAAGTAATTCAATTATAGATTCTTTTTCAGAATCTTTTCCATTATATGTTATTACAAGATATTGAATATAGTTCCCTATGCTATACAGTAGGTCCTTGTTGTTTGTCTATTTTATATACTGTGGTGTGTATGTGTTAATCCCAAACTCCTAATTTTTACCTCCCCCCTTCCCCTTTGGTAACCATATGTTTGTTTTCTATGTCTCTTTTTAGCCTCACAACAAGCCTGTGTGGAAACACTTATCATGCCCCCAGAGAGGTTAAGGACTTGCTCAAGGTCACACAGCTAATTACTAAGGGATCTAGGACTTGAACTCGGTCTTTGGCTTTCCAACAAAGGTCTTGCGACAACAGAGCAAAGTGGCTAAGACCATGGCCTGAAGAATCTGATTGATCTCTTTCAAAGGCTCTTTCCTCAACTGACCAGCCGACCCTTAGAAATCCCTTAACCAATTTGTGCCTGAGTTTTCTCATCTGTAAAATGGGTGTAAAAAAGTACCTCCCAATGGGACTGAAGTGACAATTAAATGAGATATTTGTAAAGAGTTTATATCATAAGGAGCACTAAAGAAATGCAGTCTGATATTATTTACTGCTTTGACTAAATTTTCTAATATTTATTCGAATCCCGATTATCCACTCATGAATCATCCATCCTCTTTTCTTGAGAATCACTTCTTATGTGTCATAACAACCCAGACTAAAGCACATACCCTCCTGATGCTTCTCAGTATGTGAGAAGGTCAATTACAGTTCAAGGCATGAACTGAGATGGTGAAGCCATGGGAGAGTGATGGCTTGGGGCAGGGTGGGCAAACTTTGCCTGGGGAGGACCAGATGGTAAATATTTTAGGTTTTATGATCACAGTCTCAAGTACTCAACTCTGCCTAAGTAGCACAAAAGCAGCCACAGACGGCATGGAAATGAACAGGCATAACTGTGTTCCAAAAAACCTTTATTTAATGGACACAAATCTAAATTTTACATAATTTCCTTGTGTCACAAATACTCCTCTTCTGTTTCTTTCAACCACTTAAAAATATTTAAACCATTTTGTGTCTGGGCTGTGGTTTGCTGACCCCTGGACTAATATATTAACCACAAAATTAATGCTATCAAAGGAGTCAAGGAGCTCTGGGGCAGGAGAGGTTCTGAAAAGGGTTATTGGAGGTTAAGGACTTGAATGGATCCAGAAAGAGTAGGTGGGGTGGGGGGGGCAGGAGGAAGCAGCAGTGTCTGGGCATGTTCACGAGTTTGCTTAAATGAGACAACAGATGCAACAAGATTTAACATAATGCCTGGCACTTCGCTGATGCAGATGTTTAAAAAATTACTATCCTGTATGAGCGAAGCACATGCAAGAGACTGCACTAAAATACCCTACAACCAAACCATTTGAATACAATTCAGTCCTTAGGATTCCAAGGACACTTTCAGAGTGGGACAGCAGTTTCTATAACACGGCTTCAGGGGTGCAAGATCAAATATTTTTCCCCAAAATTCAGTGGTGCCTAGAATTTCTTTATTGGTATTTCATTTCTGGGACTTGAACTTCTGCCTGCAGGTAGATCTCAGCTATACCTGCAAAGAGTTGTACATTACACCTCCTTAAGCATATGCGCTTACTGATATAAGAGCAGAACTTTACCCGAAAGGAAAAGGGGCTTAAGTTCTGAGTGAAGGAAACACACACACACACACAAACACATTATCCTGGGAGAAGAATCCAGAACGTCAGGTCAGAGCCCTCAAAGTCAAACTGAACCAGCTTCCCCTGTTTATTCCGCTTCATGGTCATTACTCTGGACATCAATTTTCATAGTGAAGAGACAAAAAAAATGGCCAACAGAGAGTTCTCGTTTAAAGGAAGTTGGGTAGTAAGCTGATTTGTTTAAAGTACCAGTGCTTTATTAAGCCAAGTTTGAAGATTTTGGTGTATCATAACAGAAATTTAAAATTCTATCTAAATTATTTCAAGGGATGGATCCATTATTAATGATTTTCATGTTTAAAAGTATTTAGTTCAAAGTGTTAATATGTGGACATGTAATTAAGATTATTTAGTTTTATTTTAAATGATTTAGCAAGAGATTTTAGGCTTCTGGATGATATAATATTAACACCAAAGATTTTTGTTCCTATCTAAGGTGATGAAAATTATCTTATAATTCACCATTGCCAAGTAATTACATTCTTAAATATGCCCTGAAAATAGTGTGCTGTAGCGTTTTATTGTCCGGATTATGACTCCAGAATCATCACTGTACACCTTCCTTGTGACCCCATTCATTTCAGGTCAGCAGCCAACTCGATCTTCAAGAGGTCTGTCTCTGTAAAGAAGGAGAAAAGTGTTGTGTGAAGAATTGAAAACAGCTTCTATTTGATTTGGAAGCAAAATGCACTAAAACCCCTAAGCCACAAAATAACTGTTATATCAAACAGCAAACATTGAGTGCCAAGTTCACCCAGTTCTAGTCTGTTCCATCCCTTGTACTTTTTTAGCAATGTCATTGTTGTCCTGAAACACGTCATGTGCACTCCAGATTTTCTAACAAATCTTTATGTGTTACCTTGGAAAATAACTTATAAGCTGCCATTTCTGCTTGGAATTTTATGTCAAAGGGTAAAGAAAATTGAATCAGCCTCCATCTTTCACTAGCATAACTCACCAGAGATCTCCAGCGTCTCAGGCCAGGAGGGATGACACATCCCGGGCTGACATGTGACTAGTGTTTTATAACCACACCCTGATGCTGTAGGTTAGAGGCATGGAAGATACTGTTTTGACGTTGCCTTAAAACTTTGTTAATGGCCTGAGGTGCAGAATTATGGATCATTGGTACACATTTATTTAATTTAGTAGTAATTTGTTAAATTTTACTCCAACTTAGGAAATTTTGCCCCAAAACATGAGTCTTTTATTTTATCTTTTTAGCAGGCAGATGGATTCAAATATACAAGGCTGGATTAAAAAAAGGAACATAGTAAGGCATCTTGAAGCTAATATTCAGTTTTCCACTCTGCTATTCCATACTGTCTTCCCCATATTTCATTTTGAAAAAAGTCCCAAGCCATGCAATGGTATTATATCATATCGTATTTTCTTATAAATTTAATTTGTAGGATTTTAAAAACTTTTTCATGGTAGCCATGCTTACGGGTTGTAGGTATGTTCCATGGAACAAAATTATATGGCTTCCAGAATTAATTTAATTTGATAATGAAAGAAGTGTAAATGTTCCAGGAGGAGGGGGAAGTTACAGTGTAGTTATGATGATGGTGGCCATGGTGGCAGTGGTGGCTGTGATGAAGATAATGACAATAATGATAAAATGATAATAATAATAATAAGTGGTGTAAACTTTAAGGGCAAGTAGATAAGCAAATAGGTTGAATCCTGAAGACAGTGAAAGCAAACAAGGGCACTAGAGGCATAAACACTCAGGAGCTGGGGGCAAACATTTTAATTGTAACAGAACCAAATGATTGCAGCTGCTGGGTTCTGGCTCTAAGATGGCACTAGTGTTAGTCACCCTTCAGATGTTATAAATCTAAGGATATGTTTTCATTCTCATCCATTGCAAGAACTTTACTTCCCACAGCCTCCTTTCCCGGATTCCAAGCATCCAATGCCAGGTGCAGTGGCTTCTGACTTGTGCCACCCTCCTGGGTGGAACACAGTCTGGAGTAACTGTCTTTCCACTCTTGGCATTTTCACAGTCTGCCTTTTTTCCCAACTAATCATTGATCCCCAAGGGATTATTGATCTCCCAGTTCTGTCCCTTTAGCTGGGTCCCTTCTCATGCCAAGTAATAAAATACTTTTAATGCCCTTCTGAACAAATCAGTGTCAGATTCAAGCATTAATAGTACCTTAGACTTGGATTCTTTACCAAATATCCCTCTTAGCAGCTGCTTCCCTAGAATATTAATGATTCATCAACTACACACCAGTTCCTCATTAAATGCTCATATAATTGCTTCCATAAGATTTTATTATAATATCACAGCCAAGTGTCCAACATCTAGACAGGAACAAACTCTCTCAGGAGAAATCAACAGTACATATAATTTCAGGCAGCCTTTCTTCATCCAACTTAACTGTATTAACCTAACGGCATGTGTTTGTTTGCCTAGTTTTTTGTTTTTTTTTTTTTTGAGTTTTGCAATCCTACAAGTAAATCGGCTAATGCTCTAAGCCTCAGTTTTCCTGTCTGTCAAATGGACATAATGACCTCACGTCAGAGTGGTTTGAGAGGATCAAGGTTGATGATGTCTGTGTGATGATGCCAGTTTCTGGAAGGGGCTGAATGTGGGGAAGATGCAGTCAGGACATAGTTTTATTTTTAACCCACCATGATCTCCTGCTTTCAAGTCTCTATCCCAAAGTTGGATGATGTCTCAAAGAAACCCACAGCTTTTCAGGTACTTGTAAGGCTTCCGTTTTGGATATTAAAAAGTCAGTCTAGTCTATTTCCCGAATTTCAGTATCTTGCTGATTTTTCCACAGTTCAGCCCTGACTTAGGTTTGAAAATCCACAAGGAAGACGCAGGGTGTCTCTTTGTTCTCTGATCACCTTCTTGCCACCTCCTCAGTGAGCCCTCCAGGACAGAGAAAGAAGGGAGAGGATGAGCTGGAGACACAAGGCTGTCTCTCTTGTGTTGGCCGGTGCTGTCTGTGGTCCTTCATCATGGCAGATGCTCAAATGCCAGCTCTCTCTTGGCCACTTTCATGGTTTTCTCAGGAACCTACCCCACACCATCTGCCACCCCCACCAGCCGAGACATCTCCGTGATGGACACACGCTGTGACCCCCCCTCAGCTGCCGCTGGAGCTCACACCAGGCATCTTTCTGACAGTGGAAGTCCTTTCTTGACGACCGTGGCCCAGCCTCCTTCAGTAGAGTCAGCCCAGAGGGAAGAGGATGTGGTCCAGCTCCTCCCTCCGTGTCACTCTGAGCGCCATCCCTGGCCCCTCCGAGGGGGACAATCACAACCTCTGTCCTCTGCTGTCTGCCTCATCGGCTGCCCTGAGGATTATCTGACGTGGCCCACTGCCGCCCTTGCCCCAGCAGCTGGCTCACGTGGCACTTAGCAGACAGGTAGCATGGCCGAGGTGGTCGGGGGCACCTTGAGCTACAAAGCCCATTCCCTGGGTTTGGATTCCACACCCACCACTTACTAGTTGAACAACTTTGCACAAATCACAAGGGAGTTGGCCTCTCTGTGACTCAGTCTCCTCTCTGTACAAATGGAGATGACAGCAGTACCTCAGAATCCTGGACATCGTGTGCCGGCTTTCACTAGCACGCTGCCCTCCAAATTCTCCCCTGCTCCGTAGGGGCAGAGCCCAGAGACTCACTGCCCACCCTCTCTGCCCGTGGCGTCTGGTTAGATTCTGCCAACGAGGGGCTCATGGGCTGTTCAGAGTCGGGCTGGGGATCAGCAAAGGCAGCTGTGTGGGCATCAGCTTAGGACGGGGCTGGAGATCTGCCAGGGGATCCAGGCTCCTTCGGGAGAATCAAGAACTCAGTTGCTGCGGGCAGGCACACGAGAACCCACCGTCACACCCTCCGGTTGTCCTGACCAAGCCTGACTGACGCCTGGCCTCACGGGGCTGCTGAGAGGATGAAGTGTGTCTTTTCCCCGAAAGTGCTCGGCACATCTCAGGGCATGGTCAGTGCCTGGTGGATGTCAGCGGCTACGATGTACTCATTACGATTCTCAGTAATACTGATCAATCCACGCACAGCCCTTCACCACAGCTTCACGCTCACAGGAGGAGGGAAATGGGGGGCGCGGGCAGCTCGGCGCTGCCCCGAGGGCCTGGGCCGAGGGAATAGAGAAGGCGAGCAAGCAGAGGCTGCTGTGCTCACACCCCTTGCTCAGGAACAGAGATGCTATGAGCGCTCGCCCGCGTGGGACATGTTCAGAAACGTGTCGGGAATACACATGCTACTGACAGATGACACAGAAAAGGCAGCCGAGATTTGACCTGTTCAGCTCTCACTTCAGCTGCTCTGGATAGAAGTTCAATGTCCAAATGCAGACCCCTCACTATTTGGTACCCAAATGGGGCAGATGCGTGGAGGACAAGCCCACACGTTCACCGTGCTATTCAACCATTCATTAGATTTAACTTGAAGTCCCCTTATATTAGCAAAAACAAACCAGGGAACTCGAAGGTAGATCAGGGAGTTATCACCAGGCAAAGAAGAACCAAGCTTGAGAGCTGCTATGATTACCACTTTGGGCTGAATGGTGCAGCTGCAGCCAGCTTTGCGGCCAGGACCTGCCACCAGGGCGCTAAGGAGCGCTGCTGCATTTATTTCTGCCCTGCAGGGGGAGTTGTTGAAGGGTGCATATTTGAGTATTGTGGTGATTACATATTTGTCTGCACCTCTAAAAGGACACACCCACATAAAGTCCTAGAATATATGGGAGAACAAAGAATAGAACATAAATAGGTGTTTGGCAACAACTTGGCTTTTTGCTCGCAGAGAAAAAAACTGGTTTTTTTCAGTAAAGCTCATCTAAGATACACCCTCAAAACTTTTTATCTCAATGACATATTATAGCTTTATATTTGAACCCTAAAGTGTGTGTCATTTATGTCTAATCTCTCTAATAATGCCTATATATTGTTAGGGTAGCTTCCCCTCCCCACCTCTAAAACCAGAATAAAAATAAATGTTTTTATTTTTATACAACCTTTATTATCCCTCGAATCAACTCTCTGTGTTTAAAATCCCTGAGGATGACAAGGGCTTATGGCAGCAGAGGCTGCTCCTTTCCTGGGATTGTCACCTACAGTAAACAGATGCTTTATTACCCAGGCATGCGTGGTGCCTCATGCTTAGTCCACATGAAACATTCAGGTTAATGGTCACTGCATTTTTTTCTTGTTTTAAATTTTTTGGTTGTGTGGCATGCAGGATCTTAGTTCCCCCACCAGGGATCGAACCTGTGCCCACTGCAGTGGAAGCACAGAGTCTTAACCACTGGACCACCAGGGAAGTCCCAGTCACAGCATCTTTGATAGCAGGTCTATTTCTCCTCTCCCTCCATTTCTCTAGCTTTTTATAACATGATAAAAAGGAAATGGATTCACTGTTTGAGATCCTATTTGGATGTTTAAGAAAGGTAAGATAAACATGCAAAGTTTTGGAAGGAAAAAATAATTAGATGATTTCTGTTGATATCATATATAAATCTATATACACATATTTATGTATATATGTGTATATAATTTATATAGAGAGAGGGGATTTTCTTTTAGGGGACATATCTTGGTCTAGGGATTTCTATTCCACTGTGTAACCAAACTGCATTCAAAGTGCAGGAAACCAAGGAGAAGAAGGCCAAGCTCTAAGTAGAGATAAAAGATTCAAACTCCAGCCTCTCAAACCTGAGGTTTGCACCAAAGACAGGGCCTGCACCCAGGAATGAAGACACTATAATGGTTTGTTTGTTAATTTTCGTGTTAATCTTGATGGGAAGACAGCCCGTCCTGCATTCTCTCAGGGGCATTGAGAGCCTACCTGTGATCTCATCATCTTGTAACCAGTGTGTGTGGAGGCTTTGTGGATCCTGGATCCTGGGCAACAGAAAACCAGAGACAGGTTTCTGCCTTTATGGCTATTACTTGCTAGTAGAGAGAAGACAGAAATATAGAGACCAATGTGATTCAAGGTGACTTTGTGATACGGTCCCTGAGGAAGACTCTAGGCTGCGGTGAGAGTGTGTAATCGGGGGTCCTGGGCAGTTCAGACCAGGTGGGCAGCACGGGGAAGCGTAGGCTGTAAGACAGAACAGAGTGGTGAGGACAAAGGTAAACCATTAAAGCCAGTACCTGACAAAAGTACAGTTCAAAACACGTGAACACTGTGCTGGTCCCAAACTCCCAGACTGCTAGCAGATTTATCTGCCAAATACCGGCCTCTGCAGTTACTGATCTGTCCACACCGCATTTGGGGATCCCTGTGATTTCAGGGCTGTCCCACTGAGTTCAGTCCCTCACATCAATCACCTGAGCAGTAGTTTCTTCTTGAATGATGACAGTGAAGCTTTTTGGTTTTATGCAAATATGAGTTTTTTCATGGTGCATTTATCACAGAGGCTGGAGAAGGTATTTCCAGGGATGCTTATGAAGACAGCAAAGGAGAGAGGCCTGGGTGGCATCCGCCCTGTACTTGGCCCTCCTGGGACACCGCTTGTTTATCTCCTACTGCGCATGGGGCCAGTGGTGAGCCTTGCCAAGCCACGTGGGCATTGCCAAGATCTGTAGCAACAGACCATTCATTATTCACTAAATCTGAGAAACGAGAAGGCGAAGTAACCGCTGCCCTACCTCCTGCCACGTGCAACAGGGAATCATGACTTGCTAGGGGTTATAAAGGATATGGCAAAGATGAGTTTTCAAAATGTGTTCGTTGTACCAGGGCCACATGGGATTGTGCTCTAACTTTTGATGCATGTATTGAACAAGACCGAACATGTTTACTGCTGAAAATAGGCAAAATGGTGAGGGAGGGATGAGGAAGGATACTTATGATCAATCCCTATTTATGGCTGAATGATTGGTGTCAGAGTGTGCACAGGATTTTGAGAGCTATCCTGTCCCCTCAGCTTCGCCTCATTTCTTACCATTTTGCTTCCTTTCCCCGGTACTTTCCCCACTCCGACCACTGTTCTCTCTCTCTGGCATCTCTCTTCACACCTCTCTTTGCATCAGGTTGGCAAAATGCTACCCTGGCAGTGTTTGGTATCCAACCCTGGCCTCCATGGTTTCCTTCTCTCTTATACCAAAGAGAAAACAGCGTTTGCTTTTTACTGGAGAAGAGCTGACAGCCCCTCATCAGGTTAATGCCATCCTGAGGTCAGGGCCCATGCACACCTCTACTGTGAGCTCCATCATCCACGATGAAGGTCTGTCTCTCCCATCCTCCAGGGCCCAGGTGCATGCGAGCCCTTCCTAGCACCTTTCCAGCTCACTCCAGCCCAGACCAGAGCTCCCATCACAGTGTCAGAGCCCTTCTGGTCTGACCACTCATGGTGACAGCCCTTGTGCCCTAAGGAATCCATGCCTTGTTTCCCTATCCATACTTCAAGGTCCTTAAATGCAGCTCCACATGCAACATCTCTTCTCTCTCTCACTAAATACAACCATGACTGCATGGCAGGGGCTCATTTTGTAACCACCTGCCGTGTAGCACGGCCTTGGGGATAAGGTAATGATGCTGACAAGCTCTGCTTCTCAAGGAACTCTCTGCCCAATGAAGAAACCAATGGCCCATTGATCATTTGTCGCTAGGTGTTGTTAAAAAAAAAAAGCATCACCTGCTCCTTGGTATTTACTCAGAGAGCTGAAAGCTATGTCTACACGAAAACCTGCACACAAATGTTTACAGCAGCTTAATTCATAATCCCCAGGACTTGGAAGTAACCAAGATGTTCTTAAGTAGGTGAATGGCTAAATAAATTGTGGTCCATCCAGACCATGGAATATTATTCAGCACTAAAAGAAATGAGCTATTAAACCATGAAAAGACCCGGAGGAAATTTAAATGCATGTTATTAGGTGAAAGAAGCCCTTCTGAAGAGGCTGTGTACTATGTGATTCCAACCATGTGACATTCTAGAAAAGAAAAAGCTATAATAAAAATATCAGCGGTTGCCGGGGGTTAGGGGGGAAAGGAGAGATGGAGAGGTGGAGCACAGAGGATTTTTAGGGCAGTGAAACTACTCTGTATGATATCATAATGGTGGATACCTGTCATTGTACTTTTGTCAAAGCCCATGGAATATTCAACACCAAGAGTGAACGCCAATGTAAACTATGGACTATGGGTGATTGTGATGAGTCAGTGTAGGTTCATTGATTGCAACAAATCTACCCCAATGCTGGGGGATGCTGATGGTGAGGGAGGCTGTGTCTATATAAGTAAAGGGGGTGCATGGGAACCCTGTACTTTTCATTCAGTTTTGCTGTGAACCTAAAATTACTCTAAAAGTGGGGGTGATGTATCGGCTGTGTTGAAGGGGCTCCGGCTGGGTGGAGCCTAACCCTCTCTGAGGGTGAATCAAATCACTAAAGAATTGTGAGGCTTTGCTTCTGAAAAGTCTCAAACCTAACCTAAATTTTCAGAGACAAACCAAATTAAACACAGTTAACTCAGAAATGGCAAAGAGATTGATCCATGTAATACACATGGATTTTTTCATTCTGGCAGGTTAAAATCATAGACGGTTAAACCAAGAAGTGAATTTACAGATCCTTAATTAAAACGATTAGTAGCAAAAAGAAACCAAGTCTGATGGAGACAACGTGATTGACCTGAAGTGTAATCCAGTCCTCATCACTTCTCTAAGCCCCCAGCTTCCTAAAAAAGTCAACTTTGGTATGATCCCTGCAGATGGGTGAGAATGTACAACCTCAGTTTTTGAGTCTTTGAAATGGGCAAAATAACACTACCTCTCAGAGCTTCTGTGGGGATTCAGTGAGACCATGTAGTTGGCAAATTTCATAATTCGTAAAGCTCCATTCAACAATAGTCTATTCTGTTCCAGAAATTCTACGATGCAGGACGTCTAAGGCAGGTAACCTCCCTCAGGAAGCATCCGTTTATCACCAATGTCAGAAAAAAGGAATCAGAAGGATCTACGGTAATTCTAACTGTGACTTCTGGGTGCACAAACATGATTAATAAAAAACTTTAAGTGGTTGATGCTACAAATACAGGAAATGCCTTATTATTAAGAAAGGTCTGTGGTTATCAGAAGCTTTGTGTTTTCATCCATGCTTTCTTGGAGCCCAAACTGTAAGCTTGTAGCTGGTTGGACAACCCCGTCCAGAGGGCTGATTGACAGGTCGTTACAGAGATCAATGGAGTCTCTATTGGCACTTTAAAGAGCTGGTGCTCATATTTTATCAACAAGTTGGTTGAGTGTGCTGATCACCTGCTCTCATGACACCACTGGCTGTTAGAGGAGACACCCAGTGAGTGAAGAATCAACTTCACAAACATTGTTACACGAGGTACGTACTTTCAGTTGGGGAAATGAAAAAGCTCTGGGGATGGATGGTGAATGTCCTTAATGTCACTGAACTGTTCACCTAAGAATGGTTAAAATGTTATTTTTTATTATGTCTGTTTTACTACAATAAAAAATATTTTTAAAAAGGTTGTTACAGCAGAGAGAAATAGGTTTATTATATAAATTCTATTTAGTGGAAGGGCTAAAAGCCAAAGTACAGTGTGTCTCACTTCTTGCTGTGCTGTGACATATTTTTGGTGATAAGTTTTCAGTTCAGATGGGTTTGAAAGCAAGAACACATTTAGAGAAGGGGTTAGAGGGTTTCCATTTAGTGTTTGTGTTGGTTTTGGATACATGCTGTTTGAGGTTCAGTGAAAACAACTTGTGTAAAGGGAAATTTAAGCCATCATTTCAATATAACTAATGAATTCAAAGAAGAATCCAGAATTAAAAACAATTATGATTGACCAATTTATTCATAAAAAATTACCGTAACAAATAAATTACACTAACAAAACACATGGGAAAAGTCTGCTTACAAGTTTGACCATATATATGCTGTGTCATGAAGATATTTCACTTAATATTTTGAATCTGTTTCATTTTAACTTTGTGTAACTACTTTTTAACCACCTGGCTCCATGAAATGTAGAAATAGTACCACAATATTTGTTTACAATATCCCATGTTTACTAGTTGTGCTGTGAAAAATGAAGCAGAGTCATTTGGACAATTTAATTCAAATAAATATTAATAAAATTGTGAAATTAGATAAATGACTAAAAACTGTATTTTTGTTTCAGTTATCTGAATTGGGGTAAGTACTTTACCATACTCAGGATTTCAAATGATGCCCACTTAGTTATTAATGGATACCAAAAAAAGAAAAAAACAGGAAAACTTTACTGAGAAAATCAAAGAAAAATCAGGTAATGAAAGAACTCTAGAGGGAGAAGCATAGATATAGTTGGATGTGGGCTGTGGATTCAGAGACCTTGGGTTTATGCCTCCACTTCCCCCTCTGGTAAATGTCCCGAATCCAAAAGGGACTCCTTGTGAGAAGGAAAGGAAGTGAGGCATGTAACACTAATGCACCTACTGCTAGCACCTAATCCAGGGTATGCAGAAGGGATTAGCTCTTTTTATTGGAAGTCCCTCCCCCATCAAGACATACACACACTACTAGATATAAAATAGATAACTAATAAGAACCTACTGTATAGCACAGGAAACTCTACTCAATACTCATATGTATGTGTATAACTGATTCACTTTGCTGTACAGCAGAAACTAACACAACATTGTAAATCAACTATACTCCAATAAAAATTAATTAAAAAAAGATTAGATGGGGAAATGTCTTCGGCTACTTCTTCCTGGGAAGAGAGCTCAATGAGAGGACCATTTGCTGAGACGCAGGCAGACGAGAAGGATGCCATGTGCCCCGGGACCAACGTGAGAAGCCATATCCAAACCTCTCTCTCCCTCCCACCTGCAGATCTTCTACCCCTTCCTCCCACTGGTGACCTCATCAGAAGCCAGAGGGTAAGGACCCTGGAGGGATGCACCCACTGAGGTCAGACTCCGGGCCTGGCAGGGAATACCCCCGGGATAGATCAGCCAGGAGTAACCAGCTCAGAAAGCATGTGGGGACTTCTTGTTCTCCCCAACAGGGCTAGATCAGAGTAGCAAGGCCCATACCTGAGTTTCTAACAAGCTATTCTTGTTATTGTTACAAGTTATTTTTATTTCTTCAATTGTCATGAAGCAAGGCACGGCAGGAAGTAATACCCATTCAACTGTCTTACCGAATGAAATGGCTTTTCCAGCCACCACTTTTCACTCTGATGTGGCCAAAGATGAAAGTAAGAGGAAGTGGATGTAAGGATTAAGAAAAGGAAATGGTTTTAACATTCGGTAGGAAAAGAACATGAGCTTTTGGCAATAATAGTAAACTCAGACTGCGATAGCCTGAATGTCTGTGCCCCAACACAATCCGCCTGCTGAAATCCTAACACCCAACGTGATGGTCTTAGGAGTGGGGCCTTTGGGAGGTGATTAGGTCCTGAGGGTGGAGCCCTCACGAATGGGAGCAGTGCTCTTGTAAAAGGGGCCCCGAGAGCTCCCTTGTCCTCTCCACTATGTGAGGACACAGTGAGAAATCTAGGACCCAGAAGAGGGCCCTCCCAACCCTGCTGGCACCCTGTCCTCAGTCTTCGAGCCCCCAGAACTGTGAGTGATAAATGTCTGTTGTGTATAAGCCACCCAGTCTGCGGTATTTTATTACAGCAGCCCAAATGGACCAAGACACAGAATTTAGAAGATTCTTATGAAACAGAAGCTCGTGCCCGGCTGTGGGCTCAGCATTACAGACCCTGTACTTTTCCCATTAGGCACCACCCCTCACATGTGGCTGAAGCCGTGGGTCACCGTCACTTCTAATTAATGGAGCAACGGGCACGTTGGATTGAAACTCCTTAAATAAAACTATGGCAGAGGCGCTAAAGGGTCATGGGCTTTCGGTGGGCTGGCCTGCATCCTTGCTAAGCCCAGCACGCTACAGAGGAGGAGACCTGATTGTTCATCTTGGAATAAGCAGTTTTGAGGGGTCCGCCCTAATTTCCAGACTCATCCTCACCGCTCCCCCACTTCAATGACCCTTTCATTTTAACCGAGTGCGTCCGAGCTGGTCCTCAGGGCGACCGGTGCTTTTCCACATCGTTCCCACCCGAGGTCCCACGTGGCTCCTTGTCACTTTCTCACGTCCTCCTCCTCTGGGGAGTGCTCGCCCCCCAGTACTCCGTCAGACAGCGTCACAGTAATTAAATATTATTAGCGCGGTTTCTACTGCGAAAAGGCAGCCACAGGTAAGTGGGATGCCGCCGCGGACCTCTGGCTCTCACGCTCTCCTACGAGGAATTTAACGTCGTGCCTCTGATTTGGCGCCTACTTAGTGTCCATTCTTGGTAAGAATTCCTTGTGTCGTCTCTCTCCAACCAGGCTGTCAGCATCTCGAGGATGAAAATCATTCCTAAATGTTTCCAGGTCCCATTTATTGGCTGTTAACAGAGCCTCAGTGGAGAGGCATCCAACCAGTAGCCCCTCCCAGGATACAGCCCTGGTGATGGGACCATGAGAAACGCGTAGGATATCAAAAGTCGTCCTAATAAACAGCTCACTCCTACCACGCGGTACACATCGTGCATCATAATTAGGTGATTAAGCTTCACCATGAACATTTCAACCGTAGAACCATTCCAGAATCAAACCGTAGAGCCACCGCAGGAAATGCGATGGAGCGTCAGGAAAACGGATGTGTTTAAAACATTCCCAGAAAATGGTGAACATGTTTTAAAGTGAAACTATATTTTGAATGCAAAAAAGTAAACATTTGAGCTAAATAAATTTAAACAAAGAATAAATGAATAAATAAAATTGATTTGAGGTAAATAAATACACATCTTTACGTAAATTATATATTTTTACTTATAATATGTAAATATATTATATATAATATATAATTATTTATAATATAGAATATAAATATATAAATAATTATATATAATATATATACATACCGAGATATATAATTATGAATAATTATATATTAAATTAAATTAATTAAAAATTATATACAATTATATGGTAATTATATATAATATAATAATTATATATTATAATTATATTATAATATAATGTGATTTTATATATTAATTATATGTAATATAATTATATGCATAATTGTAATGTATAAATATATTATATATTATATAATTATTTATAATATATAAATAAATATATATCTCCCAGGATTCATCATCTGTAGCAAATGAGAGATAAACCTGTGAGAAGTACTAAACAAAGATGCCCACAGGTGAGGGGGTTTCAGGTGGCCCATGAAGCAGGGTAGAGCCAGATAGAAGAAGGTCAGATTCCAAGAGGGAAGGTCTAGGCAGCGTGCAGCCTAACGAAAGTAACAACCAGGACCTGAAAGCAGGTGTGAGTGCCCAGGAGCTAAGAGCCAAGAGCAGAGGAAAGGCACCAGATACATAAGTGTGGTAGGGCCACCTGTCTAGAGCTACCTCCCCTTTTCTGAAAAGATGAAGCTGCTGCCGTGACTCTGGGCATGAATCTTCATCCTCTGACCTAAGAGCTGCCGCCATGGCTATGGCCGTGACTTTCCGCTCAGGCCCAAGCTGCCCATGGCCCGCAGCAGCAGGGCACAGTGTTCCAGGCTGTGTGCTGCACAGCTGCAGGAGGAAACACGGCGTCAACCTGACAGCCCCGCCGGCCACAGCCAGCTTCAGAACAATTGCTTCTCCATGCAAACAGTATGAATTTATCCGATGCCCATTGAGAAAGGCCACCGGCCACATGTAGTGAATCATCTGGCAGGGATTTTTGATCACTCCAGTTCTGCCCACCTGGGGCTTACTGTCCCTTCCCCCATGTGTCGTGGGCTACCGATTCCTGTCCAAGGATGCGCTCTCCCTCGGTCACTCGGTGTTTCATTTATGGTCTGTGGGTCCTTTCCAGGTAACGGTGAGTGTTTGAAAATCTTGTTATGATGCTGCCTTTGCCTGCCTGGCGACCTCTCCCATGTCTCTGCTTCTCCATCTGCCATTTCCTCTTTCTGCCCGTGACCTCTGCTCTCATCTGGTCCAGAGTTCCTGGGAGAAGCTGGGCGGAGGTCTGTGCACAGCCAGGGCCGGGCACACGATAACGGTCTAGGGCGAATAAGAGCGGCACTTCCACCTTCCCGGGGGTCTCCATCCCTATGTGAGTGGACAGGAGGCCTGCAGTGAGAAGTGTGCTTGGAGGGCAGTGCCCGGCTGCCACATCTTCAAGATCCGCTGTAGCCTTGACCCTGAGCCACACTCTCCCCAGGCAGCTCTGGGGCAGGGGGGGTGGCTACAAGAGCCAGGCCATTTCTGCCCAGCACTAGGCTCCCCTAAGGCCATCTCTGCTTGGGGCTCCCTGTCAGCCTGGCCAAGGCTTTCCCGGAGCCGCATCTCAATCCGAGACTCTCTCACCTAGCCCTCCCTCCTCCTGCTTTCCTTGCCCAGGCGTCAGACCTGCATCGTGTCCAGAAGGCCCTCTCCTGTTTATCCTCCACAGGCAGCCTCTACAAATCTCTCCAGGCCTAATTCTGCTTAACACAACTTCCTTGAGGACCGCAAACCCTACACAGACCAAGGAGGGCTGGAAGCTCTGAGGGAGCAAGCTGGGCCGAGTATCCCGCAGGTGGGACCCCACCCCCTACTCACCTGAAATGGAGAAGCCCCCTTCTCTCTATTGGTGCATCAGGCTTCCAGAAGCCATCCCCCTCCCAGGCAATGTTTGGACATCTCTGAAACCCTCTTCCTTTTGGGTAGCAGTCCTCACTCCCGCTCCCGTTTTGAGAAACACTCTCTTTGGAAGCGCTAATACCTACATTCAAGTTACCGTTAGTTTAGGAGTTGCAGCAAACAACTGTGTATATCTGAAAAAGAGCAATGAAAACGGTGTCAAACACGTGGTCTTCAGACAAACCTTGTGGCACCTGTGGCTTTGCCATCCCCTTACCATAGCTCTGCAGGCAGAGGTTTGTCATCAGGGGGCCAAAGCCCTCCTCGCACATCATAGGAAACCTTAAAATTCAATATCCTGTGAGAAACCATAACGAAAAGAGTATGAAAAGAATATGTATGTATAACTGAGCCACTTTGCTGTGCAGCAGAAATTAACACAACATTGTAAATCAACTAGACTTCAATAAAATTTTTTAAAAATGTAACCATAAAAGAAATGCTAATAAGCTTTCTGGTCTGGTTTGTTTTTTTATAAATCTTTTTTTTTTTTTTTTAATTATTTATTTATTTATTTATTTATTTATGGCTGTGTTGGGTCTTCATTTCTGTGCCAGGGCTTTCTCTAGTTGCGGCAAGTGGGGGCCACTCTTCATCGCGGTGCGCGGGCCTCTCACTATCGCGGCCTCTCTTGTTGAGGGGTATAGGCTCCAGGCGCGCAGGCTCAGTAGTTGTGGCTCACGGGCCCAGTTGCTCCACGGCATGTGGGATCTTCCGAGACCAGGGCTGGAACCCGTGTCCCCTGCATTGGCAGGCAGATTCTCAACCACTGCGCCACCAGGGAAGCCCATGGTTTGTTTTTTACAATGTGTATGAAGGAAACACTTTGCCAACTGTACTATTCACAAAAGTTCGTTAGTGATTGTTGGCTCACATCAGATGAGAAGCAGCGCCGATGATCAGACATGACCCACAGTAAAAAGGCAGCCGACAGCAATGGTGGGGAGAGAGAAAGTCAGCAAGAGCAGGCGGAAACCTGAGGAAGCCCAGAGGCTGAGTCCTGCAGGAGCTGAAGGTGGAGCTGGCCGGGCCACCAACACAGGAATGGAAAGGTGGGAGCAGATAAGCACTGTCCTGGGTCACCAACAGAGGCTTCAGGCAGATTCACACTGCAGAAGACCGGGGCAAACCTAACCCTTTTCATGCACTCATTAAATGAACAAGTGCTATTTGTTAGTGCCTGATCATGCGCCAGATACTCTTCTAGACCCTGGGGATGTTGTGACCACCAAATCCCTGCTCTCGAGAAGCTGAATTGTAGCGGCATTTCCATCAAATTGGCTAAAGCACTCCAGGTGATGCCAGCCACGGTAGTGAGCTTCTGTTACCTGGAAAATGCACTTAAGCGGCAGAGATGTCTTTCCTGAAAGATGCTCAACAAATGAGGTGATATCATGCGTATTAAGACAGAAAGGTTGGGCACAGGGCAGGGGATAGAAATAATCGTTTATTTCCTCCTGGAAGATTGTTCCCTCCCCTCGTTGGTGGGGACAATCAGGTATGGAGGAGACAAGCACGGAGCATTTGTTCATGGATGTCGAGTGGACAACTCCTCCTGACCTCACTGCTGTCGGGTGGTGATGGAAGCTTGTACTGGACTCAGATGTAATAAGGTCACAGAAATAGAAAATGCACAGACGCCATCAGTGAGGCCAGCTGAAGCCCCATTCCGCTCGCGACAGTCCCCGTGGAACCAGAGCAGCAGAGGTCAAAGTGTCTTTAGAGGTTAAAAAGGGTGGGCTCTCACCGCGACGTTGCACAGGAGGTCAGAGAATGGAGGGATTCCTGATGGTGAAAACCTTGGAGTCAATTCCATGTTCAGTAGCCAGAGCTGGTCACATTGGCTATGATACACTCATAGGCCTAAGTGCCACAAAGTCACAAGTGTCGTATTTTTAAAAAGTATTTAATGACATGGAAAAATGTTAATTATATAGTATTTTATGAAGTTACTTACAATCTAAATAGCAGTCTGCAATATGACCCAGAATTTGCCTGTATACACACACACACACACACACACACACACGAGAAAAAAAGAGAAGCCCATGGAGAAGAGAAAAATATCCAAATATCAACACTATTAAGTTTGTATACTGCCTGTTTTCTTATTTTCACATAGAGTTTAAGAGCATAGACTCTGGAGCCAGAATTCAGGCTCAAAGCCCACCTCTACTCCCTGACTAGCTGTGTGATCTCAGGCAAATTACTTAACCTCTCTGTGTCTGAATTTCCCCATCTTAAAAAAAAGGGAAACAATAATAGTATCTATTTATATAGTTATTATGAAGAAAGTTCTTAGAATAGTGCCCAGTACAGGGGAAGCATTATATTCGTGTATATCAAATAGAATCAATCCATCAATACAGTCAAATTAATTTTCTGTATTTTTCAAATTTTCTGCAAAGTACATGTATTGCTGTCATAGTTCAAATAAACATAATTATTTAAATAAAGTTTAGAATTAAAATCCTGATAAATTATAAAATGCCTTCTTTCTCCTCTCTTCTCTGGTTCCTCTGTTGGCACCGACCTGAGAATTTCCTGGTGTGAAAAGGAAAGTCTTCCTTGAATTGAGTGAATGAACCTGAATTTGTGTCAAAGTCAAATGTGCTGACTGGTGTCAATGTCCCACCAGAGAGCCTTGTCCCGAGGAGACAAGTGTGGCCGCATGGAGTCAGGGGAGGGAGGGAAAGACAATCATTATGAATAAAGGGATTTTTTTCCCCTCCTTTCATTTTAAATAGCACATTTTAAGCACACTTATCTGTACATAGAAAGGAAAGAGGAGACTTTGTGTGTAAATTCATTTATTAAACAAGTGTTTGTTGAGCACCTGCTGTGTTCCAGGTACTGTTTTTTTTTTGTTTGTTTGTTTTTATAAATTTATTTATTTACTTATTTTTGGCTGCGTTGGGTCTTCGTTGCTGCGTGCGGGCTTTCTCTAGTTGCGGCGAGCGGGGGCTACTCTTCGTTGCGGTGCGCGGGCTTCTCATTGCGGTGGCTTCTCTTGTCGCGGAGCACGGGCTCTAGGCGCACAGGCTTCAGTAGTTGTGGCACGTGGGCTCAGTAGTTGCAGCGCTCAGGCTCTAGAGTGTAGGCTCAGTAGTTGTGGCGCTTGGGCTTAGTTGCTCCACGGCATGTGGGATCTTCCCAGATCAAGGCTAGAACCCGTGTCCCTTGCATTGGCAGGTGGATTCTTAACCACTGCACCACCAGGGAAGTCCCTCCAGGCACTGTTTTAAGTAAAAGGGACAAAACTGTGAATAAAACAGACAGACGTCCTGCACTCACTGGGCTCACACTGCAGTGGAGGAAAAAAAACAATGAACAAATAAAAAGTAAATGGAACATGTAACGACAGGTGACAGTAACACTATGCAGGAAAATGGGGTGAGGTAAGGAGCTAGAAGATGGCAAGGTGTCCCAGAGGAAGTTGCTGTAGGAACCAAAAAAGAAATCCGGAGCAGTGCTGGGTAACTGTGCCTGGAAAGAGATAAGAGGGAAATAAAACGACAGTACTTTGTGTTGCTTGCGGGGCTCCATGGCAGGAACAGAGAAGACTCTAGAATCTGCCTGCTGTCCCGTCAGTGTCTGGGGTTGACAAGCACCATTGGAAGCCACGGAAAACACGTTCTCCCCCACAGTAGCCTCAGCATCAGCAAATGCTTCTACCTCGACCTTTCCTCCAAGAAAGAGAGAGCCTCCCTTTTCTGAGCTTTCCATCATATTTCCAGCTGAATGTGGGACATCCCTTCAGACTAGATATGCCCAAGGCTTAACTTATATTTCCTGCTCAAAACACTTCTCCTCCTGTCTTTTCCATGGAAAGGAGCCGTCACTCACCCAGTGACTCAGTGCAGAAATCTTGACGCCATCTCAGACATGCTTCTTCCCACTTACATTCATTCTCAATTGGCCCCATGTTCTACCCATGCAGCCTCTGAAGGGTCTCCCTCCTGACCTCCACCTTAGTCCAAGTGAAGAAACCCTTCCTCCTCTCTCCTTCTTTCTTAATAAAATGAGATTGGCAATGGAGAGAGATGCCCATGGGGGAGGGGCACGACTCTTGCCCTTGACCTTTCAGTAGGGGTCTATCTCTAACTGCCACGGCCGCCCCTGTGCTGGATCTCAAGGGGCACAAGTTTCCCCGCCCACAATGCTCTCATTTCACATGGACACAGAGTCTTCCTCTTAATTCCACCTTGCTCAATTGACTACGAGCTGAAACTCGACAGCAAGAATTAACACAGAGGAACGGTCACAGAGAGCAACATGAAACCAAATCTGTCTTATGAGAAGGACCAGCTCCCTGAGGCTCAGAGACCCTCTCCTGTTCTGTACCCACAGCACATAGATGCTGCCCAGTTCTCTGTGATTCTCTGTTCTCTGGAAAGGATGCTTAGACACAGGTGTGACACCAGGGGCCCTGTCTGTGCCCCACGATCCTATCTGTCCCACACTTTTGTCTTTAAATGATCCAGGGATTGGCATCAGACCCAAACTGGACAAACTGAATTTTTCTCTAGAATTTTTCAAATTGGAACCATGGGAGTATTCTCTAGCATGACAACTGATGGGCTGTCAGCAGCCATGTGGGCACCACGTGGAGAAAGCCAACAGGAAAGGAGGATGAGTAAGAAGATGATGCTGTAGGCAAGGAGATGTGGAGAAGACAGATAAACAGGAGTCTCAGCTGCATTTCTAGTTTCCCTGGAGACCCAGATGCTCTCTTGCCTTTACCGAGATTTGGTAAAAGTATAACCCAGCACCATCTCAGAAAATGTCCTCCCCAGCTCAGACTAGGTCTAGTTAGTTTTCTGGGTCTTACAACAAGCACGTTCTTGTCCCCAGTTTGCCTTCTCCTTGTCAGGGATCCTTCACTCTGGAGCGCTGTCCTGGAAATCCCACTCCCCAGGAGTGATGTCCCTTCCCTACAGGGCTGTGAGATCAGAAGCCGTGGCCTTTTCATACTCTGCAACATTAAAATCCACTGGGCTCCTGTCACTTGGAATGGGACTTTTGTCCATGTGTGCTTTTTTGTAACATCATGCATTGGTCATTGGGAACTACTGGTTCACCAAGTTATGCATTATACAATACCCAAAAAATCACAATTGTTGATATAACGTGAGAAAAATCTTTAAGTGTTGGGAAAACATCAAGCTCAATTTTTTAAAATCTAATTTTTACACAAAAGATCGAATTTTATCATTGACAACAAACACTGTCCATTGTTTTCTTTGCAGTGAGAGGCCCGATGTGCTTATTTTCATGGCAAGGTTTGCCAAATACTCAGGTCTGAGTAATCATAGTTTGTCTGTCAATTATTACTGCAGGTAAAAGTGGTACTCCATGAAAACCCAAATGCGGCTAGTTTAGTTCGAAGCTCAAACAATCACACAAGTGTTTTTCTTGGCAACAAATATTGTACTTTAGCATGCAGTGAAAATGCTTTCTATGTTCTTCCCAGCTTGTCACACAGAACGTGAAGAGACATGAACTCAAGGGTTGAGAAATAATAAAATTAATTAATTTTTATGATTTCATCAAGGCTATTCTTAAGTGAAACTGTCCTTCACTTTTTGTGGTTTGTTTTATCACTAGTGCACAGTAGTGAAGAATCCAATGGCTGCTAGTATACTTTGATGTCCTGGCCTCATCCGTGCTAAAGCACCAGCAGTTTTACCCACTGGGCTGGTTAGTTTTATGTGTCAACCTGGCCGGGCTGGGGTCCCCAGATGTTTCATCAAACACCAGTGTAGACATATCTGGGAAGGAATTCTAGATTTATTTAACATACAATCAGTAGACCTTGCGTGAGGTAGGTTACCCTCAATGATACAGGTGGGTCCCATCGAATCAGTTGACAGCTTTAGGAGAAAGACTGAGGTCCCCTGCGGACTAGAGAATTCTGCCTCCAGACCACCTTTGGACTCAGGCTGCAGCATAAGCTCCTCCCTGGGTCTCCAGTCTGCCAGCCTGTCCTGCTGATTTTGAACATGCAAGCCCCTACGATTACATGAGCCAATTCCTTAAAATCCAGTCTCTCTTTTGTGTGTATTATCTCTCCATCTACCTCTCTATCTATCTATCCATATACCTAATCTATATTTACCTTATATATGTATGTATTATCCCACCAAAGAGCACAGTTTCTCTCTGTCTCTTTCTCCCTCTCTTTGTACACACACACACACACACACACACACACATACACATCCTGTTGGTTCTGTTTCTCTAGAGAAGTCAACTAGTACAACCTCCATTGCTTCTGCATCATCAGTATAAAAGTCAGCTCAGTGAAAAAGGCAAATAGCATCTTCACAGTATATGAAGACAATCATTTTAATATGATTTTGGCAAAGCACTTTGGATCTCAAGATTCCCAGAGGTCCACTCCCCATACCTGGAAAACAGCTGTCCTAACCCTTTTCCTCCTGACGGCTCTACGACTTCAAACCTTCATGACCAGGCAAATAGACGGATACGTATTAAACCTGATTCGCAGGAAGAGCTTAGAGTCTGCAAGAAGAAGACAGCACAGCCACCCTGCTGGGCCCCGAGTGCTTTAATTCCTGGGAGACCCTACTCCCGGAGCCTTGCGAGGCCCGGCCACACCTGCCGTCTTCCTGCACCATGTCCCCCGGGGGCCCTAGGTTCAGAGCTTTTCCTGATGTTCCTGTTCTATTTGTGGACCACGTCCTAAAGAGGCTCGGTCCTACTCTCCAGGTGTAACAGCCGCCCATATTTTATTCCTATAGATGGTGAGAAACTGAGCCATCACCGCTTGGGATCAACACAGGGTTAGTCCTTCATGCCCCTCGTGTCACCTCCAGACTCAGCGTGTGTGCTGACTCTTCTTGGAAGAGACCGAGCAGGGGCTCCTCCTGTCGGCTGAGATCTCAGGAGGGCCTGGACCACCGCCAGACCACCTCAGGAAAAAGGAGAGAGCAGAAAAAAAATTCCAGAGTTGGTGGCAAAACTGTCTCCTCACCCGGGGAAACTTTAGGATTCAAGTTATTAAATACAGCAGCTCAACTGCCAGTTCCTCTGAGAAGCAATTCATACCAGTGTAACTGGATTAGTGCAACGTAATGACTGTCACATTTCAGCTCCAATTATTCCAAAAGGGTGCACGATTTTGAAGGTTCAGGAATGTTTTTGAATGTCTCTAGAAAACGCAAAAAGTAAGAAAGTTTCTTGCGCTGGGGCTCTGAAGAGGGTTTCCCATCCTCATTCTTTTCCCTTTTTACCTTAACTTACCTCTGACATCAGGTAAATGAGACCAACTGTCTGGTTTTGCTGTGAGGAAGGGGACTCACTTATGTCCACTGGGAAAAATAGGTTTAAACTGCTAGGAGGACCCAAGGAGGTGGTCTGTGGCCATCGTTGCCTGACACTCCCAGCCTGTGAGTTCTGACCAGAGCCTGGTGGTGGCCTGCCTTGTGGGTTTCCTGGGAGAAGAGGTGTCATTAGCTTGCACTGCTGTAGCTTTGGAGGGATCGTGCTTGCCCCCTACCTGATCCTTTCCGCATAGGTGCTCAGCCCGGTATGAATCCGAGGGTCACTCCAGGGGTGATTGTGGACTGAGGGCGCAGCTGCTAGTGGGGAGCCCTGCTCATTACCATGGGTGCAATCGCCTCGGGATAGGCCTGCCCACTAGAGGTGCCATTTTGCAGTGATGCATCGGTGCATTTCTATTCACACACTGTCCTTTAGCTCAGAGAGTGTCTGGGTGGCTACAGTCTGTGCCTTTTCACACTAGGAGGCTTTGAAAGGCGGCAGTCAGATGAGCCGGGAAAGTCAAGGCCAAAGGCAAACATTCTATGAATTGCAGCTGGGGGAAGTCTCCCTTTCACATGTGGTGTTGGGAAGTGGGAGAGGAAATTCCAGCCTGCCTGGGGAAATTGTGACCTCACAAATTTCATTTATTAGAAGTGTTAGGAAAAAACAAACCCAAGTGGAGAAAAAAAGGAAGGAGGCAAGATACAGAGCCTGTTTAGCGACAAAGGCAGGGAGGAAGGCTGTCATCCTGTGTGAGGCCAGGGAAAACCATCTGCATCTCACTGAGAAAGACACGGACGGGAATGGAGAAATGAGGCAGCAGTGGAGGGGCGGACCAAGACCAGAGCCGAGATGCTGCTGGACGCTTGACCTGCCAGGACGACTGGCTGCTCATGTAAATGACCTGGAGAAACACGTTCCCCCGGGTGGTAGTACCTGAGACCAGCCCACCCCTCTCCCCTCCCATCTGTCTTTATTTATTTATTCCTATTGCACTGAAGTTGCCAGTGGTCACCACCAAACAAATCCAAAATGCCCAATTTAAACCAGTGTATTGGAAGTGTTACTGAGTGCCACACGCCTTAGACAGAACCTGGAGCCGAAATCTCTCCGGGGTCCTCATGGAAATGTGTGGCTCTGAGCTTTCTTTTAATTATTGAAAATCCGAATGTTCCACATATAAAAAGATTAACATATGCTTCGGGGGACAAGGCCTATGAAAATGCAATTTCTCTCCAATGCAGGGTCTGAGTTCTTGATTTAAACAGATTCTGTCCTTCTAACCCGTTAAGAAGAACATCTCTCATCTCTCAAAGTTGGAAGTAGTAACTAGGCTTTTTGCCCAACTCCCTTCCCCCCACTTCACCTCTGCCCTCCAAATAAGAAAGGCACTCTTACCCATTTTCTAGCTTAGGTCAAAGGACAAAATGGAAAGAGCACTTTGAGGTTATATTTTCACATTTTAGAAATTCTTACCCCTTCTCGAAAGAGCATCACATTGGTAAGGACCCCCCTCACCTGTGTCGACAGGTAGGGGAGCCCTCTCTCTTTCCTGCAGAGACATTTCAGGTGAGGTTTCTTCTATTTGCATTTGAGGGTTAGACAGGGCTTATACTTTGGCAGAATAGGGAGATGTGCCTGCCTAATGTCGTTGTCATATGTCAAAGAGGCCACCAGCCTTCTAAGAAGGAAAAGGGGGTAGGAAAGAAGAAGCTGACATAATAGTTCTGAGTTTGATTGTAAGACTGATTTTTATGGTGATGCAAATAACGGATACAAGGGAGGAGAGATGCATCTTAATTGTATATTTAACTCTTAACAGAATAGAGATTGATGTAGTCTCTCCCATAATTAGATGATTATCAATTACCTACTTAGGAATAAAAAAAAATATGGTGTTTGTTTAATGATGCAGATTAACCATCTAAACTGTCCAATGTCACTTTTTTCCCCCTGTAATATATTGAGTCTGTGTGTGCGTGCGTGTGTGTGTTTCTCTGAGCAGTAATTCTGCCCCATGAGTCTGTACTCATGCTATAACCTTTGAGTGCTTTAAAGAAGGAAGTAATTCAGGTGTCCCAGAGATCATACAGAATTTCTTATGAAACTCATAAGAAGAGTTAAGTATAGATCTTAAGTAAGCTATTAGTTTATGAGATATAGTGAAACTATAGAGAGGATTAAATGTAGATAATAAGTAATTAAGTAGCTTGTGAAACAGGCAAAGTTGATAAAATATATTAAATATAGAAAGTAAGTTAGTCACCTGTAAGACATGTCACGGTTAAATAGAACAAATCCTTAAAATATTATGTAATAAAGAAGATCCTAGTTGGCAGCAGGAGAGGATGGAGGACAGGACATGAGCATGTCACCTCCAGAGGTGACTTTGATGACTATGTCTCCCCCAGACCCAGCCAGCCGCCAGAGACACCCATTATGGCCTATCTGTGGCCCCCATACTCTGTGCAAGAAACACAGATGAAAACCTCTGCTTCTCAACAGACTACTAGTGAGGTACGGCTGAGCCAGTCTTCCTTGCCCCTGTGTCCCTCCAATGGGTCCGGGATGGGCCAGTGACCCAGGGAAGCTTCTGTTGGGGGAGCCCCTTGCTCAGACCTCAACTCCAGCCCTCATGATCACACCCTCAGGGAAGGCTGATGTGTCAGAGAGAAAGACAGGACACAGGAGCACCGTGGAGCCCCGGGGTCAGGGAACTCACCGCTCGTACCTGCTCCGAACTGTATTAGCTAACCCTTTCTCCACTTGCTTCCTCTGTGTGATGCAGGTTGATTTAATGAAATGTGGGGTTCAAGCATCTTAATATGGTCTGTGTTCCCTCCTATTGCATCATCGCAGGGAGAGCCTGCCTGCTAGTGTACTTGGGGACTACTGTTGCATCAGACAATATTCTACCCAGTAAGTTCCTTTTTTTTAGTTTCTAATTGAATTTTATTCCATTGTAACCTAAATGCTATTAATTATTTGGTATTTGTTGAAGACTCTTCTTTGTGACCTAATACATCACCATTTTTGTCAGTGTTAATATGAACTTGAAAAGAATGTATATTCTCCATTTTTCAAGTGCAGCGTTTATATATGTGTGTGTATATATATACACATTATATACTCAGCCATTGTGTAAATGATATTTCTTGTATATTTAATAATATTACAATTGTTTCTGCTTGTTTTATTGATTTCTGACAGAGTTATGTTAAATTCCCTAAGATTGTGTGCAGGTAAACTTGCTTTTGTAATTTTTTGAGATACATAAATAGATGATTGAGTGAATCAGTGTTATAGTTTGTCTTTTTCATATAAGTGAAGCCAGATATTTTTCAGACACATACAGGTTTGTGGTTTTTGCATGTTCTTAGGAAAACGTTTGTTTTATCCTTAATGCGTCTCTCTTTATCCCTAATGGTGCTTTTTGCCTTAAATTCTATTTTGCTGATACAACTCCAGCTACATCAGCTTCTTTTTGGTTAGTATTGACTGTTGTATCTTTTATTCAACTTTGCTTTCAGTCTTTCTGCCACATGCTGCTTAAGTCTGCCTCTTTACATCATCCATGTAGTTGATTTTTTAAAAGCCCATCCCCTTATTTATTGCCTTTTAGCGAGGAAACATACACTGCTTGTAAGAAGCTAAACCATAAGCAATTACCAATATGCAAACATTCTTACCTAAACACTGGCAATCTCATCTCATTCAACCTAATACTTACTGTGACATATTTTGATGTATTACTGCCATTTTATTTGTTGTGACCATGCTTTTTTTCCTTTGCTTTTTCCCCCCTGCCTTTTGTTGAATTGATTTCTTTATTAAGTTTTCTTCACCAGCACTTAATTCCATTGGTTAGGAAATTACAAATTATTTTCTGTTCTTTGGTTATTATTCTTAAATTGTTAGTGCACAAACTTGATTATAATTCTAGTAGAATATAAAGATTTTTTCATCTCAATAGCTCTAGCCCACACCTTAATGACGTGATGATACTTTTACCATTTTTGTCTAGTTTTATTTTATTTTTTTTATTTTTTAAACATCTTTATTGGAGTATAATTGCTTTACAATGGTGTGTTAGTTTCTGCTTTATAACAAAGTGAATCAGCTATATGTATACATATATCCCCATATCTCCTCCCTCTTGCATCTCCCTCCCTCCCACCCTCCCTCTCCCACCCCTCTAGGTGGTCACAAAGCACCGAGCTGATGTCCCTGTGCTATGCGGCTGCTTCTCACTAGCTATCTATTTTACGTTTGGTAGTGTATATATGTCCATGCCACTCTCTCACTTTGTCCCAGCTTACCCTTCCCCCTCCCCGTATCCTCAAGTCCATTCTCTAGTAGGTCTGTGTCTTTATTCCCGTCTTGACTCTAGGTTCTTCATGACCTTTTTTTTTTCTTTAGATCCCATATATATGTGTTAGCATATGGTACTTGTTTTTCTCTTTCTGACTTACTTCACTCTGTATGACAGACTCTAGGTCCATCCACCTCACTACAAATAACTCAATTTCGTTTCTTTTTATGGCTGAGTAATATTCCATTGTATATATGTGCCCCATCTTCTTTATCCATTCATCTGTTGATGGACACTTAGGTTGCTTCCATGTCCTGGCTATTGTAAATAGAGCTGCAATGAACATTTTGGTACATGACTCTTTTTGAATTATGGTTTTCTCAGGGTATACGCCCAGTAGTGGGATTGCTGGGTTGTATGGTAGTTCTATTTTTAGATTTTTAAGGAACCTCCATACTGTTCTCCATAGTGGCTGTATCAATTTACATTCCCACCAACAGTGCAAGAGGGTCCCCCTTTCTCCACACCCTCTCCAGCACTTATTGTTTGTAGATTTTTTGATTATGGCCATTCTGACAGGTGTGAGGTGATACCTCATTGTACTACTGATTTGCATTTCTCTAATGATTAGTGATATTGAGCATACTTTCATGTGTTTGTTGGCAATCTGTAGATCTTGTTTGGAGAAATGTCTATTTAGGTCTTCTGCCCATTTTTGGATTGAGTAGTTTGTTTTTTTGATATTGAGCTGCATGAGCTGCTTGTAAATTTTGGAGATTAATCCTTTGTCAGTTGCTTCATTTGCAAATACTTTCTCCCATTCTGAGGGTTGTTTTCATCTTCTTTATGGTTTCCTTTGCTGTGCAAAAGCTTTTAAGTTTCATTAGGTCCCATTTGTTTATTTTTGTTTTTATTTCCATTACTCTAGGAGGTGGGTCAAAAAGGATCTTGCTGTGATTTATGTCATAGAGTGTTCTGCCTATGTTTTCCTCTAAGAGTTTGATAGTGTCTGGCATTACATTTAGGTCTTTAATCCATTTTGAGTTTATTTTTATGTATGGCGTTAGGGAGTGTTCTAATTTCATTCTTTCACATGTAGCTGTCCAGTTTTCCCAGCACCACTTATTGAAGAGGACGTCTTTTCTCCACTGTATATTCTTGCTTCCTTTATCAAAGATAAGGTGACCATATGTGTGTGGGTTTATCTCTGGGCTTTCTATCCTGTTCCATTGATCTATATTTCTGGTTTTGTGCCAGTACCATACTGTCTTGATTACTGTAGCTTTGTAATATAGTCGGAAGTCAGGGAGCCTGACTCCTCCAGCTCTGTTTTTCTTTCTCAAGATTGCTTTGGCTATTCGGGGTCTTTTGTGTTTCCATACAAAGTGTGAAATTTTTTGTTCTAGTTCTGTGAAAAATGCCAGTGGTAGTTTGATAGGGATTGCATTGAATCTGTAGATTGCTTTGGGTAGTAGAGTCATTTTCACAATGTTGATTCTTCCAATCCAAGAACATGGTATATCTCTCCATCTATTTGTATTATCTTTAATTTTTTCATCAGTGTCTTATAATTTTCTGCATACAGGTCTTTTGTCTCCTTAGGTAGGTTTATTCCTAGGTATTTTATTCTTTTTGTTGCAATGGTAAATGGGAGTATTTCCTTAATTTCTCTTTCAGATTTTTCATTATTAGCGTATAGGTATGCAAGAGATTTCTGTGCATTAATTTTGTACTCTGCTACTTTACCAGATTCATTGATTAGCTCTAGTAGTTTTCTGGTAGCCTCTTTAGGATTCTCTATGTATAGTATCATGTCATCTGCAAACAGTGACAGCTTTACTTCTTCTTTTCCGATTTGAATTCCTTTTATTTCTTTTTCTTCTCTGATTGCTGTGACTAAAACTTCCAAAATTATGTTGAATAATAGTGGTGAGAGTGGGCAACCTTGTCTTGTTCCGGATCTTAGTGGAAATGGTTTCAGTTTTTCACCATTGAGGACGATGTTGACTGTGGGTTTGTCATATATGGCCTTTATTATGTTGAGGAAAGTTCCCTCTATGCCTACTTTCTGGAGGGTTTTTATCATAAATGGGTGTTGAATTTTGTCGAAAGCTTTCTCTGCATCTATTGAGATGATCATATGGTTTTTCTCCTTCAATTTGTTAATATGGTGTATCACGTTGATTGATTTGCGTATATTGAAGAATCCTTGCATTCCTGGGAAAAACCCCACTTGATCATGGTGTATGATCCTTTTAATGTGCTGTTGGATTCTGTTTGCTAGTATTTTGTTGAGGATTTTTGCATTTATGTTCATCAGTGATATTGGCCTATAGTTTTCTTTGTTTGTGACATCTTTGTCTGGTTTTGGTATCAGGGTGATGGTGGCCTTGTAGAATGAGTTTGAGAGTATTCCTCTCTCTGCTATATTTTGGAAGAGTTTGAGAAGGATAGGTGTTAGCTCTTCTCTAAATGTTTGATAGAATTCACCTGTGAAGCCATCTGGTCCTGGGCTTTTGTTTGTTGGAAGATTTTAAATCACAGTTTCAATTTCAGTGCTTGTGATTAGTCTGTTCATACTTTCTATTTCTTCCTGGTTCAGACACAGAAGGTTGTGCATTTCTAAGAATTTGTCCATTTCTTTCAGGTTGTCCATTTTATTGGCATATAGTTGCTTGTAGTAATCGCTCATGATCCTTTGTATTTCTGCAGTGTCAGCTGTTACTTCTCCTTTTTCATTTCTAATTCTGTTGATTTGAGTCTTCTCCCTTTTTTTCTTGATGAGTCTGGCTAATGGTTTGTCAATTTTATTTATCTTCTCAAAGAACCAGCTTTTAGTTTTATTGGTCTTTGCTATTATTACCTTCATTTCTTTTTCATTTATTTCTGATCTGATCTTTATGATTTCTTTCCTTCTGCTAACTTTGGGGGTTTTTTGTTCTTCTTTTTCTAATTGCTTTAGGTGTAAGGTTAGGTTGTTTATTTGAGATGTTTCTTGTTTCTTAAGGTAGGATTGTATTGCTATAAACTTCCCTCTTAGAACTGCTTTTGCTGCATCCCATAGGTTTTGGGTTGTCATGTTTTCATTGTCATTTGTTTCTAGGTATTTTTTGATTTCCTCTTTGATTTCTTCAGTGAACTCTTGGTTATTAAGTAGTGTATTGTTTAGCCTCCATGTGTTTGTATTTTTTACAGATTTTTTCCTGTAATTGATATCTAGTCTCATAGTGTTGTGGTCGGAAAAGATACTTGATACAATTTCAATTTTCTTAAATTTACCAAGGCTTGATTTGTGACCCAAGATATGAACTATCCTGGAGAATGTTCCATGAACACTTGAGAAGAATGTGTATTCTGTTGTTTTTGGATGGAATGTCCTATAAATATCAATTAAGTCCATCTTGTTTAATGTATCATTTAAAGCTTGTGTTTCCTTATTTATTTTCATTTTGGTTGGTCTGTCCATTGGTGAAAGTGGGGTGTTAAAGTCCCCTACTATGATTGTGTTACTGGAATTTCCCCTTTTATGGCTGTTAGTATTTGCCTTATGTATTGCGGTGCTCCTATGTTGGGTGCATAAATATTTACAATTGTTATATCTTCTTCTTGGATTGATCCCTTGATCATTATGTAGTGTCCTTTTTTGTCTCTTGTAATTATCTTTATTTTAAAGTCCATTTTGTCTGATATGAGAATTGCTACTCCAGCTTTCTTTTGATTTCCATTTGCATGGAATATCTTTTTCCTTCCCCTCACTTTCAGTCTGTATGTGTCCCTAGGTCTGAGGTGGGTCTCTTGTAGACAGCATATATACGGGTCTTGTTTTTGTATCCATTCAGCCAGTCTATGTCTTTTGGTGGGAGCATTTAATCCATTTACATTTAAGGTAATTATCAATATGTATGTTCCTATTACCATTTTCTTAATTGTTTTGGGTTTGTTATTGTAGGTCTTTTCCTTCTCTTGTGTTTCCTGCCTAGAGAAGTTCCTTTAGCATTTGTTGTAAAGCTGGTTTGGTGGTGCTGAATTCTCTTAGCTTTTGCTTGTCTGTAAAGGTTTTAATTTCTCCGTCAAATCTGAATGAGATCCTTGCTGGGTAGAGTAATCTTGGTTGTAGGTTTTTCCCCTTCATTACTTTAAATATGTCCTGCCACTCCCTTCTGGTTTGCAGAGTTTCTGCTGAAAGATCAGCTGTTAACCTTATGGGGATTCCCTTGTGTGTTATTTGTTGTTTTTCCCTTGCTGCTTTCAATATTTTTTCTTTGTATTTAATTTTTGACAGTTTGATTAATATGTGTCTTGGCATGTTTCTCCTTGGATTTATCCTGTATGGGACTCTCTGCACTTCCTGGACTTGATTAACTATTTCCTTTCCCATATTAGGGAAGTTTTCAACTATAATCTCTTCAAATATTTTCTCAGTCCCTTTCTTTTTCTCTTCTTCTTCTGGGACCCCTATAATTCGAATGTTGGTGCATTTAATGTTGTCCCAGAGGTCTCTGAGACTGTCCTCCATTCTTTTCATTCTTTTTTCTTTATTCTGCTCTGCAGTAGTTATTTCCACTATTTTATCGTCCAGGTCACTTATACGTTCTTCTGCCTCAGTTATTCTGCTACTGATCCCTTCTAGAGAATTTTTAATTTCATTTATTGTGTTGTTCATCATTGTTAATTTGCTCTTTAGTTCTTCTAGGTCCTTGTTAAACGTTTATTGTGTTTTCTCCATTCTATTTCCAAGATTTTGGATCATCTTTACCATCATTATTCTGAATTCTTTTTCAGGTAGACTGCCTATTTCCTCTTCATTTGTTAGGTCTGGTGGGTTTTTACCTTGCTCCTTCATCTGCTGTGTGTTTCTCTGTGTTCTCATTTTGCTTAACTTACTGTGTTTGGGATCTCCTTTTCACAGGCTCCAGGCTCGTAGTTTCCTTTTTTTTTGGTGTCTGTCCCCAGTGGCTAAGGTTGGTTCAGTGGGTTGTGTAGGCTTCCTGGTGGAGGGGACTGGTGCCTGTGTTCTGGTGGATGAAGCTGGATCTTGTCTTTCTTGTGGGCAGGTCCACATCTGGTGGTGTGTTTTGGGGTGTCTGTAGCCTTACTATGATTTTAGGCAGCCTCTCTTCTAATGGATGGGGCTGTGTTCCTGTCTTGCTAGTTGTTTGGCATAGGGTGTCCAGCACTGTAGCTTGCTGGTCGTTGAGTGGATCTGGGTGTTGGTGTTGAGATGGAGATCTCTGGGAGAGTTTCGCCATTTGATATTACATGGAGCTGGGAGGTCTCTTGTGGACCAGTGTCCTGAACTTAGCTCTCCCACCTCAGAGGCACAGCCCTGATGCCTGGCTGGAGCACCAAGAGCCTTTCATCCACATAGCTCAGAATAAAAGGGAGAAAAGCAAGAAAGAAAGAAAGAAGGAAAGAAAGAAGAAGATAAAATAAAGTAAAATAAAATAAAGTTACTAAAATAAAAATTAATTATTAAAAAAATTTTTTTAAAGTAATAAAAAACAAAAAAAAAAAAAAGAAAGAAAGAAAGAAGAGAGCAACCAAACCAAAAAACAAATCCACCAATGATAACAGGTGCTAAAAACTATACTAAAAAAAAAAATAAATGGACAGACAGAACCCTAGGAAAAATGGTAAAAGCAAAGCTATACAGACAAAATCACACACAGAAGCATACACATACACACTCACAAAAAGAGAAAAAGGGAAAAAATATATATATATCGTTGCTCACAAAGTCCACCACCTCAATTTGGGATGATTCGTTGTCTATTCAGGTATTCCACAGATGCAGGTACATCAAGTTGATGGTGGAGATTTAATCCGCTGCTTCTGAGGCTGCTGGGAGAGATTTCCCTTTCTCTTCTTTGTTCGCACAGCTCCCGGGGTTCAGCTTTGGATGTGGCCCCGCCTCTGCGTGTAGCTCGCCTGAGGGCGTCTGTTCCCCGCCCAGACAGAACGGGGTTAAAGGAGCAGCTGCTTCGGGGGCTCTGGCTCACTCAGGCCGGGGGAGGGAGGGGTACGGATGCGGGGCGAGCCTGCGGCGGCAGAAGCCGGCGTGACGTTGCAGCAGCCCGAGGCGCGCCGTGCGCTCTCCCGGGGAAGTTGTCCCCGGATCACGGGACCCTGGCCGTGGCGGGCTGCACAGGCTCCCGGGAGGGGCGGTGTGGAGAGTGACCTGTGCTCGCACACAGGCTTCTTGGTGGCGGCAGCAGCAGCCTTAGCGTCTCATGCCCGTCTCTGGGGTCCGCGCTGATAGCCACGGCTCGCGCCCGTCTCTGGAGCTCGTTTAGGCGGCGCTCTGAATCCCCTCTCCTTGCACGCCGCGAAACACAGAGGCAAGAAAAAGTCTCCTGCCTCTTCGGCAGCTGCAGACTTTTTCCCGGACTCCCTCCCGGCTAGCTGTGGTGCGCTAACCCCTTCAGGCTGTGTTCACCCAGCCAACCCCAGTCCTCTGCCTGCGATCCGACCGAAGCCCGCGCCTCAGCTCCCAGCCCCGCCCGCCCCGGCGGCTGAGCAGACAAGCCTCTCGGGCTGGTGAGTGCTGGTCGGCACCGCTCCTCTGTGCGCGAATCTCTCCGCTTTGCCCTCCGCACCACTGTGGCTGCGCTCTCCTCCGCGGCTCCGGCTCCGAAGCTTCCCCCTCCGCCACCCGCAGTCTCCGCCCGCGAAGGGGCTCCTAGTGTGTGGAAACCTTTCCTCCTTCCCAGCTCTCTCCCACTGGTGCAGGTCCCGTCCCTATTCTTTTGTCTCTGTGTTTTCTTTTTTCTTTTGCCCTACCCAGGTACGTGGAGAGTTTCTTGCCTTTTGGGAGGTCTGAGGTCTTCTGCCAGCGTTCAGTGGGTGTTCTGTAGGAGTTGTTCCACATGTAGATGTATTTCTGTTGTATCTGTGGGAGGAAGGTGATCTCCACGTCTTACTCCTCCACCATCTTGAAGCTCCTTGTCTAGTTTTAAATCCACATTTATGGACATTAAAACAATAGTTATTTTTATAGCTCATTGTGAATTTAATTTTACAAGTATGTTTTACCCCCATCTGTGCTCACCATCTTTTTTCTTGCATCTCAGTCCTTCCTTCCTGGTCCACTTTTGTTTTGTCGAAGTGTATTTTGTAGTTGACCTTTCGGCCAGGACCTGCAGTAGGAGACAGCACTTTTACTTTGCAAGGGAGACTGAGAAACGTAGCCTTTCTTCAGGGCAGGGTGGGCCCAACTAAAACTGGAAGTTCCTTCAACTCAGAGGAAGAAGAGGATGTCGGGAGGTAACCAGCAACGCTGTCACAGCCCAGACCATGTTGATTCAGTTAATGGAAGGACAGTAATATTCATTCCGGAAAGAAAAGTCATTATCTTGATGATTGCTTTCCTGCTCATCTGAACAAATAAAGAATAGAGCCCAAAAGAGCTGTTTATTTTTCTGGGAACACCAAAAATACAGGATGTGCATCACCAAACAAACTAGGCAGCAGAGGGACACTAACAGCATCAAAGAGAGTAGCCACCCCTGCCCCCTGGTTTACGGACTGTGCCCCAAATTCATATGTTGAAGTCTTAACCCCCAGTGTGGCTGTATTTGGCGATAGTGCCTCAGAGAAAGTAATTAAGGATAAACGAGGTCATGGGGTGAGCTTTCATGGGATAGGATGAGTGTCCACATAAGAAGAGGCCCCAGGGTGCTCACAGGAATGGAGGAGAGGCCAGGTAAGGACATGGTGAGAGGGTGGCTGAGGAAGAGAAGCCTCACCAGAAACCTAGTCGGCCAGCACCTTGATCTTGAACTTCTAGCCTCCAGCTCTCTGATATAACAAACGTCTGCTGTTTAAGCCCCAGCAGACTAAGATACCCAGCATCACACCACATGGGCTAGAGGAACCTGGAAAGACATGATGTCAAAGGCACAGGCAGGCCTTTCCCTACCAAGAGCAGCTGTGACAGCAGCCCTTGGCCACAACACTTCTAGGTGTGTCAAGCGGATCGGAGGTTTCACAGAGCCGGTGGGGCAAAGCCAGAGAAACGTTATCTGGGGGACTCCACTGAGCCCACGTTCTTCTTTGGCCTGCGATTACAGCACATAGCACAGTACGCAAGGCTCAGCAAGATGATGGGTAAATATTGGGACAGACAAATAATGACTGAATGAATGGACCCCTTGAGATTGTCAGGAAAGAGATTTCTATCTCACAATACAGAAGGGAAACCTGGCATCTTAGACAAGCATCTTCCCCAGGATCTCAGAGCTGGCGAGCACCTCATCGGGATTGCACCTAAATCTCCTTTGACTCTTTCCTCACTGGACTGTGCTGGGAGTAGGAAGTGTCATCAGAGAGACCAAGTGCCTGTGGAAGAAACTCTAGGATGGGTCTCCTGCCCCCCAGCGCTGTGTCTCCTGTCCCTTGTGGATATGGACCGCCTTGAGTGAGGCATCTTCTCTCTCTGCTCCCATCTGCTCTTGCCTACAGAGAGCAGAGTGGTTGGACCAGGTGATGACCAGTGCCCTTCTCGGCATTGATATTATTGGTCTCTCCCAAAATATAAATTAATGAATTTCACTGGGATGTGTTTTTAGAAGTAGATTCTGTTAACCAAACCCTCCACAGATGGTCAGGTCCACGCTGAACGGCACAGGGCTTTGATGTAAAGGAGCATGCATTTTCTGTCCTTTATGTAAATTATATCTTCTTGGCTTGGAAATCGAAGAGTTATTTGAACTGCCAATTCTACTCCCTCCATTTGAGGTCTGACAAGTATTTGAAATGTTCGCATCGTTGAGGAAATTGCCCCTCGGTGTACGTGATGGAGGCGGGCTGGCGGCTGGTTCTGCATTCATGTCCCGCTTGGTCCTGTGATGTTAGGAGCTCAGCCACCTGGGTTTTGTCGTAAGCGAGAATTGGAGGGAGGCGGAGTAGGTCGCAATATTCTGCTTTTCACTCGCTCTTTCTGCTTCGGGACCTCATTAAAATGGAAAGAGCAGGCATCGGCTAGGTGAAGAGTGAAGAAGAATTTTTCTGTTGGACAAAGACCTGGCGGGAAGAGGAGAGAAGCAGCCTATTTAGGGGACAGAAATGTGAGCGGTGTAGTACTTGCGTGAGCCTACACAGGGCAGCACATATCCTGCCTGATGAGAAATGGAAAGAAACCGGACCCAGCCCCCATGGGGTCTACTCACCAGCACTAGGAGTCGGTGTGTATCTTGCAGGCAGTTGGAGGCAAGGAGAGGTTAAAGCAGGAGAGGCGCATGACAGGTTCACATTCTGGAAAGATCGCTGCGGCTGCTATGAGCATTTTAGGGTCTGGGAATCATTTAGGAGATTGGTGCCGCAATCCGAGGGAGATGGTGGATTTATGGGGATGTGGGGATATTGCATGAGTGAGAGGAAGGCGTGGAGGGTGACCCCGAGCTGGTTTGAAAGCTGGGGGGTTAGGGGGTCATTTATTGTCTTCAGTCCTTCAGCGAGGACTGAAGACAAGGAACAGGCTGGGGAGGCAAGTAGTTCCATTCTGGAGGCGTTGAGTTGCAGGTGGGGTAGGACAGATAAGTGGCACCATTTATCACATCAAGTGCCATCAGCAAATAGATGGGAAGATGGTAGCAGGCGGCACGGAGAGCCGATGGGAGTGGTGGGGACAGATCTAGATTTCCGTGGGTTAAAGAGTGGATGGGGGCGGGGAAGGGGGAACAGCAAGTGTGGGTCACTTGTCTCCTAAGGGGAAGAGAGACACGTGGAAACGTGGGGTTGGAGACGTTGCTGTTTTGTTTTGCTTTTGTTGATAGAGGAGAGAGTGGGTAAATGCTCATGAAAATGTACCAGTAACAAGAGTCCCCTCGTGTCACTATCCTGCTGAAATCTCAGCAGGTCATCAAACATACAGATCTCAGCATGGCATTGGGGGCTCTCTATAAACCAGCCTGTGGTGGGCTGAGTCAAGTCTCCCCAAAATACTTTAAAGCCCTGACCCCCATCCTTGTGTGTGTAACATTACTGGAAATAGGGTCTCTGCAGATGTCATCAAGTTAAGATGTGGTTGGAATGGATGAGGGTGGGCCCTAAATCCAAAGACAAGGCTCCTTATAAGAAGAAGAAAATCTGGGCAAAGACAGAGACACACACTGGGGACGCCATGGGACAAAAGAGGCAGAGATGGGAGTGATGCGCCTACAAACCAAGGGACAAGGATTGTTGGCAAACAAACATCAGAAGCTGGAAGAGCTTCCAGAGAGCACGGCGCTGCTGACACCTTGATGGGGGACCTCTGACTTTCAGAAATGCAGCATGTTACATTTCTGTTGTTTTAAGCCACCTGGTTTGTGGAAACTGATAGCCAGCCCCACCTACCTTTCCCTGCCCCTTCCTTGCCCCTCCCTCGCTAGGGAGTGCCTACGGCCAGCAGCCACCAGGGGCTACTCTCCACCCCCAGATGCCCCCTGCCCCGTCCTGCCTCTGCCCCTGCCCGCTCCTCTCCCCCTCCCAAAATGTCCTTCCCCTTCCTTATTCTTTTGAAATTCTCCCCATCCTTCAAAACCAAATCTACATGAAGCTTTAAGTCCCAAGAAGAACCCCATCTCTGTGTCCCCCAGAATCTTGTGGATGCAGGACGGTGGCCTACGTCATCCTGTATTGCAGCAGGTCATTTGTTCCGGTGCTGTCAGCTACGTTGTCAACCTCCGAGAGCACAGATGCAGCTGTGCTTCATCTCCACCTCTCCCACGCTGTTGAACTGGCTTATTTGTCAGGGACTCACCAGGAAAAAATAATCCCTATCAAACAATTAAATAGAGGGAATATAACTTATTGAATTAAATACAAAGATGTTTAGAAAAATTGAAAGAAGGGAGGAGAAGTGAGGCAACTCAAAAATTAGCAGCACAAGGAAGCCACAGCCGCCCAGGGGCTGGAGGGACCCGGGGGCGGGGGGGGGGGACAGAAGAGGAAGTGGGGCCACCAGCGGGAGGGACACCGCGGAGGGTGTGCAGCCGATGTCTGGAGCTCTGCCAACCCAGAGAGGAGATGAGAATTGCCCTGGCTTCTCCCTTCCTCCTACTGAGGGAACTCACCCTGAAACCAGCTGACAGGCCGGGGAGTCTGGTGATAGGGTCAGCCCTGCTGTTTAAGGAGCAGAGCTCAGAAGGGCTGAGGAGTGGATCTGAGAGCAGACAGGTGTCCAGCACACATCATGAGGGCTGGAAGCCTCAAATGAGTGAATAACTAAAACCATCGGATCACAACAGCTGGAGGAGCTAGGCGGTGAGGAGAACGCTGCAGCCTGCGTCCTCCTGCGGACAGGACATACCTGTGATGGAGAACTTGGTGAGCCCTGTGGGGGGCAGAACGGCCCTGGAAGACATGCGCATCCTATCCCCAGAACTGGTCAATACGTTCCCTTACATGGTGAAAGAACTTGCAGATTGGTTAAGTTCAGGATCTTGTGATGGAGCGATTATCCTGGATTAGCTGGGCGAGTCCAGTGTAAACACAAGGGTCTTTAGGAAAGAGAGGCAGGACACCAGGGGACAGTAGAGGGTTGATGACAGAAGCAGAGGTCAGGGTGTTCCCAAGAAGGGGCCACAAACCAAAGACTGTGGACAACTTCTAGAAGCTGAGAAAGGCACGTGTCTTAGGCCAGGCTTCTATAACAGGATATCACAGACCCGGTGGCTTAAATAACAGACATTTATTTCTTACAGTCCTGGAGGCTGGAAGTTCGAGATCAGGGTGCCGGTTTGGTCAGGTTAAGGTGAGGGCACTTTCCAAGCCACAGTGGACTTCCTTGCGTCCACACATGGCAGAGAGATCTAGAGGGTTCTCTGGGGTCCCTTTTGTAAGGCCTCTGATCCCATTTGTGAGGGCTCCATCTTGATGACCTATTTACCTCCCAAAACCCCACCTCTTAACACCATCACACTGGGGGTTAAGATTTCAACCTATGAATTTGGGAGGGACACAAACATTCAGTCCATAACAGCAAAGGAACAGATTCTTCCCTGGCGTCTCCAGAAGGAACCAGCCCTGGTGACACCTTGAGTTTAGCCCCATGAGACCCGTTTCGGACTTCTGACCTCCAGAATCACAGGAGAATACAGTCTGTGCTGTTTTAAGCCACAGATTTTGGGGTTATTTGTTTCAGCTGCCACAGGAAACCAGTAGAGGCCCTTAACAATAGGGAGGTCAGACTCATAAAGAGAGGAGAGGGGCTTCCAGGTTTAATAGGAGCTGAGAGTTCATGGTCTTAATGACTGTGGTGGGTGCTGGGTGGAGAGAAAAGACAGGATGGGGAAAAGGAAGGAAAGGAAAGAGATAGGAAGGGACTCACCTACCAGTAGTGCATGTGCTAGAAGAATCCAAGATCATGGGTAATATGAGGCTAGACTGCAGAGACTTTGAATTCCTGGCTGAAGAGCATGGATTTTACGTGGCTGTTAGGAAAACATTAGACTCTCAGACTGAACTTGCAGTAACAATCTGGCCATAAAGAACCAGCCAGCTGTTGTGTAGGATGAGGTCAACACCCAGTGATGCTTGTACATCTAGTTAATCTCAGCACCTTGGGCAAAACAATCCCTGTTTTTGCTTTAATATCAAAGCTACAGAAAGCAAAACAGTATGGTACTGGCACAAAAATGGAAATATAGATCAATGGAACAGGACAGAATATCCAGAACTAAACCTACTCGCTTATGTTCAAATAATCTACGACAAAGGAGGCAAGAATATACAATGGAGAAAAGACAGCCTCTTCAATAAGTGGTGCTGGGAAAACTGGACAGCTACATGTAAAAGAACGAACTTAGAACATTCACTAACACCACATACAAAAGTAAACTCAAAATGGATTAAAGACCTAAATGTAAGACAAGATATGCTAAAACTCCTAGGAGAAAACATAGGCAGAAGACTCTTCAACATAAATTGCAGCAATATGTTTTGGATCTGTCTCCTAGAGTAAAAAAAATAAAAACAAAAATAAACAAACAGGACCTAATTAAACTTAAAAGCTTTTGCACAACAAAGGAAACCATAATCAAAACGCAAAGGCAGCCTACAGAATGGGAGAAAATATTTGCAAACAATGCAACCAACAATGGATTAATCTCCAAAATATACAAACAGCTCATACGACTCAATATCAGAAAAAACAAACAACCCAATCACAAAATGGGCAGAGGATCTAAATAAACATTTCTCCACAGGTAAATTTGCTTTTGTTTTTGTTTTTACTTCAGAGAGGTGTTCCTCTTGACCTGTATCGCGCAACATTTGATTTCATTTTCCACTAGAAGACCTCATGCAAATTCGGCTTCTTCTACTGATATTAAGTAATTTCAGTCAAAAACCATTAAACTCCTTTAAAGACTGTAGGTATACTCTGAATCTTTTTATTTCCCTTGGTCTTAATAAGCCATTTATTTATTTATTACTGTACTGAGCTGGTTTTCTCTGAGGCCACACCTTCATTTCATCACTGGGCAGCCAGTGTGGAATTCCATTGCGTTGGTGTGTTTTATTTAACTTTTTAAAACTTCTGTTGGAGACTCTCCTGAAACTAACCTTGTTTTGTCTAAATTACAGCTAACTCCACCTAATCCATGTGGTTCTGGTAAAGCCATTGTCTCTAACTTCTTTTAATTTTTTTAAAAGTGCACGTGCTTTATTTTGAAAGCACAGTCTTAAGCAAATGTTTCTCTAAGGGTTCAATTTGGAATCAGGGTTGAAGGAGCCAATGAAGGATAATTTTCACATCACAACCTTGCAGGTCCCGTGAGCACATAATGTCACCATTGTTAGTGCTGACTGACGCATTGGGGATAGGTGTCAGTTTAGATCATTACTGCAGACAGGCCCCATTTAGTTGGCTGAATGTATTGTTATAACTGCATATGATTTTTTTAAATGTCTCTCTCCAACCATTTATTGCATCCTTTCAAAACTGGAAAGATTTTATAACAGGTTCCCAAGGTCATTGATGGGCACAATGTACCTGGGTTTTCTGTTTTTCTTGTCACATTTAACCCTTTTTATAATAGTGATTTAAAATCTGTTGGCATTGAAATTGGCAAGCAAGTTAATATTTTAATATATTAAATCAGCTTGACCTCTTAGGATCATAAACATTATTGCTATTGCTTTAGAAAAGTGGAAGAGGTGAATTCAGATTTTAACAATATACTTCTCGATAAATAGAAAACCAAATGAGACCATCTACTGAAACAGAAAAAGAGAACCGAGTTCTGACATACAGATTAAGCCACCAAAAGCAAGGGAAGTAATATATTCCATCAACCAGCTCAGTCAAGCTTGGTGCATAGTAGGAACTCAAGAAATATTTGACGAATGAATGAATGAAAATGAACTCAATTAAAATTGGGAGATACAAGGAATCATTTATCCTTGGGCTAAACTTTTAATTAATAGTCTTGCATGCAATATCTGCTTTTACAGAGAAAATAATATAAAATAAGACTGTTACAATAAATTGTGGTAACACTTCAGTTCCATACAACATGTGATGATACTTTCATTGCCTTTACCTTTTGCATATTATTTGTGATGTAGCTGGAACTCTCTACGGTGTGGTTCTCCTCTTTGCCAGGCAAGTCACAGCTCCTTCGGGTGGGCAGGTTCTCTCTGCTCTAAAGTGAACCAGATTTACTGAAGAGAGTTTCCAAAAGAGAACCAGAGTCCACCAAACGTGGGTGCCTGCCAGGGGAAAGCAGAGGACTGCAAGCTTGATTCTTACAGAAAATTTGTTTCTGAGGATAAAGAGAGACTAATAGTTGTAGCACAGCAATGAGTGCCGAGAGGCGCGGAGATAAATGACTCAGCATCAGAATCTTATTGTATTATCTCAATTGTCATGATACAGATTCCCCAGGTGATGGGAGAATGTCTTTTGATTCCTTTGAACTCTTTCTGGCCTGTAGGGAAAATACACATAAATCAATACAAGGTTTATTGAATACTAGCCTGCATGGAGGGAAAGTTGTTTTAGGTCTGCTCCAAAAGTAGCTGAATATATGCCATATACAACCGGGCCCTCTTGTTCTTGCCTGAAGGACTATCTCTATGAGGTGACAACGTCCAAGAATCCACAGGCTGGCTACCAGATAATTATTAGAATGCAATTTACATCTTTTAAAATAATTTTTAATTTAAGTATAGTTGACTTATAATGTTTCAGGTGCACAGCAAAATGATTCAGTTACATACACACACACACACGCACACACACACACACACACACACATATATATACAAGTTGTATACAAGGTTATTACAAGATATTGCATACAGTTCCCTGTGCTATACAGTAGGTCCTTGTTGTTTATCTATTTTATATATAGTAGTGTGTATATGTTAATTCCAAGCTCCCAATTTATCCCTCTACCCCCTTTCCCCTTTGGTAAACCATCAGTTTGTTTTCTATGTCTGTGAGTCTATTTCTGTTTTGTAAATAAGTTTATTTGTATCATATTTTAGATTCCACATATAAGTGATATCATATGATATTTGTCTTTGTCTGACTTACTTCACTTAGTATGATGATCCCTAGATTCATCCATGTTGCTGCAAATGGCATTATTTCATTCTTTTTATGGCTGAGTAATATTCCATTGTATATATATGTACCACATCTTCTTCATCCATTCATCTGTCGATGGACACTCAGGTTGCTTCCACATCTTGGCTATTATAAATAGTACTGCTATGAACATGGGGGTTCATGTATCTTTTCGACTTAGAGTTTTCCTCTTTTCTGAATATATGCCCAGGAATGGGATTGATGGATCATATGATGACTCTATTTTTAGTTTTTTAAGGAGAACAGACTGGACTTAAGGAACTAAAAATAGAGTTACCATATGCAATTTACACCTTTAAAGAAGTCTTTGAACACAGCCCAGAAGCAGGGTCATAGCTGCCTCGAGGCTGGTGATGACTCAGAGGACAGCAGGACAGGAATGTGTCTAAAGTCAAAATCACAGGTGAGCCTCCAAAATGTAACTCATACGAAGCTGCATATTTTGGTCCTCACTTTAGGAAAATTTGAAGTTCAAATAAAATATAAATTCAATGAGACCAAGGGTTTTGGTAACTGTTCTATCAACACTTGAATCCCAACCACCTGGAACGGCCCCAGGCATAGAGTAGGAACTTAAGAAATTTGTATTAAATGAATTATAAATATTGGAGGGAAATGTACTTACTAAAATCCTTTAAAGGGGGAAATTTCTTTTATAGTTCTTTGTTTCTTCTCTCTCCCTCCTCTTTCCTTCTCTCTTACTCTCCCCTTCCCCCAAACCCATACTTCATGATGTATTAGTTTCCTGGGACCATCATAACAATTTACCACAAACTCGGTGGCTTACAGCAGGAGAAATGAATTCTCGCACAACCCTAGAGGCCAGAATTCTGAAACCAAGGTGTCTTCAGAGTTGGTTCCTTCTGGAGGTTCTGAGGGAGAAATCATTCCGTACCCATCTCCTAGTTCCTGGTGGTTGCTGCTAATCCTTGGTGTTCTTTGATTTGTAGCTGAATCACCCCAATTTCTGCCCCTTCTTCATATCATCTTCACCTTCATCTTCTCCCCATCTCTTTTCTCCCCTTCTCTTCTCTGATGAGGACACTTGTCATTCATGTAGGGCCACCCTAAATCAGCATGATCTCACCTGAGATCCTTAATTACATCTTCAAAGACACTTTTTCCAAATAAGTTCACATCCACAGGTTCCCGTTCGACGTATGTTTTGGGGGTCACCATGTGCCCCGCACAGCTAGTATCTCTCAGATGTTTAGCAGTTGTCTCCACCAACTCCCCCAAATCCTCCTAACACTGCCCACTTGTCTCTCTTCTCTTTCTCCTGGTCCTCTTCCCCAACTCGTTCTTTTCTCTGTCTTATGTGAATTGATGCAGAGCATCTGGATGCCTAACTATCTCCCCTCCTCCCTGGCAGAATGAAAAAAAAATCTCCTGAGTGGGCTAGGGAAAGGAAAGTTGGTAGAAACCCATTTCACTCTGTCAACAGTATTTTTTTCCCCACATAAACCGATAAATAAGGAATTCAGAAGAGTATCTTTTCTTATGCTGATGACAAGAAATATTCATGCACCAACCCAATTGACACAGTATTTTCCGAGGTCATCTGTCACCAAGGCTGGGAACCTCTAAATGTGAATATCAGGATCTCAGGAATTATCCCCTTTGGGATGGTCCTTGGACTTTAATATGAAAGCTTTCCCTGATTCTTGAAATGTAGTGATAAACATCCAACTTGATAAATGATGGACTTTTCCTATTATTTTATGGCCACATTCAGATTTTAGTTCAAGGGCACTAGAAAAATAGCACAATCAAACATATGGAGGTTGCATGTATGTGTGTATACATATGTGTGTTCGTGTGTGTATATATATATATGCATATATACATGTATATATGCATATGCACACGTGCACACACACACATACAGTTTACTAGTTCGTTGAAATACTAACACTTATTCTTGCAGTTTTCCTATATTTGGCTTATATTTTATTAATCTTCCAATTATTTTATTCTCTAATCTTCCTCACTCTCAAAGAACTCTGATAAACGATTAAAGTGAGGAAGTTTGACTCTCTTTAAAGTATTGTTTATTGCAATGATGCCTATGTACTCACCCCCAACCAAAATGCTTCTATAATTTTTTCCTGTTGTCCTGTTAAATTTCTTGCTTTCCTATTAATTCCTGTGTTAAATTTTTATTGCTTTATTCTTAATGATGGCAATGTGTTTCCCTGCTGTTAGGTGGCTCTCAATTTGCTGTTTGTCATTTATGATCTTCTGTGTTTGAATGAATGGCTCAGTGGTTACTCAATTCAAATTTCAGAATATCCATTCAAGGGCCAATCATGAATACACCTATTTCCTGCCTATCTAATTTACATATGTGATATTTTATCATTTATCTCCAACCAGTGGTTCTCAAAGTGGAATGCTGAATGATATTTTGTAATATTCTTATTCATAAGGTGCAATGATCCACAGTTGTAGAAAACAAATAGCAAATCCACTGCAGGGACTTGGAGCTGCAGTAGTATCCAAATTCTGTAACCACAAGAGTAAAGAGAATCAAATTACTTCCCTTCCTATTATTTTCCTGAAATCAGATTTCCAGAGATCAAGTTTACTTATGACAAATGAACACCTGTGCTCTCATTTCACTCCTTGATTCATGGACTAAAATTTTTCCAAAGAAAGGAAAGCATTCTAAGTAGGAAATTCAATGATAATAATTTTATGACGACAATAGCATTTTAGGATGAGGGATCCGTGAACTGGCCCTTTGTCGAATGGGAGTGAACCCCTGTGACATTTCCAGGAGACCCAGGAAACACGGGTCTCTAGATTGGGAGGAATTGTACTTAATGGGTTGCTCATCTGCACCTGATTTAGGTGACGAGCTCTGACACTTTCAGATTTAGATGAGACTCTGGATTTTGAATTGATGCTGTGATGGGATGAGACCTTTGAGGGCTTTAGGAAGTGTGAGGGATGGGCATGCATCTTGGAAACTGGAGGGCAGGCTGTGATAGGCAGAATTTTGGTCCCCATGACTTTGACCCTTGGTGTTAATGACCATGAGTATGTTACATAAGGTAGCAAAAGGGACTTTTCAGATGGAATTAAGGCTACTAATAAAGTGACCTTAAGATAGAAAGATTAGTGCTTTCCTGGTGGTGCAGTGGTTAAGAATCCGCCTGCCAATGCAGGGGACACGGGTTCGAGCCCTGGTCCAGGAAGATCCCACATGCCGCGCAGCAACTAAGCCCGTGCACCACAACTACTGAGCCTGTGCTCTAGAGCCTGCGAGCCACAACTACTGAAGCCGGCATGCCTAGAGCCCGTGCTCCACAACAAGAGAAGTCACCGCAATGAGAAGCCCACGCACCACAACGAAGAGTAGCCCCTGCTCTCTGCAACTAGAGAAAAACCTCACGCAGCAATGCAGACCCAACACAGCCAAAAATAAATTAATTAAATAAATAAATTTAAAAAGAAAGATAGAAAGATTATGCTGGATTATCCTGCTGGGACCAGTGTAATCACATGAGCCCTTAAAAAAGACAGAAGGGGAAGGCAGAGAGATTTGAAACATGAGAAGTATTCTATAGGCCATTCCTGGCTTTGGAGAGGGAGGGGACCATGAGCTAAAGAATGTGGATGCCTCTAGAAATTAAGAATGACTTCTGGCTACCAGCCAGCAAGGAGACGGGGCTTCTGTCCTACAAATGCATGGAACTGAATTCTCCCAACACCTGAGTAAGCCTGGAAGAGGATTCTTCCACAGAGCCACTTTGATTTTGGCTTTGTGGAGCCTCAAGAAGAAAATCCAGCCATGCCATGCTAGGTTTCTGGTCTAAAGAACTGTGATATACAGTAAGTATAAGTCCCTTACATATGAACTTTCAAGTTGTGAACTTTCAAAGATGTGAACGTGCATGCCATCAACGTCAGGCGTGAGTGACATCGCAGCTGGCCCTCCGTCTCCTATTGCTGACGACCCTTCAGCTCTACCGTCTCCCACCTCCTCTCCCTCCTCCCCCTCCTCCAGTCAGTAACGCTTCTTGCCTGTGCACTCGATGCCAGCCCCTGTATGCCAGCTGTTGTACTATACGACTGTACTTTTCAAGGTACTTACTGTACTGTAAGGTTAAAATTGTTTTCTTTATTTTTTGTATTTGTTTTTTATGTATTATTTCTGTGAAAAGTATTATACACCTATTACAGTGCAGTACTATGTAGTCAATTGTGTTAGTTAGGTACCTAGGCTAACTTTGTTGGACTAATGAACAAATTGAACTTACGAACGTGCTCTCAGAACGGAACTCGTTCGTACGTAGGGGACTGACTGTAATAGATTTGTGTTGTAAGTCACTAAGTCAATGGTAATTTGTTACAGCAGCAACAGAAAAAGAATATACCTTCTCAGCCACTATGGAAGCGAAGTCCCCTCTTCTCACTAGGCAAGACAATCCCAGATTCACTAGCCTTGGTTCCTTCTCTGACAGCAGGGGGAACAGCCGGAAAGAGAGGCTCACTTGCATAAGACACAACTTCTGTGACGCGGTCATCATGCAGCACAATATAATTCCACCTCCTTCGTTTAAAATATGTGCAACTTCAATGACATTTTAGTTCACCCTAGACATTTCCCCTCTAGCAATCACTGTTGGGTAATACATTTTACTTGAAATAAGAATAAGGCTCCATTATATATACTACCAAATGTAAAATAGATAGCTAGTGTGAAGCAGCCGCATAGCACAGGGAGATCAGCTCATTGCTGTGTGACCACCTAGAGGGGTGGGATAAGGAGGGTGGGAGGGAGACGCAAGAGGGAAGAGATATGGGGATATATGTATATGTATAGCTGATTCACTTGGTTATACAGCAGAAACTAACACACCATTGTAAAGCAATTATACTCCAATAAAGATGTTAAAAAAAAAAAAAAGAATAAGCCTCCAGAGTTTTATTCAAATTCTTTTCCCTAGCAAACTATAAGCCTGAGGCTTTCACCCAGGCTGGGTTCTCAGTGGCTGAGTGGGAACTGGGAAGAGGGAAGAAGGAAAGCTGTCACAGTGTGGGGTTGGGGGAGACCTACAACCAAGGTCAAGTAGGATGGAACAGCTGGCTTCAGAGGTGACACCAGGGTAGAGCTAGAGCAGGTTCCTGGGGCAACGGTACACAGCTGTATTGTCATGTGCAACTTGTGTTATTTTTACTGCAAACCTAACTATCCTCTCTGGTCCCCACCCCTGCCCTATTTTTCTTCATAGCCCTTGTCAATTTCTAATTCTCCAGAGTGTAAATTCCATGAGGACAGGGATTTATGTCTGCTGTATCCACTGCTGCGTATATTCAGCTTCTAGAGTAGCACACACAGTAGGCCCTCAATAAAGTATTAACTGGAAAAAAAGGCGAGTGATCACATTTGGACTTTAAAAAGTTTGCGGGGGCTTCCCTGGTGGTGCAGCGGTTGAGAATCCGCCTGCCAATGCAGGGGACACGGGTTCGAGCCCTGGTCTGGGAAGATCCCACATGCCGCGGAGCAACTGGGCCCGTGAGCCACAACTACTGAGCCTGCGCGTCTGGAGCCTGTGCTCGGCAACAAGAGAGGCCGCGACAGTGAGAGGCCCGCGCACCGCGATGAAGAGTGGCCCCCGCTTGCCGCAACTAGAGAAAGCCCTCGCACAGAAACGAAGACCCAACACAGCCAAAAAAATAAAAAATAAATAAGTTAAAAAAAAAAAAAAGTCATAAAAAAAAATGTTTGCGGCGGTGGGTGGGTAAGAGTGGAGATTGGCCTAACATAGTAACTCATTTGAGAGATGGTAATGATTGGACTAAAGTAGTGAACGTTACTCTCATAAAGGACTATAGCACACAATTTACAAATGATAATAACATATGTGATATTCTTTATGGTTAATTCCACATAGCAAATGGATTCTAAATTCCACATAACAAGTTGATTCTCACAATATCTTTTTATTTATTTTGGCAGAACTCTTATATGTATAGAGAAACTGTGTTTCAACTAATGAAATTTCTGACATGAATACTGGTTGATATTTTTGTTTGTAAGAGAGACAAAAGTGAGATAATGAAGACGTGTGTGAGAACCTCACTCATTGGTCAATAGCTTGACCTATTTCTTTGCTGAATGGGCTAATAATTTTTCAACAATGGAAGACTATTTTCTCAAAATTTTAAGTTATTCTCACCATAATGGCTAAAGGCATAACACACAAGTTTAAATGTTAATACATTTCCTACAACTCTTTCTTAATTGTAGACAACTAACAGAGCAATAAATCAAGCTCCATTTGGTAACATTTGCCAGTTTCCATGGTGAAACTATCCTCACCATGGCAGACTTCAAGCTGCCAATGTGACATCACTGAAGGCAGAGTGGGGAAATGATACAAGCCAGATAGGATTGCCACCATGCAGGTACCACAGATGAAAATAATCTCAAGGGCACAGGTAATAGTAAAGTGTAGTAAAAGAGTTAGGAAGTGATGGTTTTGAATATCTATTACCTTGGCTTTAGTATCATTTATTTACTTGTACATTAATATCATTTAATTTTTAATCATTAAATTTTTATAATTTGATATTTAACAACCAGCTCACAAAATTCTGGAAAATTTAACAATCAGCTGTCACGAGTCTATACGAGCCAACTCTGGCACACAAGTAGCACAGAAAGAGAGGTTCCAGGAATGATGGTAGAAGCTTGGCTTGCATAACTAGATAGATGGTTTGTCACTCACTTAGAAAAGAAGCACAGTGGAGAATCACTCCAGCATGGACAGGGGAGGTAAGCCTTTGGGATCATGAAATTAGAATCAGACATGTCAACAAAACTTCCAAGTGGAGATACCCAGTTAACAGTTGGATACATACATCTGGAGCTCAGAGGAAGACAAGGGATGGAGAAATAAAGTTGTGAGTCATTGGTTTGAAGATGAAAAGCAGCTGTGGGCAGGGGGGAGATTCCCCAGGGAGAGAGTATACAGTGAAAGAAGAGGTGTTAGGTCCAAGCCTTGAAACACTACATTCAAGGGCCGGATAAGGACAAGCCTGCACATTAACTGGAGGATGGTCCACTCAAGGGATGAGCGGAAACCCAGATGTGGTACTACAGAGGCCGAGAACAGAGGCTGCTGCAGGAAGTCAACAGCGTTGAAAACTCCCAAGAGGTTTAAGCGAGCTGAGAACTTGAGGTTATTGATGACTTTAATAAAAACTACTTCAATGCAATGTTGGGCGGGATCCAGGTTGCAGAGAACTGAGAAGCAAACCGAAAGTCAGCAAAGAGAGGCAGAAAGTATAATTTTTTTCTTTCTAGAAGCTTGACAATAAAAAGGTGAAAAAGGATAGACTCAGATGTGGGGCAGTGCAGAGTTGAGGAAGGGTATTATTTTATGGAAAATAAAAAAACCTGTTGGAGTCCAAAAGCCAATGGATAGTATCCAGTAGAAAGATATAAGGTTCCAGGGAGAATGCAAATAAGAACCTGGGAGGATTCCAAAAATAGATCCGAAGGCATGTGGGACTTTATTATATATTTATGGGGAACATTTCATATCATAGGGGAAACCTGATAGCCATTCAGAAAAAAAAATTATGAACCTATACTTAAAGCCATAAATCAAAATAAATTCCAGAATTAAAAAAAAAAGACATTATAAAAGTATCATAAATAAGTGTGGATGAATTGAATTTAATTATCTTAAAGTTCAAAAGGCCTCTTTAACTATGACAAAAAACCTAGAAGCCATGAAAGAGAAGATGGATAAATTCGACTACATGAAAGGTTTTTTTTAATCTGCCCAACAAAACACCATAATCAAAGTACAAGACAAATGAAAAACTCTGAAAAATTTTCAACTCATATCACAAAGAGCTAACTTCCTGAAAAAAGAAAAAGCACCTATAAAACCATATAAAATGCAACAAGTCAATGGAAAAATGAATAAAGATTATAACAGTTCTCAGAAAAGAAAAGAAAACAAAACCTCAAATGTCAGCTCTTAAGTGAAGTTCAATGTCACTGCTTATAGAAAAAAGTGCAAAATGTAACTATATTGTCATACCATTTTTTAATCTATAATGTTAGATTGAAAAAATTTTTGCCTTTGTTTACACACTGAATTTGAGGGAAAGCCAGAAAATGGGGCATTTCATTTCCTGGGTTGTTCAGCGTAAATGGGCAGCAGAGTCTTGGTGGGCACAACTGGGTTTTTAAAAATTACAAATAAACCTACATTTTGAATTTGCAGTTCCACTCCTGCGAGTTTACCCTACAACCTTGAGTGACAAAATGCTATATTTTGTCAATTTTTAAGATGCATCTTGGAAATTGGAATGAGTTTTATAATCAGTGCTGCAGCAATTTTTCTTTGTTAATGGCACATATAATAGTACTCATTATCAAAACATCTTAGATCGGCTGATGTCAGTTTGTAGAAGATCATTCTTATAGCAGGATTCAGGAAAAACAATGAAAGCAAAGCAGGAAACAGTGGTATATATATCTATATATAGTCTATATATATATAGATATCTATATACAGTCACACCTAACCATTAGCTTGTATGTGTGTATAATAGCTTGTATATGGGTATAATAGCTCTGGCAGGATTCTGGTAACCTTGGCTGCCTGTAGGTGAAGGGAGCTGGGTGGCTGGAGGACAGATCTGGAGGATAACTTCATTTTCTTTTCTTTTTTTTAAAATAAATTTATTTATTTTTATTTTTGGCTGTGTTGGGTCTTCGTTGCTGTGCGCGGGCTTTCTCTAGTTGGGGTGAGCAGAGGCTACTCTTTGTTGTGGTGCGCGGGCTTCTCATTGCGGTGGCTTCTCTTGTTGTGGAGCACAGGCTCTAGGCGCGTGGGCTTCGGTAGTTGTGGCATGTGGGCTCAGTAGTTGTGGCGCACGGGCTTAGTTGCTCCGCGGCATGTGGGATCTTCCTGGACCAGGGCTCGAACCCGTGTCCGCATTGGCAGGCGGATTCTTAACCACTGTGCCACCAAGGAAGCCCTTCATTTTCTTTTGTATTTTATAAACGTTGTGCAAATGAATAATCTAAAAATTGTAAAAATGTATCATCTAAAAACACGTTATTAAAAAATCAATCATCCATGCTGTAAACATTGTTTTGTCTTGGCTTCACAATTATGCTCACCTTTTTTTTTAACTGACTAGATCCTACATTAGCCACTGGGCCTGGAGAATAAGAAGGAAAGAAAATTTGTGCCACAAAATTGTTCTTTATTCTGAGTCTAGACATAACAGGAAGTCCTCAATTCAATAACTGAATGTCCTTTCTATACTCTCGGTAATGTATTTAATATCATAAAATCCCTTCGAAAAAGTATGATTTGGGGCGACTAGGCTGACATTCCTTAAAATTGAGTCTAGTTCTAATAAACTTTTAAAAAATCCTCATTACTTTTCTGATCATAAAAGCAACACCCTCCGAGGAAAAAAAAGAAAGAAAGGCTATAGAAATTGCTGCTGTAGAAGATGGAAATGCCTTTTAGCAACGGTGGGAGCCAGGGATGTAGTCAGGTCCAGGAATGGCTGTTGCAAGCAGTTTTTAGAATTTAAAGAACCGTGATTTTACATGTTGACAGGGGCATGGTGACCCAACTAATGTCACACCGTGGCATCAAACATTCTCCAAGTCAAACACTGTGTGAAACGGTCCTGTTTCCTGTCCAGATGGCCTGCCACGACTGGTGCCACTCGGGAGGACCAGATCTCCTGCCCTGGTCTGCAAGTTCCTTGAGGCCATCTTTATATTCTCACAGCCAAGCTGGTGCCTGACACATGTGGGTGGTCAGCATGAAGAGAGGGCGTGGGACAGTGGAAATCCTGCCAACCAGGAGAGAGACCCAACTCACCCCCCTGAGACTGCAGGTGGAGGGGTCTGAGTTGGTTACCCAATACCTGAGTCCTGCTCCATCACCCATAAAGTGGCTATAACAACATTCCTCTTTCTGTGGAAACTTAAAAAAGATCTATGCACAGGCGGTCGCACAGATCCAGGAACAAAATCAGGGCACAGTGTATTTTTTTTAACTATGTTGATCATCACTGGGAAGGAATCTGGGCTGATGGGCAGAGTGGGGTGTGCACCACCCCCAGGGGACCGTGGGGAAGCCATGATTGTGTTCTTAGGATGTGGTGCCCCCAGGCCGGGCTCCACCCAGCCATCCCCGAAGGAGACGCACGACGCTCCGCAAGTGAAGTGAGAACCTGCATTGCTGGAGCTTCTGTCTGGAACTAGGAGGACACACCTCCACCTTGTCTGCTGAGAGCTGCGGGAGAAACCACGTACCTGCAAGGATTGCTGTGGCCGCAAGCTCTAGGATGCTAATTTCGTCTGAGCCCTGAACCAGCAGGTCCTGGGATCCCTCTCAGGCCCCTGGTCAGCGTCCCCACTCATCCCCACAGCAACCCTTTGCCTCCCTCCTTAAGGCTGCTCCCCACTGCCTGCTGGGTTCTTAGGAGACAACCTTACCGTCTATTTCACAGAGAGCTCAGAAGTTGCTTATGGAGATACGAGTCACGTACCGTACAATTTGCCCATTTGAAATGTACAATTCAATGGTTTTGTAGTATATTCACAGAGTTGTGTAACCGTCACCTCCATCAATCATAGGACATTTTCATCACCCTGAAAAGAAACCCTGGACCCATAAGTACTCACTCCCCATTTACCTGTTACCCCATCTCCAGCCTAGGCAACCACTAATCTACTTTATGTATGTGTATATTTGCCTATTCTGGACACTTCTTAAAAGTGGGATCATACAATATGTAGCCTTTGTGACTGGCTTTTTTCACTCAGCAGAATGTTTTCAAGATTCATCTAATTTGTTCCATGTGTCAGTGCTTCTTTCCTTTCTATGGCAGAATAATATTCCACTGTCTGAATAGACTACGTTTTATTTATCTATTTATCAGTGATGGACATTTGCCTTGTTTTTCCTTTTTTGCTATTATGGGGGAAAAAAAGCTGCTATAAACATTCTTGTACAGATTTTCCTGTGGACGTATGTTTTTATTTGTCTTGGGTATACACCTAGGAGTGGAATTGCTGACTCATGGTTACTGTACGTTTAGGCACTTGAAGAATTGCCAGATTGGGACTTCCCTGATGGTCCAGTGGTAAAGAATCCATCCTGCAATGCAGGGGACGCGGGTTCGATCCCTGGTTGGGGAATTGAGATCCCACGTGCTGCGGGGCAACTAAGCCCGTGCACCACAACTACTGAGCTCGTGTGCCTCAACTAGAGCCCGCGAGCCACAAACTACAGAGCCCACGCACCCTGAAGCCTGCGCGCCACAACTAGAGAGAGAAAACCCTCACGCCACAACTAGAGAGAAGCCCGAGCACCGAAACTAGGGAGAAACCGGAGTGCTGCAGCAACTAAAGACCTGATGAAGCCAAAAAAAAAAAAAAAAAGAAGAAAAAGAAACGCCAGATTGTTTTCGAAGTGGCTGCATCATTTTCATTCCCACCTGCAGTGGATGAGGGTTGCAATTTCTCCATATGCTGACCAACACCTGTTATTGTCTGAAGCTTTATCTCATGTGGTTTTGATTTGCAGGGCTAGTCTTCAAGTTCTTGAACCACCTCTCGCACTACTACAAAATAGGATTATATTTTAGGTAAAATATAAATAAAAATATAATAGTAACATATAATACATAAAACACAATAAAAATATAATAGAAAGTTAGTAGAAAAACAAGTAAACCCTAAATACCTGCATTAAGAAATTTGTAAATCCATTATGACACATTTATTTAGTGGCAGCAGTTTAAAAGGATGAAGTTAAGTCTTTGGTATTGACATGGAAACATCTGAGGTCAGCATGCAAAACATGTGCTGACGGCACCAGTCTACCAGATCCTTCCCTTCTCAAAGGAGGGGTCCTTCTTTCTGAACCAGGTCCATCCCTGCCGTGAGTCCTGGACCCCATTCCCTCACACCTCTTGGACATTTCCTTTCCATCATTTGCATCCCTTTTCTTATCTTTATCATCGACCATAGAAAAACTCCCGTTCTGCGGGTGTTTCCTCCACAGACATCCGATGGGGCAAAGATTCGGAGGCAAACGACGGGACGAATTCCAGTCCTCCTTCTCACTTAGCAAGCTGCGTGCCTTGCACTTCGTTTCCTCATCTGCAACGTCCCTTCCTCCTGAGGCTGTGGCCACGATGGTGTGAGCTGATGTCTCTGAAGCAGTCAGAGCAGTGCCTGGCACATAGTAAACGCTAGTGTTTGCGATCATAGTTACTATTGTCAACACTCTGTTCACAACTTGAATAAATAATACGTGCAAATGATACAAAATGTAAGATAAAAACGTTATACAGGAGGATGCAAGTTTCTCTCCAACCACCTTTCCCCAGCCTTACCCCAGAGGCAAGGACCATTACCAGCTGCTGGCATATCCTCACAGAAATGGATATTCTGTACTTCATGCGAGAAAATCGTGGGACTGAAAATTATACACACAAGAGCCTCCTGAGCGCAATATTCTTGCTCTTGATTTTTTTTTTTCACTTCATATTTATTTTGGAGCTGTTTCAATGTCGGTACCAAAGATTTACCTCATCCTTTTCAACTGCTGCCACTAAACGAATGTGTCATAATGGATTTACCAGTTTCTTGAATAAGCTATCTAGGGTTTGTTTGTTTCTTTTTTTTCTACCGGCTTTCTATTATGAAAAAAAAAATCTTGCAAGGCCTTGCTCAGGTATGAACTTATATATGTGTGAAAATATCTGTAGATAAATGACTAGAAGAGGCATTTCCAGGTCAAAGGAGAGCTGTCCCATTTGTTTATTTTTGTTTTTATTTCCATTACTCTAGGAGATGGCTTGAAAAAGATACTGTAGCAATTTTTGTCAAAGAGTGTTCTGCCTATGTTTTCCTCTAAGAGTTTTATAGTATCTGGTCTTACATTTAGGTCTTTAATCCATTTTCTGTATGGTGTTAAAGAATGAACTGAGTGAGAAGGAACACATTTCCATGTGTTTAGAAGTTTGTAATTGTGTTGGGAGGAATGGTGGAAACTGTCTCTGTAAATATCCCTTACTCAATCTCTATTTTATTGTAAGCATTTTTTCATTGGTTTGTTAGAAAAATTAACTCTTTTATCCTGATAAAAATTGCAAATTTTTTTGCAAGATGGCCATTTGTGTTTCGAATTCCTTTGTGAAGTTTTTCCCAATTCAGAGGTTTATGTAGTTGAATTTATCAAGCCAGGTCTCATGTAATACTTACAGAGAAATTCCTCATTTTGTATTTTCTTTTAGTGTTTTCATTGTTTCCTTTTTGTATATTTATAGCTTGAGCTATTGAAAATCTGCTTTCTACAATTTATTTTTTCCAAATACTATGTAGTTATCTCCACAATCCTTACTTAATAGTGTTTTCCTCTCTAACTTAAAATATCGTCTTTAAATTCTTATATCTAATTGTGTCTACATATGAGGCACTTTTCCCATTACCTGTCTTTTCTAATGCCAGCATCACACTGATTGAATTGTTGCAATTTTATTTAAAAATTCTTTTTCAGAAAGCTTGTTTATTTCTCTCTTTAAAAAATTGCTATCAGGTTTTTATTTTGATGATATTAAATGTATACATTAACTAAGGGAGAATTGACAACTCTATAAAGCTGAGTTCTGTCTCAGCGTAGAGTATGCTTTTCCATTTATCAAGTCTGTCACATTCTTTCATAGTGTTTTAACATTTTCTTCATCATGATCTTCACTGTTTCTTGGGAAATTTATCCCCAGTTATGTCATTTTTTTTGATGTCATAAAAGGCTTTTTTCTTCCACTGTAACCTCCCTCTGCTGTGTATAAGACAGTAATTGATACCTGTATATTAACAGTTTTATTCTGACACTTTCTAGTTCCTCTTATTGCATGTAATTGCTTTTCAAATGTTTCCTCTTGGTTTTCCACTTTTTTTCCATAATAAAAAGTTACTTCATCCACCCCTTATTTCTTTCTTCCTTCAATTAAATTGACCATTAGCTCCAGATTAAAATAAATAAGAGTGGTAATATTTAACATTCGTACTCCTGACTATAGGGGGAGGTTTCCAACGTTTCCCTATGAAGCATTAGAGTGGCTTTTGGATTGAGATGAATATTTTTTAAATATTTTATTGTGAATATTTTAAAACATGCAGAGAATTAGAAAGTATAGTACAATAAACATCATAAACCTAATAACCTAGAGTCAACAATTGTTAACATCCTATCTTATTTGCTTCACACATACACACATACACACTATCTATATCTATATCCAGATGATTTAAAGTAAATTACAGAAATCACGGATCACCAAAAAATAAAGATATTCCTCTACATAGACACAAATCATTAGCCAACATAACAAAATTAACTATTATAATACCCAGCTCATTTTCAAATATGTCCAGTTGATCCCAAATGGTTTTTATGGCAAGAAACAATCAGAGATCACAAATTGTATTTGGTTGCTATATCTTAAGTTGGATATATTTCATATTGATGAGAAGGTGTATAGTTGTTTTTTTCTTATTAATAATTTAGATGTTGAATTTATCAACTGTCTTTTCAGCATTATAAACTTTTTCATTTTTGCTCTTTTAATGCGGTGAATTATTACTCAAAGATTTCCTAATATTGAAGGAACTTTTTATTATGCGAACAGAACTCTCTTGGTATTATTTTTTTCAGTGTGTTGCTTAATGTCACTAAGTGAGATTTGCCTATGGTTTTTGTTTTTCATACTTTTTTTTTTTTACCTTTGAGGACAAAGCTATGTTTGTTTCAATTTTGTAAAAAGTGAGATTTTCTTGTTTATCTATGCTCTGATATAATTTAAATAGCATTGGAGATGGCTCTGCTTCCATTATGGTGATGCATTACCCCTGCAAACACCTGTAAACAATGGGAACAATGTAAATTTTACTCTCCACTCTGTATCACTTTCATGTTTACCTTCTTCTCTCTTGCTATCTCTTCCCTGAGCTCTTGAATGTCTGATTTTTTTGTTTATTTTACTTTACATTGCTTGACAATGATAACTGAATTAAGATTAATATTTCATAGATTTTCTGAAGATATGTTCAGCCTCAATTTCCATCTGTTCCATGACAACTTTCTTTCACTGAGTGTTCTTGACCTGCCATTTTTTGTCACTTTTTCTTGAAGTGCCTTTAGATAGATTCTATGGCAGTTTATTACTGATTAGTTATCTCAAATAAGGTGAGTTCTTCTCTTTTTAGCCATTTTTTTATTAAAGTGTAGTTAATTTATAATGTGTTAGTTTCAGGTGTACAGCTAAGTGATTCAGTTATATGTATTCTTTTTGTATATTATATATAATATGTATATATATGTATGTGTATATATATATATATATATATATATATATATATTCCTTTTCAAATTCTTTTCCATTATAGATTACTACCAGACACAGAATATAGTTCCCTGTGCTATACAGTAGGACCTTGTTGTTTATCTATATTGTATATAGTAGTATGTATCTGTTAATCCCAAATTCCCAATTTATCCCTCCCCCTTTTCCCCTTTGGTAACCATAAGTTTGTTTACTATGGCTACGAGTCTATCTCTGTTTTGTAAATAAATTCACTTGCATCATTTTTTTTTAGATTCCACATATAAGTGATATCATGATATTTGTCTTTCTCTGTCTGACTTAGTTCACTTAATATGATAATCTCTAGGTCCATCCAGCTGAGTTCTTCGTAAACCACCTACTAGTAGGACTTGTCGGTGGAGGAGGGATCCAGACCACCTTCCAAGCTAGGGGAAATTTTCTTTCTTACCTAGGGTTGTGAATATGGATGAATTACTTTAGCGTTTGCTTCTCCCAGCCGATGAAGATCAGAAGGTGCTCAAAGGAAAGATATTTTTCTTCTTGCCTGCATCATATCCCTACTAGGCAGATTTCTGAATGCGCCAACTCTTGGGTTTGGAATAAGCCATTTATCCCATCCTGGGATGGAGTCACGGTTCTCACTCACAGCGTTTGTGTGCAGAAGAAGAGAGAAGAAAGACAGAAGACAGCATGGATTGATTCTCCCATGTGTGTCAGACACTTTGCTAGACTGTTTGTGTATATCATCACATTTAATTCTCAGAACAATTTCATGAGTTAAGTATTATTCCTGTTTTTCAGAAGGACAACTTGGAACAAGGGGGAATAAGTTCCTTGGTCCAGATTAAAGATCCAGTACATGGGATTCTGATGGCTCCAACGTTCACTCTTGGCAGGATCTCCCAAGGCCTCCCAAGCTGAGTTTCTTCATTGCTCCTTATGTCTAAACAGTGTTATTTAGATAAAGACTCTCTTATCACAGTGACAATCACAAAGATGCTCCTGTTGCTCTGACAGGTGTCACTTATCTCCACTTTGCTTTTTGCCTCTCCTCCCCATTTTCCAGTTGCTATAATGCCTTTGACTTAGTGGGATGGGTCTTCTGTATCAGTCCTTCTCTGATTAAAGCATTGCTCTGCACTCCCCCTGCACGGTTGCTAGGAGACGATGCCCAGCCTCGCCAGGGGCACTAATTTTTCAAGACTCAAACCTTCCTTGCCCTGAGCCCCAGCATGGCTCCTGGTTGGGGTGTAGATCCATGTAGAAATGAACAGATGATCTGACACCTTCTGCTGCCTGGCCGCCCATCACTGTGCTCCACCCACCTGGAGCCCTGACACCCTGACACTCACTGTTGCCAAAATTTAATGAATGACTTTCCTTACTGGGAACAGAAGTCCTGGAACAGGAGAGGTATGCTGGGCTCATGATGGAGAGCAAAAGGCTCAGGCTTTGTGGTCAGAGGGCTCTGTTTTGTTCTCTTGCTCATTTGGCAAGTAAACTTAGGTGTACCCTCCTGAGTTAAGTTATTCTCCCATAAAACAGGGCAGAAACATTTGTCCTGCCTACCTGTTGTGAGGTTCAAAAGAGAGCATGATGAGAAAACATTCTGAAAATTATAACATACTCAATAAATGTTCTGTTATTAACAATAGTATCACAGTTGATATTAATAGGATAAATGGACGGTGAGAGAAAGCCTACTGAGTTACATCAAATAGATCATGCTGTTCCTCAGCATCGCAGGGTGATGGGGAAGGTGGTTTCTGCAGGCAGGTGTCTAGTGTGAATCCTGCTAACACCTCTTCCTACCTGTGTGAGCTTCAGTGTCTCTAACTGTAAAATGTGTGTTAATCTATGTATTTCATTGAGGTAAGAATCAAGGGAGAAAATCCTTCTATGATACTCACCATAATGCAGCTCAGTCAGTGTAAACCAGTATTGTTATTGTTGTTGTGTTTAGCTGAACTGAGTCAATTAATAGAATTAGAAGGAGGGCCCAGAAGAGCGGCACAGGGACCCCTCCCTCCATTGTAAGGTGAGGTCCTAACCATGCAGGTCCAGAAACTCAACCTCAGTGGACTCATTCTCACTAATTAAATTGACAGGAGATCAGTTCAAAACCAAGATGTGAAATTCTTTTTTTTTTTTTAATAAATAAATAAATAAATTTATTTATTTATTTTTGGCTGCGTTGGGTCTTTGTTGCTGCACACGGGCTTTCTCTAGTTGCGGCAAGCGGGGGCTACTCTTCGTTGCGGTGTGCAGGCTTCTCATTGAGGTGACTTCTCTTGTTGCGGAGCACAGGCTCTAAGCACATGGGCTTCAGCAGTTGAAGCACGTGGGCTCAGTAGTTGTGGCACATGGGCTCAGTAGTTGTGGCACGTGGGCTCAGTAGTTGTGGCACACGGGCTTTGTTGCTCCACGGCATGTGGGATCTTCCTGGACCAGGGATCGAACCCATGTCCCCTGCATTGGCAGGTGGATTCTTAACCATTGTGCCACCAGGGAAGTCCCCCAAGATGTGAAATTCTTAATTAGCAGTGGGGAATAAGGCTGGTTAGCATCTGGCAACGCTGTTTGGAGGATGTCTCCAAAAGAGTGCTATTCAGTAGGAAGGGAGAGAGATCAAAAGGCTGGGGAAGGCTTGAGGGCTGAGAAGGGAGGAAGGGCAAAGGGCAAACTTTGGCCTCTCCAGGATCACAGCCGCTCTGCCCGGTGTCCTTGGCTGGCATTTCCCACAAGACATGCCCCAACCCTATTGCTGCAACTTTAGCCACCAGCTGTGGCCTCTGTCTAGCACTGCTGCCAATTTCCCACCCAGGTTTTGTTCATTTCATTCTAGCTTTTGGTCACTCATGGCCGCTTGTTTGGGAACCATTTAGCAGAAGCCTCCAAGAACAATGCAATTTCTAGTCGTCTTGATGTTTGCTGCCCTGGCAGGGTCCCTTAGACCTACCTTGACTATAGCAAGAGAAAGACACCCTGGTTTTTTGACACTCCTTTGTTCTGTCTCTGATTCTTGCACACATCTGTAATTTACTCCCCCTTTTTTTTTCTAAGAACATTTCACAGTATAAACTGTGGCATGGAAAATGGTGTGTTTCCTCTGGTTCCAGAGGAAAGGAGAGCTGTAAATAATTAAGTTCCTGCTGTGAAAATTACCCAAACAGAAAGTGCCTTTTTTTATGCTTGGCACTGAGGATGGTAAAATAAATTGTGCCAATTTTCCTACAGGTGAAGTTTTACCTTCTTTATACAGTAAGCACTTTGACTCTGAAATAAACAATGTAATGAGATTTCTTGCAGAGCATGCCAGCATTAATGAAGGGTCATAGGAATAATGGTCCACATTTACCTTTCTCAAAAAGGAAAAAAAGACTCACAGAAATACTGATTGAAATTGTGTGCCTGGGACCATTAAGTCACACCCCAGAGCTCAAAGACTGTGCTCACTAGTAGCATTTATGTTACCACAACTGTCCAGGTAAGCACACCAAACTTACATGGAAAGATACTGTTTTGTAGCACAGAATTCTGATTTGCATATTGCTGAATTTCTACAAGCCACTATATTTTGAAATAGCAATCTGACCTATTTTTCACCCCTGAAATAATGAGTCATCGTAAAATAGGGCCATGGCTAGTTTCACCTGACCCTCTGTGTGCTGTGAGCACCTCCAGAGATGCCCTGCTATCTCTGCCAGGGCTGCAGAAACTTCTTCCTTTATCTCCAGGTGAGCAGTGAGGCTGGCAAGGCTCCATTCTCACAAACCAGAAGGTCTCAGAGCAAGAGAAGGAGAGAAGCCGTCTTGCCCGGGCTCTTCTCCCAGGGCAACCTGTGTTGGGGACACGTAATGGAAAGAGAAATGGACTCGTGGTCTCCCGTCTATGTACCATTTTGTAAAAAGGGCTGCTTTGCTTCCCTGGACACCAGACCAATGGCTCCCATATCAGCTAAGCAGTTCCAGATTTCATCCTTCATAAGCCATGAAGGACTGGGTCATCAGCCTTTATAAAGACAGTGCACAAGCATTAGCAAAGAGCCAAATAGACAGCAAGGATCATAATAAAAATGATTTGCCAAGAGCTTCTAAATATCATAAAATACACATACAACTAGAATTTGTTTCTGGTGGGAGCTATCAATCCCTCTCACCAGAGAGCTGGCTCCATCCTTAGGTGACAAATGTTCAGTCTCTTTACTTCCCCAACTCTGGTTCTCCTGCAGGATGCCCAATTGCTGAACAGTTCTGAGCAGGTGTTGAAAGGCCAGAGGGATGAGTCCTGACAGGTGGAAATGAGTTAGGCTGATGTTTTCCACAAAAAAAGATGAAAGAAAGAAAGAAAGAAGGGAAGAAGGAAGGAAGGAAGGAAGGAGGGAAGGAGGGAAGGAAGGAAGGGGGGAAGGAGGGAAGGAAGGAAGGGGGAAGGAGGGAAGGAAGGAAGGGGGAAGGAGGGAAGGAAGGAAGGAAGGGAAGAAGGAAGGAAGGAAGAAGGGAAGGAATGAAGGAGGCAAGGAAGGGAAGAAGGAAGGAAAGAAGGAAGGAAGGAAGGGAAGAAGGAAGGAAGGGAAGAAGGAAGGAAGGGAGGGAGGAAGGGAGGAAGGGAGGGAGGGAGGGAGGAAGGGAGGGAGGAAGGAAAGAAAGGAGGGAGGGAGGGAGAGAGGAAGGGGAAATTAAAAGAAAACAACAAACACTGCCTCCTGTAAAACCGTTTCCACCGTTGTAGTGGGAGAGGTGTCATGGTTTTCCTGACTACAGGAGACAAAAGAATAAACCCTCAGTTATTTCACCTGAAAACCCCCTATCGCTCCATGTCGCTCACTGTGCTGAGCGGGTCCCCGGGCAGCTGCCCCGCAAGTCGTCTCTTGACCAGCTTGTCCCACCTTCCCGTTTCCGTCCTGACGGCGCTTCCTTGGGGAGACCGTCTGTGACCCCTGAAGCAGGCTGGGTCTTTCCCTTACATGTTCCTTACATATTGTGGTTACACACCTTCCTTCGGGTTCTTTCTTCTCCAGTAAATTATACACTCTGTGGGAGGAGAGATTTTATCTGTTTATTCATGGTCTCATTCCCAGAGCCATCTGGTCAACCCTCCATGACAATTACTCAATCGATGAGCTCAAGGGATCTCCCTGAAGACTTTTAAGCTCATTTATGTGCAGGTGACAGGGTCTGTGTTCTCCTGAGACTGAAGAGGACGGTGTACCCTTTCTTAGACTCTTCCCAGGTCAGCCATATACTCAGCTATTGCAAACATGGCTTGGTTGGATCCTGGGATCTCAAGGGAAGACCAGTGACCAATCCACAGGGGAGCTTCCTCAGCTGCCTGCCTCAGCAACTTCTCAGCCTGGGTCCCAAGTACCATAAGTTTAACTTGGGTGGAATGGAAGAATCTTGAGGGATCTCACCTAACAGTGAAGTCAGGCAGGGCCATGTCTATGCTGTCCTAGAGAAACAGAGCCATTAGTCTGTTAAGTATTTCCAGAAAACACATCTTACCTTCCACCCTGAAACAATGGAAGTTCTCTGGTTGAAAATAAATCCCAGGGGCAGATGCATCCATTTCCCTTTCAATAGTTTTTCTGCCTGTTACAGATTGGAAGCTCCCAGGAGGCAGGACTTGCGTTGCCTTAACTTGTGTGGTCAGAGGAAAATTACAAGCTCAATGGACACCTTTGGATGACAACTGAGCTTCAGGGCAAATTGAACCCACTTGGAAAATATCTACTTATTACCTTAAAACATCCAGAATGAGTTTCTTGTCATATGACAAAATCACAGGATAGAGTGTTTGGTAGCTAATCTTTACAATTTACTGCCATTAGGGGACTTGGCATTAAGGTTAGAATCTGACAACCTGCTTTGTCACCAACCTCCTGAAAAATGGACTTGGTCTGAATGGCCCTCTCACTGGAGATGCTCAGTGTGAATGACAGAATCCAAGCTCAGCTTCTGGTTTCTTATCATCAATTCTCCCCAGTGAACACCTAAACCTCTGAAACAGAGTGTGAGTCATGCATTTAATGTGTTTCACCTTCAAATTTTATTTCATAAATTATAAACACCTGCTTCCTAGTATCTGCTATTCAGTCTCCTCTATTCTAGGCATTTAGTTGTGACTTATAGCACTGTTTTTTTCCCCTTGGAAATAATTTAGAGCACATTGACCCCCAAAGAGTGCAATCTGAGGGAATCATAGAAAGTCTTTCCCTTAATTTTAGCACTGTTTTTAGTAATCTCCAAATGCAAAGATCATGCTACAACTGTCCTTGACCGACAGGGAGAATAGAGCAGCTGACTGCGTGGGCTGTGTGTATAGCAAACACACAGAGAATCCAGGAAAAGATGTCCTCCATGGTCAAGGCTGCCATGACAGGGACACACAGCTGCCAGTCACTCAGCGGCAAGTGACAACTCCCTTGAGCCTGATTTCAGGGGAACTTAGAAGTGTACCCACCACCTGTTACCCATAGGACCAAAATCCCACCCTGACATAATCCTTTGGGTGTGGATATTGACTCCACCAGGCTCCTTCTTAATTGTAAATATACCGTCTGTACAATGGTAGGAGGAACACGGGAATCCATAGCTCTACCTAACTAAGTAGGATTTTCTGGTCAGATTTGTGGGAAGAATCCTAATGGGACATGACTCAGAAATGTTTTCTGGGCAAGTGGCCATGCTGGTCTTCTTCTGTGGGACAGGAGAAGCCAACTTACACAGGGAAGACACAGGAGGAAAAGAGCAGATTGTCAAGATCCTTAAATCATCCCTAAGTCCCAAGAGTCCCTGAAAACGGTTGGGTGTAGAGAAAACATTTGTGTGTTTCAGCAGTGTTGGGGCTTCCTGTATAAATTTGTCTGCAAACTGGGGATCCTGGATTCAAAGCAAGCCCTGGGAAGTTAATTCACAACTGGAGAGAGAGTGAGAGAACTCCAGAGAGCTTTATTAACTCTGAAAGTATGTTTGCATTTCAAGGGGCTCACTTGGCCTTTGAAGGGATGCATTTACATTCTAAAAGGTTAGAATGAGAACCCAAGATCCTTTCTCTTCCATCTCCAAGGAGCAAAGGTTGTTTCCTCCCTCCTTTTGGGAGGGAAGAAAGCTGCCTCTTTCTCCTGTATATGAAGAGAGAAAATTCACTCTTCACTTAGATGCAGACTTGGAAATGTGTCTGTGTAGGCCATGTGGCCTGGTTCTCATCACAACATCCCAGGAGTAAGAATTGAGGTGAGGTCATTTTTTGCTTTCTCAGTGAATAATGATCATCTGTCACTAATCTAGAGCACCTCGTGTGCACATTCAGTATAAAGTTAATAAAGACGAATATTAAAACCTAACAGCAATTCAAAGTGAAAAAGTAGCCTACTTTATTTCTCTTTAAGCTTCTCTTCTGGCCAGTCAAGGGGAGGGAAAGACTGGTTTGAAGGGAAAGAATGGGGTAAGTGGAGGGAATTCTCACTTCATCAATTTTTGTGGTTGTTGCTGTTTTCTTTGCCAAATATATGGGGTCGAATTCGAGTCTGTTAAGTCAGGGATTCTCAACCTCAGCACTACTAACAATTGGGGCTGGATAATCCTTTGTTGTGGGGAGTGTCTTGTGCATTGTAGGACAGAAGATACCAATGGAAAGAACACCACTCTTACGCTGTGACAACCCAAGACTTTGCCAAATGCCCAGTAGGGGGCAAAATCGCTCCGGTTGAGAACCACCATTTTAAATGCACATGTACACGGTATGTCTATGCATTTCACATGGTAGTCATGGGTAGACTGGAGGAGCTGGTCTTAAGCAGTCGGCAAATTGGATTATTTCCTTCTAGTCTGAAGAGACCTTCCCAGACACTCCCATATGTTAACCCAGGTAAATGGTAACCAAACCTTTTAGCCCACAGTGATAGATCTCCATCTACAAATACCGCTGGGAAAGGTATCACAGCCATATAGGTCCACTTGAAAGAGCACGTGAGACAAATGGTTGGCATGCAGACTCTCTTCCTGAGCGCAGCATTTGATAGAGGGGAAGGCATCAGATTCCTGAAGGGAAAAGGGAGACTAATGTGATAGGCAAAGGATACAGAAGTCAAAGACCAGTGGTGCCAAGGCCTAGATTCACTTAATACAAAATGTTGCAAAGAACGAGCACCAAGGAGTATTGAAACATTTAGAAAACAGAATGCACAGCATTTGAGAATGCCATAAAAGCCAGCCAGCTCTGGCATGGGAAATTAGGTCCATTTGTCACCCTTGTTATAGAACATCAGGGAATTAGAAGAGAAGTCAGCTCAAGAGAGGGCATGAGAGTATGGCAGGGCAGGAAGCTTAGCCCCCTAGAAAGCGGGGTCCAAACTGTCAAGAAGATGCTTAGAGAGGAATGAATACAAAAGCACTTTTCCTCGTTCATATTTTCCTAGGTTTGCTTCATTGATAGATGACAGATGTGCCTTAAACTGAGGTTATTTATCTAAATACTCCTCTCCTCCACTGGATTCCAGAGTTTTGTGGGCAATTTCTTTTCTTCATCATTAATGTTTCTGCTGGGGTGCCTAGCCCATGATCTGACACAACAGAAGGATCAGAAAATAGGTGAATCCATGCCAAAAGGAAGCACTGTGTTAATTCAGCTTTGTCTAGTGTATCTCCACTGTTTGTAGCTGTGCTTCAAGATTAAAGATGCATTTCAGAAGAAGGTTATCCCATCATGGATAGTGGCTCATCCCTGCTACTGTAGACAACCTACGAGATGCTGAGCTGGGCACCATCACCCAAGATCTCAAGGATTCTCACCACGAAGGCATCAGAATCTCCAAGTAGAATATGGTCTTGGGAGGTGTGTTAGTTTTCTATGTTGCATAACAAGTTAACAACTTAGTGGCTTAAAACAATACCCATTTATTGTCTCAGTTTCTGTGGTTTAGGATTTCCAAGCACAACTTACCTGAGTTCTCTGCTCATGGGTCTCACAAGGCTGCCATCAAGGTGTCAGCTGGGCTGTGTTCTCATGTGGAAGCTAGACTGAGGACGAATTCACTTTGAAGCATGCACAGAATTCCTGATAGCTGTGGACTGAAAGATGTCCACAGCTCCTATAGGTGCCCACAGATCCCCATCACATGACCCTTCTCCTAACCTGTCCACAACACAGCATATTGCTTCTCCAAGGCCTGCAGTAGAGCAAGGGCCAATCCACTCGTAAAACAAAAAGTCTGGTATCACATAATGCAATCACAGGAGAGACATCCCAACACCTTTGCCATATTCTTCTGATGAACAACAAGTCATAGATCCCGACCAAATTCAACTGGAGGGGATTTCACAAAGGCACGAACCTCAGGAGGCAGGGATCACAGGGGATCGCCTTAGGATTTGTCTACCACAGAAGAGAATAAAATGGAAAAGACCTGTAGCATTTCTCCCCTGCTCAGCTTCCCTGCAGCTGTTCACTGGGGAGGCTGTTACCATCGCTTTGCAGCAATTCTGACTATTCACCATTGAAGGAAAAGCTAAGGAGAAAAAAGTGAACTGCAGAATAGCTCTCCACTTTTCCTCGCAGCAGGCTGCATGGCAGGAGAGCATAGGACCCCATCATTCATCACTTTGACCTACCACTTAGACAGAATGGGGTGGGGGGGAGGGGAAAAAAGTCCAACCACTTCAGAAACCATGAATTAAAACGCTACACTGTAAACTCGCAAACTTCTGGTGGCTGTTTCCTGGCAGGAAACCCAAGATCACACTGTCTGCTCCCTCTCCCATCCCTGGGTGGGACCCAAAGCCCTTAACTTGACACTTGTGAGTGTCACACACAGAACCCTCTGCTCCAGGAAGTCTGGTCAGTGCTTCCCTCATCCACGTTAATTTCTTTTGGGTTCTCCTTGAAATTCTTTTCTGACCTCATGAAAAGTAGGTTTGTTCTGTTTTGCCCATGTGCTTTCAGACCCTGTCCTCATCCACTGTTTGACTAAGCACAAAATGTTTCCTTCATCAGGTAAATTTAAGAGGCTAGGTCACTCGGCAAGCCCAATCATGCCTGAGCCAAAGGCTAAAAACAGAAGGAGAGAAAGTCCTCCCAGCCACAGAAGCAAAAGTGAATCACATTCTAAACCCCTCTGCACAGAGACCTTTTGTCAAGGAAGAAGTAGCCACATTTCTCACTCCATAGAAGCACTGGGTTCTGAGTTAGCACCTTTTCCTCCTAGACTTCCACTACCTCTCCACCCCACCCCGACCTTAGTGCAGAAGTTTGAATTGCTCCTTCTCCCCATCCCCCCAGCCCTGATTACCCTCTGTTCCTCAAGGGCGCCATAAATGAAGATGTGTGTCCGGCTTGTGGCCCACTATGACCCTTGCATTATTTTCTTCTTATTCCCACAGTAGTCATTTGTAATTTGTTTTGCCTCCTCATTGCATATTACTTCGTTTCTTACTTTTATCCTTTTAAAAAAAACTATCAGGTGTTTCTTTAACTTAGATGGATTCTTCGCTTTGTGAAAGTCTTCACAGATCTCATCCCCCTCATCTTACAAATAGTGATAGTGGGAATGATGCAGTCAAGTGTCCTGCCGAGGGCCACACTGTGACTTTACTGTGAGCAGAATTAGATCACACGTGAATCCTATACTATCTCCATGGGAGACAACAGTGGAGATGCCGATTGCTGGATTTATTGTGACTGCAATATGATTGATGAGAAGACAGAGTCACAACTAAACCACAGCTTGGAAGAACCCAGAAGAGGTCACACTCAGGGAACTGTGTCTGGGGGCACAGTCGTCTCACTTGCATCCTGCAATTTTCATCATCTTTTTCTTATTTTATCTTATCTTCCTAGGACCCATGTTTTCTTGTAATACCTACCCCAGACTCGTTCACCCTCTAGCTCTGCTGGCTTAAACTCTAACCTCCTGGTGACTTCATTTAGTCCACATGCCACCACATCTCCTCACCCACTCAACTGGAAACATCTCCCTTCTTGTCATGCACGTGCCAACCACAACCTAATAACTCTGGTTTCCCTTGCACCGTGTAGTTAGAAGAGCTATCATTTATGGAACACCCATCAGGTACCCAGCATTATGCATGACGTTAATCACGGATCGCGTAATTTAATCGCCACAAATACCCTGTGAAGTGGATGTTATCTTCACTCTACACAAAAGAAGACTGCAGCTCAGAAAGGTTAACCACTTTCTCATGTTTATCCATTAGTTAAGTGTGGTGCCAGGATTTGAACCCGCATCTGATTCCAGAACCCACGTTCTCTCTACTGTCCCAGCATGACACCCCAATATGCCTTGAATTTTCCAGAACACTGTTGATTTCAGATACTCCGTCCCTTGGGACCCCTTAATTCACATACACATATGTCAGATGATCTATTCTCATTTGTGTTTGGAAAGAGAATTTCTGTATCTACAAGTAACTCTCAAGTGACACACAATTCTTCAGCCTTTGCTTTAGCGCACACACACCACAAATGCATGTGCATAACACACCTCCATATTTTGAAGAGGCAGCCATTTCAACCCAAAATGAACAAAGATCTGTTTGCAGTCAAAGGTTCCTACCGTCCCTCCCCATTCCCTCCCTCACTGTCTATTTTGTCATCCAACCAAGCTGAAGTCACACAGACTATTTGTTTCTGTTTTCTCAAGTACCTGACAATTCACATCCTTACCAAGGATGTTGAGAAATTAATGTGATGGTTTTCTGGTTTTTCTGCAGCACGCTGACCTAATTGGCACCATAGAATGTTGTAATATTTTGAGATTTTTTTTGAACTTAACTTTTCTTTTTTCCTTTTGTTTTGTGAGTTTATCTCTCCTGTTTACCATTTCCAGTATAATATTTTTGGTATACCTCTAAATGGTCCTTTGTGAATCTACCCTGGATGTTTCCTGTTCTCTGTGTTGTTTCTAAAGAAATTGCAATTTTCTGGGCTCTAATTAGAGTGCCCCACAGGATACCCCAGTTTTCTTCTGCCCCATGTAATATTGTGTAAGTTTTTCTACTGTGCGTCCTGCTCCTGTTTATGGATGCTGAATTCTCCTCTACTGCATTGCCTTAAATGCCCATAAGAACCATAGACGTATGTATGTTTATTACACTTTTCAAAGTCTGAAACACAAATATTGGATTCCCCCTTTTTTTGATAATCCAACACTAAACATGTGGGGATGATTGAATATTTCCAGCTAATTTGATGAGCTAATAGTTAAGGATTCATCAGCTTTGCTGAGACCTGCTGCTAGAGATGGTACATACAAGCAAAGGCAAAATAAAAGAATTCTAATTGTTCTTATTAAAAAATAATGATCTATGACTTCTGATTCCAGGTAAATATAGTAAGACATGACAGACCTATACTACCAATGCAATGTTTTTTGAAAGCTAGGTAAAATAGCCAACTCATATTTTTAAAGGATTGGAGAACTAAGAAAGTGATGAAGCCTAGAAAAAGTAAGCGGGCAGGGGGGCAGAGCTCCTCCTAGGTGAGATGGTCATTGCTGACTCATCTCTTAATGTATTTGCCAGTTCTGGACATGAGTTGAAGATCAGCCTTGGCCCAAATTGAGGGATGTTACTGGTAGAATTTAGGCAGTCACTTGGGGATGGAATAATAGATTGGAACCTAGCAGAAACCCCAAACAAGCACGTCTTCCCCATGAGACATTTGCTGAAGTCTGCTGGAAACTGGGGAACCTAGACACAAACACAAATTTCAACTTCATATAGTAATCTAGTGCTTAAGAGACTAAGTCCCATTAGAAGGAGAAGTTTTGCAACCAACACAAAGCTAGTATCCCTCTCAAGACATCAACCGTATTTGAACTTGTGTGAGGAGAGAGTTACGCTCAAAAACTCTGAAGGGCAAAGCATTCAGAGCTGAGAAAACAGAGATTTTTCAATTACAAGTCTGGGAAAAGCATACCTGATGAGGGAGCTTGGCATAAAAGCAGAGTGAAATCTCCCCGAGGCTCCCTAAGGAGACAACATCCCATGAGAAGGAGGGGGCCTGCAAGAAACAAATGACTGGTCAAGACACTAGTCAGATTTTTTGACCTTGCATAAAGTGAAAGACTAAAGAGCTAAGTTCATTCTCTGAAGAATAGAACACATTCTGGCATAAGAAGACAAAGCAAAAACCTTGGAGAACCATGCCAAGAAACAGGGACTTACCAGATACAAAACAGATCTTGCTAAAATTGAGATCCAGAGGCCAAGATAATCTCAGCTGGATTGAAGTGATCAGCCCCTCTTCCTATATGCTCACAAGCGGGAGGGAACCCTTACTGATGGAAGATTTTATCTCAAGCACTCTGATTGATTTATATACAATGCCTGGCATAAAACAAAAATATCATTAGACAGCTAATGGGACCAATAACCTAGAAAAGGTTATTTAAAAATTAGAGGTGTTTGATTTCAGCTCTGACATATGAAGAGCTTGGAAGTCATGACCCTTTACTTAAAACAAACCAAAAATATTTGGACAAACGGAAAATTAATGACTCTCCTTGAACTCATCAGAAAATTGAGGTCACAGGTTAGATCATCACCACAAAATTTGAAGAGATAGGCAAATACAGAGAATTATTGCCACGATCTGCTTATCTGGAGCAGAAGCCACCAGAGCCCTAAACTGGTAAGAATGGTTAAATGGTAATTTTGATAAATTGCTAGAGGCTGAAGTATAAGCTAGGGCAAAGGTGGGAAACTCCTGGGGGCCATAGTCTTAGGAGGTTCCCCACACATTTGTGGGCTATGCTTCCAGGAACCACAGCAGTTTGTTTTCATGAAGATTTGAGGAAGGTGTGCCCTGGCTCTGACGGGGGAAAGGCAATCATTGTGAGATACAATAAGTATCTTCTCCACAACAGAGGATTACTCTCCAGTGGAAAAGAATTTGCCAAAACCTTATCCCAGAGGCAGGAAGGGCCTTCCATCCAGCCAAGCTCCATGTATACTTCCTGTCTCACCTATTGGGGGAAAAAACAATAGAGGCATCAGGGGTCAAATCTTCAAGGAAATAGGTTGGAAATGCTGCATCCAAGGAAGAGAGTAGGAAGCAAGAACAAAAAGAAAAAGCTAAGCTAATGGAAAAACATTTGTGAAGGTCACAGCCCAGAGACATGACCCACTAGAACACTGAGATTTAATCACAAGATTATAAAATGCTTCCCCTTCCCCACACATTAACACCATACCAACAGGGCTCCAGTATGAAAAAAACAATGTATTTACAGCTAAAAGAGCTGCAGAATGCAGCCTTTATGTGTGTGTGTTGGGGGTGGGTGTACCCAGCTTTTATGGGTGTGTGTTGAGGCCCAGAGTCAACAGGGGAGAAGAAAGCAACGACATGAAAGGAATAGGAAACCCTTGGTACCTACAGCAAGAGCAAATATCAGACACAGCCTAACTCCTGTCCAGGTGAACATAAAACCCAACATCATAGCCCTATTTACTATAGTTCCTGTTACCTGATAAGAAATATCCAGCTTTCAACAAAAAATTACAAGGCATACAAAAGGCAAGAAAAAGCAAAATCTGAAAAGACAAGGCAAGCATCAGAATCAGAGGTATATCTGTGGATGCCAAACCCGCAGAGATGAAGGACCAGCTGTGTAACACCATTTTATATAAGGGACTGAGCACCCACAGATTTTGATATCTGTGGGGTCTCCTGGAATCAACCCCAATGGGTACCAAGGGACAATTATATATGACATAGATGTTGGAATTGTCAGACCAGGAATTTAAAATAACTATGATTTCTATGTTAACGTCTCTAAGAGAAAAAGTAGACAACATGCAAGAAAAGATGAGTAATCTAAGCTGAGAGCCGGAAACCCTAAGAAAGAATAAAAAGGAAAATGTTAGAAATTAAGAACACTGTAAGAGAAATTAAGGCTATTTTGATGGGCTCATCTGTTGATGCAGTATAGCCAAGACACTAGTGAACTTGAAGATAGGTCAATAAAAGCTTCCCAAACTGAAATACAGAGAGAAAAAGAATTGGGGGGAAAAAAAAAAAAAGAAGAAAGAAAGAAAAGATACAGAAGCAGAATATCCCAAAACTGTGGGACAATCTCAAAGGTGTAACATATGTTCAATTTGATATACCAGGAAAAGAAACAGAGAACTGTGCAGAAGACACATTTGAATAACAATGGCAAGAAATTTTGAAAATGAATCACAAACACTAAACCACAGATCCAGGAAGATCAGAGAACACCAAGTGGGATAAATACTCACCGCTCCAAAAAAAAAAAAGCATACCAAGGTATACAAGGTTCAAACCACAGAAAACCAGAGACAAAGAAAAAAATCTCCAAAAAAGCCAGGGTGGGGAAATTACCAGAGGGATAAAAAAATCACTTATCCTTATAGAAACCAGGATAAGAATTACAGCAATTTTCTATTACAGCAAAGAATAATATTTTTTATCCAACGGATAAAATTACAGCAAAGGTCAAGAATTACAGAATTACAAGAACTACCCTGATTTCTCATCAGAAACAAAGTAAGCAAAAGAGTGTGAAGTGAGATATTAAATTTTTTGAAAGATAAAAGAATCAACTTAGAATTTTATGCAAGCAAATTATCCTTTAAAAGTGAAGGATAGGATAGGATATTTTATATGCTTCAAAAGAGACACAGATAACACATATTAAGATGTTGTCTTGCCTGGAAGAGGCACCAGGAAAGCTATAGCCATTTTGTACAGTAAGAAGAGATGACCCTGATGAAATCCAATGTACAAAGAAGGGTAGAGCCAAGGCTATCACTGCAGCCTTGACTCCACTATGCATGGAATAGCCCTAAATTTGGACTTCATGCTCTATAAAATAATATATTTTCTCTTTGATTGAGTCAACTGAGTCAGCGTTTACTTGTGACTAAAGGCTTCCTTACTAATATGCTTTTCTAATTTTTTCTAAACATTTTTCCATTTTCATGATTTAAATTAATTTCACCAGTTGTTCTTAGGTTTATTTTTGTGTTCTCTAACTCTCAAGTTGCATACGAAATAAATTTGCTTTAATACTCCTATATTTAATAATGAAAGCTTTCCTCTAAATACAGCTTTGTGTATATCACATTTTGATTTTTATTAGTCTTATTATTAAAAGTTGTTTTTATTATTTAGGATTGTGTGTATATCATATGTGTGTATGTATCTTTAAATGTTTATGTTTGAGTATTTTTTTTTATAATATTGATATCCCTTTTCAGTCTCACTGGATTCTTGTTAAAAAAAATGTAGCCTATAGAATTATTCCTTTTGATAACTAAAGATGTTTTATTTGTTGCCTAATATATGATTAATAGTTTGTACAACGAATATATTCACTTAATAATCATAAAGTTCAATGCCTCTTTTTAAGTGAAGGAAAAATGAAGACTTTCTCAGGCCTATAAAGACTGAATGAATACATGGCTGGTAGATCTGCCCTACAAGAAATGTTAAAATAAGTCATTCAGGAAGGAAAAAAATGATGCAAGTCAGAAACTAGAGTCTACATAAACAAAGAAAGAATATTGTGAAAAAATTAAATCATGTATTTTTCTTTTTCTTAATTATTCTAAAAGATTACTATTTGTATAAAGCAATATTAGAACAATTTATTGAGTGTAGCATATAGATAAGTAAAATGAATGGCAGCAATGATACAAGAGATGAAAGAAGAGTATTGAAGTACTGGCTTAAGATACCTCCATGACATGTGATATCAGATAGTCACAGATGTAGAGAACAAACTTACGGTTACCAAGGGGGAAGGGGGGAGGGACAAATTGGGAGATTGGGACTGACATATACACACTACTATATATAAAATAGATAACTAATGAGAACCTACTGTATAGCACAGGGAATTCTATTCAATACTCTGTAATGGCCTATATGGGAAAAAAATCTAAAAAAGAGTGGATGTATGCATATGTATAACTGATTCACTTCGCTGTACAGCAGAAACTAACACAACATTGTAAATCAACTATACTCCAATAAAAATTAATTCAAACAAACAGACAAAAACACAAAAAAGAGACCTTAACCCTAACCTCCGATAACCATTTAACACGGAAATTAAACTGAAATGGATAATACAACTAAATGGAAAAAAGGAAATCCATTAAACTTCTATAAAATAAGACAAGAGAATATCTTCTTGACCTGGGGGGTAAGCAACAAAAAATTGAATGTGACTCAAAAAGTACTAACCATAAAGAAATTTTGATCTATTGGATTAATGAAATTAAGTTGTGTCAATCAAAAGACACCATAAAAAGAGTGAAAGGGCAAACTCAGTATAGAAGAAAATATTTTCAATACTTATATCTGACGAATGCCTCATATTCAGAATACTTAAAGCAATTCTAAGACTCTATAAGACAAGAAAAAAAGATAATCCATTTCTTCAAGGGCAAAAGAATGGAACAGGACTTCTCAAAAGAGTATATACAAAAGGATATTAAACATACTGAAAGGTGCCTAATATCATTATTTATCAAGGAAATATAAATTAAGAACACAATGAGACACCACTATATACCCACCAGAACTGAATAAATCTGTAGAATTTTTAAAATGAATTTCAGCCCTTAGCTCAATTTTTTGTAGCATCCCAGCGAACCCTAAGTAAGATGTGTACGTGTGTGTGTGATGGCCAGGGAGGGGAGAGGGCGGTCCAGTTAATTTCTACAGTTGCAATGTGAATTTTGACATTTGGGATTTTAATTACATAAATAGAAAAATATGAATATTAGAAATTTCCTTGAACTCAAAATTTCATTTCCCTAAGGTGATATAGGAGTGACATTTCTTACCGTTTAAAGCAGCAACTTTGGGTTTTCTTGTAGGGTTCACATTGCGTAAGAATGGGTTTCCAGAACTCAGATCTTAGCCTTAAAGTACTCTTGATAATATTTGGCTGGCCTTCCTGAGACGTTTTTCCCCCCAATCTTTTTCACTGTATTTTTTCTGAAATCAGGTTTATTACTGCTACGTTAGTTAGATGCTGGTCTCTTGGAGCTTATGCAAACTTCAAAGTTGAATTCATCTTCCTTTTCCTCTTTCTTCAGGTCTCCATTTCAGAATCTCATGCTCTTCTAAACTTAATAGTACAGAAATTAACTTCTTTAATTTGTAGCTTTTGTTGAGTTTGTATATTCTACTTGAAATGTTTAAAGGATTAGTGGAACATTTGACATATTTCACTAATAGAAAGAAACAAAATTGTATTTTCATTTATATGATCCTTGATTGAATTTGTATGCATCCTTGTTACTTTGTAGCAAAAAATTTCCATCTGTGATTAAAAGATAATCTGAGCTATCAGCCTTAGTTCTGAAGCAAGATGAAAAAACACCCTGTACATTATTTATTTGGGGAAGAGGATGCAGAATAAATTCTCCAGGACTCTCTCACTGAATTCTGCTCAGTTTCCCAACATGTGTGAGTTGTTCTCTTGAAGCCTCCTGCCCTCGCCTGGGGTAAGGGAAGAACTACCACACACACACACCAGACAATGTGCACGCCCATCATGCACATGCACCACATACGTACACACACACCACACACACACACACCACACAGTCATTCACCAGAATGAAAAGAAAAAAGTTACACCACGACCTTGACCATTTCCCCTTAAACGTCTTTATTTCCCTTTAACCTTTAGAATTTTAACGTGATCACAATACAGCCTAGGAAGTGTGATGCCTCAGGTTGGAGGGACTCCTCAGGAAACATTCATTAGGCCAGAAGCAGCATCTCTAGAATAGAGAGGTTTTGCCTAATTTACCAACACAGTGGCAGAAACAAGGTTGTGAAGGATCCCACCTCAGAAGGGCTGGACAGGGTGAAGGACATAAGCGACTTCCTGCAGCTCTGAAGGAAAGCTGAGAGGGTGTCAAATAATCAAGGCTCACTGGTTCTGGAATCACAGGATGTGAGTGTGACTCCCTGACAGCCACTTTCTAGCAACTAAACCTCTGGAAGTCTCCACTTCCTCACCCGTAACATGACATTATGAGGACAAAATGAGATAGAGTGTGAAAAGTGGGCTGTAAAACAGATCTGTACAAAGCGTTGTCTACCAATTTTTATTGATGAAAACACCAAGAATAACACATCAGAAGAAAGGGTTTTCTAACATAGCAAATAGAAATGAAGGCAAAGAACCCCCGAGGAGGTTGCCCAGTGAGTCGCCTCAGGAAGGGAGACTGTGATTATTGAGGACCTATCTTTTCGTACTTTGAACAAGTGAGTAATTTGAAGACCTAACATTGCTTTAAACCTTGCATGGCCCTTAGGAGGCCAGAATATTCTGAGGATAAAGCCACCAAAGGTCAGTGCAAATAAAACCAGCCTTCTCCTTTCTGCCTCAAGCACACACATGAAGTCCTGCCAGCTGGGGGCCGGACAGGACAGACAGACACATCTGCCACAGTGGAGAGGACAGCAGTGCATGGTAAGGGATAAGAATGGATTCTTTTTAGCCTTCGTTGCTTCTCTTAGGAAGAACTTCAGTGATTCCATCCCAGCTCTGTCAGAGTCCCAAGGGTCCCCTGCTTGTCGTAGACCATACATCCAGGCAACGTTTCCTAAATATTCATGTCGTGCATCCCCTAGGGGCATTCTTATGGGGAAAAATATGTGTTTGCAAGAGAATTATTCCAAACTGTGGAACATATTACAAGATGCATATGTGTATCAGAAGTTCCTGCTTCTCTAAATATCCTTGAAGAAGCTAATTTTCCTCTGCAAAGAGCTACACTGGGAAAGTCCTACAAAGTCTGCTTTTCTTGAGGAAACAATCATGGGCGTGCTGCTGCTTGTCTTTTTTGCCCTCTGATCTTCATCAACATAAAGAAAATGAGGCTGCCTAGCAGAACACACGAATTAGATAAAAACATTTCCTTTCCATTGCATGCTGGTGTTATTTTACATAGATGCATCATGGCGCAGATTGGAATGATGAAGGAAAGAACTTTTAAAAAGTGTTTTGTCAATGTGGAGGAATAATGGATATTTTTATCTATTTTTCCAAATTCTGAAATGCATTGACTTTACAGCTCAAAGGAAATATTATGATCACAGTTGTTTAGTAAAAAGGATCTGGACCTACAAGGAATGCATTCAGTCCAGAGTGCTGAACATCTAATATCTCTACTACATTTTGGTGCTTCCCTAAGAACATTTGTCTGCGTCTTGCAAGTTTTTTTTAGCTCTAAACCACTGTTAATAACTGCCATCCTGTTGATGTGATGGTAAAAGTTGGGGAAAGGAAGCATTATAAAATATTAAGACTAAATCTTAGTATTTTAGTGAGTCTTTGCCAGTGGGCAGTGACCTTCACAAGTGTTTCCTAGCTTTTTTCATCACTTCCATGAGACAAGAAGGCTAAAGAGAACTGAGGTGGGACATTTCTCTTCCTCCATGTTGGGAAAAGGTTCTGATAAAGCTTTTTCCCTTGCGGGGTAAAAGTTTGTTAAGGAGAATGCCTTGGGCATGTTTCAAAATAGTTACTTGGACCCTCCTCTTCCCAGGGACACAAGAGGGTCTTTCTCTGCTCTTCAACATGAGAACTTGATGGCATTCCTGGCAGTAAACCCACAAAAGTGTGGGGATCCCCAAAGACCGCTACTCCCAGGAGTTCCTTACCCTCATACTAGTTCTAACTCAGACTCCACAATTCATCAAAATTACCATTGACGTGTTCCTACCAGTGAATGGCTCCAGTGAATCCGTTCCAGGTAAGTAGATCTTAATGGCTGTATCACTCTACATACATCTGTCTGGAGTGTCAGTTTTCCTTCAACATCAGTTCTATGATGGGTCCAAAAAAAATTGTTGATTTTCAGCTTTTTGAGTTTTTTCTTCTTGTAAAGATGGGGGTAAAGACTTTCAAGCTCTTTGCATTTTGAAGCGGAAACTGGGAGGCCTGGATATATATATATTTTTTAAGGCAAAAAATACCCAGGCTTCCTGCCAGGTTGGATATAAAGATGAGGAAAATTATATTGATTGGGAGTCGTTTAGCTGATGATGATCGAAAGTTGCATTCACCGTATACAATATTTCTGGTTTATAAGCATTATCCAGTGTTTGAAAAACAGTCTATTACACACATCCCTTAGCTTGTTTTTTTTTAAACCTTATTGCCAGACAGGGAGAAGTGGCAGTTTTTTGTTTTTTTGTTTTTTTTAAACTTTGGGTTTATTTATTTATGGCTGTGTTGGGTCTTCGCTTCTGTGTGAGGGCTTTCCCTAGTTGCCGCAAGCGGGGGCCACTCTTCATCGCGTTGCGCGGGCCTCTCACTATCGCTGCCTCTCTTTTTGCGGAGCACAGGCTCCAGACGCGCAGGCTCAGTAATTGTGGCTCACGGGTCTAGCTGCTCCGCAGCATGTGGGATCTTCCCAGACCAGGGCTCGAACCCGTGTCCCCTGCATTGGCAGGCAGACTCTCAACCACTGCGCCACCAGGGAAGCCCCCTTAGCTTGATTTTGAATTCCGAGACCCCAAGCAGTTAACCTGATGTTATTTTCATTACAAGGTAGCACAGTAAACACCGTGGGCCTCTAGGTTCAAAATGACTCTGCCCTTGAGGATCACCCAAGGGAAATCTTGAGAAAAAGACCTTCTAAATGGTTAGTTTTAACAGTGCTGTGTTGTAAACACATCCTTAGTTCCAAGGAAGGTGCCCTGCAGCCTTCAGCAGCTACTGGGTTTGGAATGTCCCCCCAGCTGCGCTTGGGAGCTCACTTTTCACACATCACTGATATCATCTGAAAGCCCCCAGGAAGGTCAAGGTGTTGGCAAACTTTTGGAATCAGCATTTAGCGAAGGTGACTTACACCCAGACCTATTCAGGGGCTACTTACCCATTTATGGAGCAATGGGACAAACGGATCTGGATTTTAATCCAGACTCTGGACAAAGATATGACTCCTTTGCCTGTATTTTCATCTGTAAAATGGGCCTGGCAGTAATTGCCTCTTATGCCCGTAGAATTTAGTTCCATGTATTTAGTGTAAGTGCCCAGTCGATACGAAATCATTGTTTGGGTTGCTTGCTGTTGTGTGCTCCGTGGTTTGGTTTTTACCAAAGTAGATTAAATACTGGATATTCTGCTTTTTTTTTTTTTTTTGGCCGTGCCGTGCCGTATGTGGGATCTTAGTTCCCTGACCAGGGATAGAACCCGTACTCTCTGCATTGGGAGTGTGGAGTTTTAACCACTGGACCCCCAGGGAAGTCCCTGGATATTCTGTTTCTGATGAGGATCTCTGGAAGAGATTTCCAGAGTTAAAGTAGGACTTTTTTTTGCCCATGGATCTAATTAGTCATGTTTGTCTTGTGGTCCATAACCACAAAGATTTGCTGGTACAAAGGATAAGTTCTGATGGGCTGAGGTCCTGAGACCCCTTGTCTTGTATCTGAAGTTGTTCTTCTCTGTATGAGATGTCATTCAAAACCTCAGTCATGTCCCCTATAAATATTTCTGTGCTTTGTTGAATCCTACTGATATAATGGTGCATAAAACAGACATGGACCTGCTCTCACAAAGTTTAGAGTCTAGAGAGGAGGATGGATTTTAACCTCCTAATCCCACCAATATTAACTGTAGCAAATGTTAGGAAGGAAAAGCACAGTGTGGGCAGTGGGCAGGGGTGAGGGGAGGGAATTACAAGAACCTGGGGAATGAGGACCTAGACTAAGCTGGGGGTAAGAGAGGCTTCCCAGAAGAAGTTAACATTGACCCTGAGATGCTAAAGGATGGGAGAGAAGCCCAGTTGACAGGCAGGCAAGATGCAAACCTTGAAGGTGCCATAATGTAAGCAAGGTGTTGGCAAACTTTTTCTGCAAAGGACCACCTAGAAAATCTTTTCAGCTTTGCAGACCCCATTGGTCACCACTACTCAGCTCTGCCATCATAGAACAAGCCAGAGACAAAAAGTAGTAAACAGGGGTGGCCGTCCTCCAATAGAGCTTTATTTATGGACACTGAAATTTAAATTTCACATAATTTTCATGTGTCACAACATATTCTTCCTTTGATGTTTTATTTATTGAAGTATAGTTGATTTACAATGTTTCAAGTATACAGCAAAGTGATTCAGTTATATATATATATAATATATGTATATGAAGACTATGTATATATTCTTTTTCAGATTCTTTTCCATTATAGGTTATTACAAGATATTGAATATTGAATATAGTTCCCTGTTCCATACAGTAGGTCCTTGTTGTTTATCTATTTTACATATAGTAGTATGTATCTATTCATCTCAAATTCTTAATTTATCCTCCCTCTTTCCCCTTTGGTAACCATAAATTTGTTTTTTTATGTCTGTGAGTTTATTTCTGTTTTGTAAATAAGTTCATTTGGGATGCTCATTTTTTTAACCAGTTAAAAATGTAAAAAACATGATTCAACAGAAAGGCAGAGAAAACGCTCGCTGACTGTTCTGATTCTATCTGCTCACCCAGAGTGACAGAGAATCAAACCTGACCTTTGGTACCTTGCACTTAATGTTGTATTAGTTTGCTAGGGCTGCCATAACAAAGTTCTACAGATGGGGCAGCTTAAACAACAGAAACGTATTGTCTCAGATGCCTGGAGGCCAAAAGTCTGAGCTCCAGGTGTCTGCAAGGTTGGTTTCTTCTGAGGCCTCCTCCTTGGCTTGTAGGTGGCTGTCATTTCCCTGTGTTTTCACAAGGTCATCCCTCAGTGCATGTCTGTGTCCTAATCTCTTCTTATAAGGATATTATTAATCATATTGGATCCAGGCCCACCCTAAATGACCTCATTTACCTTAATAACCTCTCTTCAGACTCCATCTCCAAAACAGTCACATTAGAGGTCAGGGCCTCAGTGTATGAATTTTGTGGGGGACACAATTCAGCCCATGACAATGCCCAATAAAAGTGGAGGCGTGTTGACATGTCCTCCGGGGGTGGCCTGGGAGGACCAATCTCCCCAGAGCCTGGGCAAAGAAAGCGCAGAAGAGATACAACATAAAGCTTCTCATTACCGACGTGGGCTCCTGGGTCCGCCCCAAGGGTGTACGTCCAGCATAGATCGGGGGGTGAGGAGAGGGTGAGGAAAACACGAGTGGTGGTCTGCGGAGGTGACCTCGCAGATTCTAAGGCCACAGCAGAGGCTCAAACCCACGGGGAGTATTAAGGTCTGAGCTGAAGATGCCTGAGCGCACGGCCGCCTGCTCCGGATGTGCCCTGTGTCACTGGGGGTTATATGCGTTCCCTGTAAAACATGAGGGTTGTTTCTGTAAAGCGCCATCTCTCCAAAATGCAGTGTAACTACAAAATGCTGGTCTCCATTCATGCAGATGTGGCACGCAGGAACTCCCCCAAAATTATAATGCACGTGCTTATAGTCTGGACATGGGGGGGGGTGAAAAATAGGTACTGTGAGCAACGGAAAATTAGAGTTCAGTAAAAACAAAACAAACAAATATATATATATATATATATATATAATGAAAAATATAACACTCTTTTTAAAACGCTTAAAAAATTATCAGCTCAGTTTCTCCTTAAGAACTTTTCTCTTCTCATTTGAGGTGTCAGGACAGCAATGACCACGTCTAGTCCTTATGAGGCACTGACTTGTTGGATGCCCTTCCAAGAGCTGTGATGTTTTAATTCATTACTGCTTCCACCATCCTATGAAGAGGCACTTCTCCACCCACATTCTATAGAAAAGGACTCTATAGATGCTGAGAGGGAAGCAGTCACCCAGCCAGTAGTGGAAAGACCAGGTTTTACCCCAGGCCGTCGGGGATGCTCTCTGCTACAGGGACCACCACAGGCTGGGAGGTAGGCAGCCCCGGGAGCAAAGCTGGCCCTGCCGTAGCCAGGTACCGAAATTCTCAGAGATTCCACGTGCCCAGCTGTCACGTGCGGAAAGAGGCACATAGCTGCCAGAGTCAAAAGTGGTAGCTCTTTCAGCTCAAGGGGAGACCCTGAGCTGTACCTTCAATATCGCCATCACGGCCGCTTTCTGGGAGAAGAGCGGGAAGGAACGCAGGCAAGGCTCAAACTGCCCACTTGCAGAAGAAACTAGAGAAACAAAGAAAGTGCCAGTGACCATCTCTGCTTGGGCCGGGCAGATCCCCACGGTTCTCAGCAGCCAAAGGCTCCACTTCCCCACCTATCCATGCTGCCGTGATTTCACAAAGGCCTTTCTTTTCACCTGCAGCGGTGGATCAATCAGCTCCAGCTTTTCTCCGGAAACCTGCCATTTGGTGCGATGTTGCTACGAGACTCTTAGGTAGAGAGGCAAATGGGGCCACCAGGCTGGGCGGCTGGTTTGAGATGATTAAAACCCCTGTCTCTGGGAGTGTTTCAAAAAAACCAGACTGGGAAAAATAGCCACCTTCCTCAAGCCAAGCCTGGAAATTACATCAAGAGCTGATTGGAGGACTGACATCTCCAATCAACTGACAGGAGAATCTTGAAAGACTCAAGGAAGCCGCTCATCAGGCAGGCTAAAAATACAGAAAATGGCCCCATTGAACCTTCTTTTGAGAGAGAATGATTAGGAACTAATGAGTCAGCCGAGAGTGTCTCACAGATGTGGCCAAAACACTGGCCAGAGCCAAGAGATAATGGAGTCTGAGATGCAAACCAAGGAGTCCCGTCTTATTGCCAGTTTATTTCTGATGAAGTCTAAGCCAAGCGTGATAAGTCACATCTCGATTAGAGAGCCAAAAGTTTGATTAAAATTTTTAAGTTAAAAGAGAAATTTATCTATATGTTTTACCTCACAAGTTTTTTTTTTTGTAGATAAGGAATATGAAAATGCAGCTTGAGGGGTGATTTATCATAAGGAAAAGAAGCTGTTTTGTTTTTTTTCATATAAGCCCAAGTTTTTTTTTTTTTTTCCATAAAAGCCAATTAGACCGGAGCCCCTCAGAAAAACTGACAGGTGTGGGGTTCTCCTGAGGCCCTGCTTCTACTGGGGATTCCCAGCACTGCTCTGGAGGGCAGACCCCAAACCAGAGAGGACGTTGAGGAGGGATGAATGCATCCCCTAAATAAGCTATAGGAGAGTCTCCACATTATTATCCTGGCCTGCTACCTAGCCATTGGAAAATCAAGTCTTAGTGCCTGGGAGGGAAATAGCCTAAAAGCTATTATATAGATAGAGATAGAGATCCATAGATATGTATGAGAGAGAGAATGTGTTTGTACATATGTATTACATGTAAAAATATATGTATGTGCCCACATATGTACATGTGTATGCACATGCATACATATATTCATAGGCAGATACACAAATATGTGTGTATATGTGTATGTAAGTATGCATGTATATGAATAGATAGATGGATAGTAAATAGGTTCTGACACCAATTCTAGTGTAGGGGGATGAGGTTCCCCACAAGAACCAATTTTCCGACCCCAGCCAGGTGTCCTACAATTTAATTCAATTCAACTCAGTTCTGACACCATCTGCCCAGAGATTCCATCAGATCCCACAGGTTAAGGGCTCAGTCCCAGGAGACTGCCCCTCCCCCTCGCATGCCAATCACAAGTCCAGGTTGTCACCTGTGCTTCTGATGGACAGGCTATAGAAAGGAGGCTGCCACAACCCCATCCTTGGGTTCCATTAATTTGCTAGAGTGGCTCACAGAACTCAGAGAAACATTTTACTTACTTGCTCACCAGTTTATTATAAAAGGAGATAACGCAGGAACAGTCGGATGGAAGAGATGCAGGGGGCAAGCGTAGAAAGGGGCGCAGAGTTTCCATGCTCTCTGCAAGCCCACTCTCCCCAAATCTCCACGTGTTCACCGACACAGAAGCTCCCAGAATTCTGTCATCTTGAGTTTTTACGGAGGCTTCCTTATACAGTCATGATGGATTAAATCACCGGGCACTGGCGATTGATTCAAATTCCAGGTCCTCTCCTCTTTCTGGAATTGGGTGGTGGGGGGAGTTGGAACTGAAGATTTCAACCCACTAATCACATGGTTGGTTCTGTGGCAACCAGCCTCCATCCTTGGGAGGGGTCCAAAATCACCTCATTAACATAACATGAGACACGTTTGTCATTCTCGACACTTTGGAAATTCCAAGGGTTTGGGGCTCTTGAATGGCCAAATATATATTTTTCTTATAAATCATAATATCATAGTTAGATAGTTGATAGATAGATATGGATGGATGATAGAGATGATAGATAGATAGATAGGTAGATAGATGATAGATAGATATAGATAGATAGATAGATAGATAGATAGATAGATAGATAGATAGATGATAAATAGACACAGATCATAAAACTTGCATTTTCAGGAGCTGGGAATCCAGGAGCCAGATCTACTGAGTCTAAAAGCAGAAATCATCAGAGTAAACTTAGGTTTAACAGAGTCAAGATCTACTGTAGGGTCAGGTAAAGACTCATTCCAGAAACCTCAGGGTCATTCTAATACAGCAGACTAAACCAGGGCGTACTCCAAAGAGCCCACAGCATGTGAGAGGCCAGATTCTGGGGTTTCAAAGTCAGATGCCCACAGGCCAGGTAGGGATCTGGGGGACAGGCTGGGAGGAGGCACTCGGAAGCTTCAGGACGGCGTGTGCAGCCCCTGGGATGCAGGCAAGCGGCTGCCAGTTCTTCCTATTTTTAAAGCAGCTTTTTTAATCCACCAGTTTTGCAGGAAAATGTGAGAGCTGTGAAGCGGGGGTGGGGGCAAGGATACCCAGCTGGGATGCAGGTCAGCCTCCCAGAGGGGACCCTAAGGAAATACTGGAGCATCTGGGCAGGGCTGGGTGTGGAGGGGGGAGCCTGGAACCCACGTGAGGAGGGTAAGGAAGAGCAGGGGTTAGGGAGTTGGAAGGAGTCCCTCCCTAAGGTAAGAAGTGACATTTCCCATCACAAACACACCTCCCACACCTCCTGCACAGAATCCCAAGTCTGCTTGTTCAACTTTTAGCCCATTTTTCTGTTGCACTGCTCCCTTTTTTCTTGTCATTTTTATAAGCCATTAAATATTTTATTCATCATCTCCATTGCGAACATATTTTCCAAAACTATGATTTATTTTTTGTTTTGTTCATGACATCTACCTACCATACGAGTGTTTACATAGAAGAATATATGTGTTTTCCGTTTTCTTTGTTAACAAAGTCACCTTACCCTTAGAACTATTTTTACTATTTTCACTGGGTTTTTGAAAACACAATTCCTTAATCTATCTGCAATTTATTTTGGGATATGGCCTGACCTAGGAGTACAACGTTATTTTTTTCCAGATGGACAACCAGTACATTTGTTCCAGCATCACTTTTCAAATGTCAGCTTTTTCAAACAGATGTCAATTCTACCTTTATCATAAATTAAATTTCTGTATATAGTATTAGAATTGACTTCCAGATCCTCTATTCTATTACATTAATTAATTCATCTGTTCCTATGCTAAAACAATATCGATTCGATGACTATAAAAAGTAAATTTCTCTCACTAGTGTTCTAATTCTTTTTCAGGTAATTTTCTAGCTTCTTTTTTTCCCTATATGATTATTTAATTCTATTCCCCCAAAAATCCCCTTGAGGTTTCAATTTCGAGAGAATTGGTATTCTTATAAGATTATGTCTTTCTATCCAAGAACATGATCTATCTTTCCATTTGCTCAGGTCTTATTCAATAAAATCCTGGCAGAGCCTGAGGCCTGCACCCTGGTGCCTTGATGGCCTACTGTATACCACAGGGAACTATATTCAATATTTTGTAATAACCTATAAGGGAAAGTAATCTGAAAAAGAATATATATATATATATATATATATATATATATATATATATATATATATCCTTCAATACAAAAAAATATGAAAGAAAATGTGAGTCAAAGTTTTATAGCCAAACAAACTGGCTTTCAAGTACAAAAAGGCACAGAAAAACTGTTATCATCGTGCATGAGCCCTTCTTGAGGTACTTGCTAAGGAAACAACTTCAAAAAACCAAAATGGCTCTAAGGTGTGGATATAAGCACTGGTGGTGATCACTAAATGTATAGTTACTTCTACAACTAAGTCTTAACGTGGGTGAAAAGGGAGAGTGTAGTATGAATTGGCTACGTGCTCTGACAATGTAGCTCTAGTATCACGGAAAAACAGGAGAAGCACATGAAAATAAGATGTTTAAAGCATCCAGTAATCATACCGCTGATGACAGTAATAGTATTGCTAATCTGAGAAATTTCTGTGTGGAAAGTGGGATAAACAAACATGTAATTATGGGTGCTCTAAGTCTATCATTCCGTTATCCTTGAGAACCAGGATCCTTAGTTTGGAAGAAACGAGATACAGGTGTAGTATAGGAGAGGTTACGGCATCTCTCTGTAGTTTATTTATGATTTATTAACATTTTTATTAAGATTTTATTTTTTAGAGCAGTTTTAGGTTCACAGGAAAATCGAGCGGAAAGTACAGAGAGTTCCCCACCCCCGTCCCCCCCATGCACATCCTCCCCCATGATCAGCATCTCCCACTGTTGTGGTACATTCGTTACAGCTGATGAATCTACACTGATACATCATTATCTCCCGGAGTTCATAGTTTACATTATGGTGCACCCTTGGTGTTGTACATTCTATGGGTTTTGACAAATACATAAAGACATGCATCTACCACTGTAGTATCATACAAAGTAGTTTCACCGCCCTAAAAATCCTCTGTGCTCTGCCTTTTCATCCCTCTCCACTCCAGCCCCTGGCAACCACTGATCTTTTTACTGTCTCCATAGTTTTTCCTCTTCCAGAGTGTCATTTGGTTGTAATTATACAGGATGTAGCCTTTTCAGATGGGTTTCTTTCACTTAGTAACATGTGTTTGTCTCCTGCATGTCTTTTCCTGGTTTGATAGCTCATTTCTTTTTAGCATTGAATAATATTCCATAGTCTCATGTACCATAGTTTATTTATCCATTCACCTGCTGAAGGGCATCTTGGTGGATTCCAAGTTCTGGCAATTATGATAACAGATTGAGGCAATGAGCACCAATGGCTACAAACATTAAAAAAATAAAAAAGATAACTGGATATTATATGCCTTCTGATGCAAGAACACTCCACCCCTCCCCGTAGTCTTGCCAAAGGAGAGACCAGATCTGAAAATCTGAGTCTGATCAAACCTCAGGATCCAGTCCCAATTTTCAGGGAATATCAAGGAAGAACAACATGCTGGACTGTATCGTGAGTGGGCATTCAGCAAAATCTAGATGGGAGAAATTTGCAGTTCAAACAATGCCAGGTGCCTCAACAGGTAAAGTGTAAGGACAATAAGGAAATGGATGGGATGGAGGAGGATTCTGTAAATTAAAAGAGACTTAGGAAACTGTCAAATTAGAAAAAGTAGATGAGACTAAACAATACTGTTTAGGGAGCCACATCTGGAGGTTAAACTTCAAAGAAATGCAAGGAAGTTATCATTATAAAAGTCAGAATAGCGGTTACTTTCCAGGGACTTGTTGTGATGGGAACAGGGCACAAGGAGAAGCTTCTGGGGGAATGGCATAGTGCTACTCTTGACCTGGGTATTGGTTACAAGCGTGTTCCCATCCTGGTGACTAATTAAGCCATGCATGTGTTTTGTGTGGTTTTCTGGATTTCCTATGTTTTACAATAAGATTTTAAAATGAAAAAAATAATTTAAAAAACAATAATCTAGATGATCTTCAAAGTTGTCTTTCCCCTCAAAAAGTCAATGTGTTTTCATGTACATGGCTAAGTCTCTAGGGAAAAAAAAAAGAAAAGATAAAAGGTCAGGATGTGGCTTGAGAGGAAGAACGTAAAGCAAAAATAATTAGTACTATTCATGCAAGGCTGTGTCAAGAGAATTTCTTACAGAATCAATTTCTTGATTTTGAGGGCTAGGATGCATGTATGACTAATGAGAGGTGCAAACAGATGAAGTAGTCAAATTAAGCAGAAAGACTAATAGTGGGGAGACAGTGTGAGTTCTCTAACCATATAGAGGTCATGCATTTCAAGTATCAGATCACAGCACATTTTAAAAGTCAGAAATTTGGACTTTCTACCAGAATTGCTGATAGACTTGCAAATCCTTGACTGGAGATTTGCAATCTGGGCCCAGTGATTAGTCCAACGGGATGATTAAATTACATTTGTCCATCAGGTGTGGCAGAGACACATTTGATTTTCAGTACTATCAGTCTTGACCATCAATATTTTTTGTCTCGTACATTTCATTTGAAACATTTACATGAAAAGTAATCTACAATAGTGTTTTACTCTAAAGGTTTATACCCACGGTTAAATATAATTCTCTATTAGCTGTGCAGGTGGTCTATTCATGGCTAAAGCCAAAGGGCTTGCCTCATTTGCTGTGCTTTGAGAGAAGCAGGCCAGCAGGACAGAAAGTGTGCTTTAGCTCCTAGCAATCCAATTTACCCCATTGTCTCCTTGGATTAAGCATCAGCTCGGCTAGTGCAGGCACATCACTGAATTGAATTAACAAGGTTATTCAAAGCCTAAAATCACTATGATAGAGGAACGTTATTCATAGGGTAATTTTATTCCTTATTTTCAATTAGATTTTTTGTGTGTTCTCCAAAGTAAAGTGAAGTGCTTTATTAAAATAAATAAAACTTTCATAAGAAACTTCTCAGTTTACAAACACAGCACATATACCAGTAGACCTGTATTTCCTGGCTATATGTCCAAGGTCCAAATGGAGACAAGGAGACATGGATTTCTAGGGACTTTGCTACTGAGAATAGTCTTGTTGCCTCTGAGATTCCAGATCAACTGCATACAATAGAATTTAGAGGTGGAAGCAAAGATTCAGAAATATGAGAAAAAAAAATATCGAAACAGGCCAGATGAAATTGGATCACATATTGCAGAGACTTTAAATAAACCCTTCATAAATTCTAGCAAAAAAAAAAAAATTGTGCAGGATAGTGTATTTGCAGGGATTAGGCTTTTATACTTTTTTAGGTCTGGCTGTAAATAAAGATTCTGAAGAGAATTGGAAAAAGAAAACTCCAGTTGAAGACTCCCAGAGGTCAGAAGAATCTTAGAGGTCACGCAGCCCAGCCCCAGCTAACTACTCACTCAGCATACGAGAATTTTTTGTACAGCATCTCTGACAAGCTCTCATCCAGCTGCTGAATAAGGACGCAGAGGGAGGGACGTAGAAGACTTGACGATAAACAACCTTTGAGCACTGGGAAAAATGATAAATGAAGTCTATCTTCATGGCTACCAAGTTCCTACTCTATGCCCTTTCTCCTCAGCAGAAAATCTCTATACTTCTTTATCAGCCTAGTACCCACTTAATTTCCTGGCTGGGGACTTTGCTAACTAAAGATCCAAAATAGGATGTAGTGTTTTGTGTGATAACAAGCTCCCTGTCATGGGAAGCAACCAAGCCAAAGCTGCATAAAAATGAGCCAGGAACACTATAGAAGTACACTGAGCAGGGAAGAGAGGCTGAGGCCCTCCACCCACACATAAGTGAAGGCCTTTATGACATCAATTGTCTATATTGATATCAATTCAACAAATCTGTATTTATCTTTTACAATATGCCAGGCACTGTGTTGGGCATTACCATGAAATTGCACGTTGATAAGCACAAAGACCACATATGCATTATTGCTTGGAACAAAGTAAATGTTCAGTATTTGTTGAACGAATGAAAGAATCACTGGTACAAAGCCAAATAATTGTAAGCTAAGTGATATAATCAATTTTTAAATCCTCCGTGCCCAAGTTTTCCTAAATATAAAATGGGATTAGTAGCAATACTGACCTCTTAGGGTTATAAGAATTAAATTTAAAAATACAAACTTCTTCTTTTGCCCATGGAAAAGTAACTGATATAATATGTGCGTTCTTGCCTTTTAAAAAACTAGAAAAACTAGACAAAACATATAAAATATATATTTTCAGACATTGACAGTAAACTGTACAGAGCTGTGATTCTTTTTTTCTCTCTTTTTTTCTCTTTTTACTTTATTCCTGTGATTGGATCAAAATTAGTACAAGTATTTTCAGTAAGGAGTATGACTGTTCTACACAGAGAAATCAGAGAATTTCATTTTTTACAACTGTTTATCAGAGTAATCATTGTAACCCAATAACTAGAGGAACTTCCTTGACCTATCCAGAGGATATGGCCATGTATTTATAATTCTGAATTCATCTTGGTGATAAGACTCAGGCGATAGTTAACATATATTTTCAACACACTCTTACACTAAATGCAGTATTATCTAAACTCCAAGTTAGATTTCATTGGCTCACAAGGAGAACATATCCTTTGAATTCGTATTTAAGCATAAGACTGTATGTATTTAATCAACTGGTGAGCAACAATGAAGTTGGGAATGGAACCCTAGACCCTAGGTCACGATTTGTATTTTGAAGATCAACTTGACAATAATTACCAAGTCTGACCAACTAGCCTTTGTAAACCTTGTGGAGATAAAGATAATATCTAACATATTTGGCCTCTAGCAAATTGTTGAGACAAAAAGCTAAGAGTTTTATTTTTCCCCCTAAGTGGAATTCATATTCTATTCCCGGGTTTATTCTGTGTCTACACAACAAAGCATCTACTGCAGCCTCCTAGACAGTTACATACTGTTTCCACAAGGGCTGAAAGACTTTTCCAAGCTGGCCCAGGAAAAGCAATGGTACCAGAACTGTGATTCTTAATTAAAGGGAAAGGAATGAGGTAAGCCCTATGGCTCTCCAGGCTCTCTGGCCTGAAAGCAATTTTCAGACCCTGAGACAGAGAAGGGAAATCCAAAAGCAGATCCCAGTAATCTGCTGAGTGGAGGGAAAAGATTATAGCTCAGGAAGAATGTAGCAGCTAGAACTTGTGGACCAGGATACCAGGGAGAAGGAAGCTACACAGAGAAAGAGCTCCAAAAGTCTAATCAGGAGTCCCTTGAATATGAACCTGCATATATTTAGGGTGAAAATCCACAAGGCTGGGCAAAGAACAGTCACTAAGGAAAGAAAAATTATTTTTGGTAACCATAGGCTAAAAAATTCCCAGAGCTCACCTATGACTGGGCATTTTTCAGGTACCCACCAGGCAACAATTGTTCATTGAGTATATACGGCATTCCTTACAGTCACCAGAAGGGCTGCATCTTAGTAGAGGGGATAAACCAGCCCTAAAAACTAGGCTCTTTTAGACCCATGCCATAATTTTTTTTAAAGAACTTGAAAAGATCAAGCATATGTACAAGTAACTTAGCTGCTTACTACAACAAAGTTCAATATTCTCTAAAGAAAAAAAAAAGCACTCAATAGCATAAAATACAATTTAAAAATTACTAGATGTATGGACAAACTGAAAAATGCGACCAAGAACCAAGGTAAAAATCTATCCATAGAAACAGATCCAAAATAACATAATGAGCAGAAGAAGACATTAAAAAGTTACTACAAATGTTATAAATATGTTCAAGGATTTCAAGGAAAACATGAGTATTATGATTGGAACAGAAGATGTAAATAAAAGACCAAGTGGAACTTTTAGAGATTTTAAAAATACAGTATCTGAAATTAAAATTTTGCTGAAGAGATGGAAGTAATAGGAGATTGGATAATGTAGAAGACATGGTCAGTAAACGTGAAGGCATAGCAATACAGTCTACGCAAAATAAACTACAGAGGAAAAAATATTGAAAAAAATGAATAAAGCCTCAGTAAGCTGCGAAACAATATCAAGCAGTCTAACACAGTGATAACTGGAGCCCTAGAAAAATAAGAGGCCAGAGTATAATAATATAATAATACGAGAGACAGAAAAACATTGAAGAAATAATGGCTATATTTTTTTTCAAAATTTGAAAAAACAAAAAACTCAAATATCTAAGAAGCTGAAAAAAAACCCAAATTAGGATAAACATGAAAAAAATTACATCAAATTATGTCATAAACAAATTGCTGAAAACCAATGACAATGAGAAAATCCTAAAAGCGTCCAGAGAAAAAAAGACAGAGTATGTATTGAGGAACAAATGTAAGAATTGTCATTTGTCTTGTCAGAAACTGTGTAAGCCAGAAGTATCGATTAACACTTTTGAAGTGTTTTTTTTATATAAATTTATTTATTTATTTATTTTATTTTTGGCTACGTTGGGTCTTCGTTGCTGTGCACAGGCTTTCTTTAGATGCTGCGAGCCGGAGCTACTCTTTGTTGCAGTGCGCGGGCTTCTCATTGCGGTGGCTTCTCTTGTTGTGGAGCACGGGCTCTAGGCGCGTGGGCTTCAGTAGTTGTGGCACACGGGATTAGTTGCGGCACACGGGCTTAGTTGCTCCACAGCATGTGGGATCTTCCGGACCAGGGCTCGGACCCATGTCCCCTGCATTGGCAGGCGGATTCTTAACCACTGCGCCACCAAGGAAGCCCCGAAGTGATTGTTTTTTAAGTTTCATCTTATAATGTTATACTCCGTAAAAATATCTTTCAATACTAAGATGAAATAAAGATGTTTCAGACGAACAAAATCTGAGAGAACTTAACTCACAAAATGAGACATGTTAAAGGAAGTTCTTTAGGCAGAATGAAAATGATTCCAGATCAAAATCTCTACAAAAAGGAATGAATAACACCAGAGATGATAAATTTGTGAGTAAATATATAATAAATTTGTGTTATGTTTTAATTTATATAAAAGATAACTGTTCAAAGCAAAAATAATAGTAATGTATTATGGAGTTTATAACATTTAGAAATAAGTGATTATTTAGAAATAATAAATAATAGTACAGATGATAAGAGAAAAAAGAAATATACTACTGTGAGTTTCTTAAATTATGGTATAAGGTTATTTAAAAGTATACTGGAATAAGTTGAAGACAAGTATTCTAAGCCCTAGAGCAACCAAGAGAAAAAAATTTCAAGAGCTATAACTAATAATGTAAATAAATTAAATTCTAAAACAGACAATTCAAATGCAGGAAAAAAATGTAATAATAAATAAACAACAGATGAAATCAATAGAAAGCAAATAATAATATGGTAGATTTCAGTCGAACTATATATTACCTTAAATGTAAGTAGAGTAGAGATCTAATTAACTGCAAAGTTCCCCAGCCAATTAAAAGACATAGGTTGACAGGCTAGACAATAAAAACAAAAGGGAGATGCAACATATGCTCTCTACAAGAAACTCACTTTAAACATAAAGACACAGATAGGTTAAAATTAAAAGGATAGGAAAAAAGGGATCATGCTAACACTAAGCCTAAGAAAATGAAAGTCAAAATATTAATATCACTCAAGGCAGATTTCAGAAGAAACTAGGGACAAAAAGGGACATTTTGTAGTAATAAAAGGATCAGATTGTTAAGAAATAATGGTAAATGTGTATTTGCCCAATAACAGGGCTTCTAAATATATGAATAAAAAACTTACAGAACAGTAAGAAAGTAGACAAATCCACAAATACATTTGGACATTTCAACCCCTTTCTCTCAGTAATAGAACAAGTAGACAGGTAAGCGGTAAGGACATAAACTTGAAAAACACAATCACCCATCTTGTATAATTGACAATAATGGCACACTTCACCAAACAACAGCAGAAAACATATTCTTTTCACACAGAACATTTACCAAGGTAGAGCATATGCTGGGTCATAAAAAGCCTCAAGAAATTTGTAAGAATTAAAATCATGCAAAGTATATTCTCTGATCACAACAGAATTAAAGTACAACAAAAGAAATATATCTAGAAAAACTCAAAATTTTTGGAAATTAAAATTATACTCCTAAATAACCCATGCATCAAAGAAGAATCACAAGGAAAATTAGAAAAAATATACTGAACTAAGTGAAAAATATTTTAATGGCATCAAAATTTGTGGGATGCAGCTAAAGATGTACTTAGAAATATATAGCTTTAAATACTTATATTAGAGAAAAGAAAGGCCAAAAATCAATGATATAAATTTCCTCCTTAAGAAACTACAAGAAGAGCAAAGTAAACCCAAAGGAAGTTTACTCTCATTATTTTCATTTAATTTTGAACTGGAAGTCCCAGCCAGAGCAATAAGGAAGGAAGGAAGGAAGGAAGGAAGGAAGGAAGGAAGGAAGGAAGGGAGGGAGGGAGATTTAGAGATAGAGAGACAGAGGAAGTAAAAATGTCTTATTTGCAGATTGACATAATCGTATACATATAAAAGCATAAAGAATTACAAAAATACTGTTAGAACTAATGAATAAGTTTACTCAGATAGTAGAATACAACATCAATATTGAAAAATCAATCTGATTTTGTACTAACAATGAAGAATTGGCGGAAAAAATTAAAGCCACATCACTGTTTTCAATAGCACCAAAAAGCATAAAATAATTAGGGATAATTTAATAATTACATGCAAGTTCTATACAATTAAAGCTACAAAACATTGATGAGAGAAATTAAAGAAAGTCTAAATAAATGTAGTTATGTCTGTGAACGAGAAGACGATTTTATTAGGATATCAGTGCTCCCCAAATAACTCTATAGATCTAACTCAATCCAAGTCAAAATTGCAGCAGGCTATTTTGTAGACATTGACAAAGTGATTGCAAAAGTTCTAAGCTGATTTTAAGACTTAGGGTAAAGCTGAAATATCAAAAGACAGTGTGGTATTGACATAACAATAGAAATCTATGTGAATAGGGAAGAGTTAAGAAATAAACCCGAGAATATACGATCAACTGACTTTCCAAAAGGCACCAAGGCAATTCACTGAAAAAAAGAAGAGCCTTACAAAAATTGGCTTTAGAACAACTGGATAGCCATACTGGGGGTAAAAAAGGAATTTTTACCCTTATCTAAAACATTCCAAGAATTTATTTGAAATTGATCTATAAACTAAAATTTTAAATCTTATTGAAGACTATATAGGAGAAAATATCTGTGTCCTTGGGATAGGCAATGATTTTTTAAAAATTTTTATTGGAGTTGATTGACAATGTTGTGTTAGTTTCTGCTGTATAGCAAAGTGAATTAGTTATACATATACATATATCCACTCTTTCTTAGATACTTTCCCATATAGATCATTACAGAGTAATGAGTAGTGTTCCCTGTGCTATACAGTAGGTCCTTATTAGTTATCTGTTTTATATATAGTAGTGTGTATATGTCAACTCCAATCTCCCAATTTATCCCTCCCCTCCTTTCCCCTGGTAACCATAAGTTTTTCTACATCTGTGACTCTATTTCCAATGATTTTTTAGCCAAGCAGAAAAAGCACAAACAAAAGAAAAAAATTATAAATTGAACTTAATCAAATTTTAAAACTTCTGTTCCTATAAAGCGATTGTTCATAAAATGGAAAGGTACATCATAGTTTGGGAGTAAATATTCATAACACATGTATCTGACAATTTGTGTCCAGAATATATAAAGAACTCTGACAAACCAATAATAAGACAAACAACCCAATTAAAACATGAGCATAGGGGTTGAGCAAATATATTACAAAAGTAGATATATGAATGTCCAACAAACATTTTAAAAGATGTTCAACATCATTAGTCATTAGGGAAATTCAAATTAAAGCCACAATGAGATACCATTACAAGTCCAGCAGAATGTCTAAAATTAAAAATCAGACAATACCAAATATTGGCAAGGATGTGGAGCATTTGAAACTCTCATATATTGCTGATGGTAAATTAAATGGTTCTGCCACTTTTAGAAACAGTTTGGCTATTTCTTACAAAGTTAGGCATATACTTATGATGCAGCCCACACTTCCAATCCTAAGTGTTTATCCCAATGAAAATGGACTTCCACATAAAAACTTGTACATGGATGTTTATAGCAGCTTTATTATGAAAAAAATAGCCCCAAACTGGAAACCACCCAACTGTTCAAAATAGGTGAACAGATAAACCAATTATAATATATCCACAAAATGGATACAACTCAGTGAAAAAAGAAAAGAAGGGGAGAGGAAAGGAATGAACGATCAATACATGCAATCTCAAAAACATACTAAGCAAAAGGAGTCAAAGCCCAAAGAATGCATATCAGTGATTCCAGACCCATGAAGCTCTAGAAAAGCAAAACTAATTTACGGTGACAGAAAGCAGATCATTGGCTGCTTGTGTTGCAAACAGGCAAAAGGGAAATTTTCAGGGTGACAAAAATGTTCTATGTCATGATTGTGGTGGTTACGTGACTATAAATTCATCAAAACTCTTGAAATGTGTGCTTCAAAGGGTGCATTTTTTTTTACACATAAATTATACTTCAATAAAGTTCACTTTTAAAATACACATAAAACACTGAGCCCTGCTCAGTGCTTAAATAGTAAATGTTTGAGAAATGTTAGGAATGAGGAGGGGCATGGGGGGAGGGGGATGAGGAGGAAAGAAGGAGGAGAAAAAGAAGAGGAAGTTATTATTGTTGTTAAATTTAAATATTTATTTAACAAAAAACTTATTTGATAACAACTTAATAACAGTATCAAATTGTTATTATTGTTCAGACTTTGGTTTGCTCTCAGAGTTCATAAACAATCCAGGCAAAGACATGTCTAATATTATAACGCAGATACACATAACTAGTGCTGCAAAGCAGGGATTCTTTCCTGAGGTTTCCTTGGAAATTTAAGTTTTCATAGATCTTCAAGTTCAAGAAAAAAATGGTCAAGAAATCAGGAAAACAGAGAACACTCTTGGAATTCTCCTTTGAAAATAGCTCAACAATCAACAGAAAGATGAGACTATTTTGAGGAATCCCTTGGCCTCAAGTTGAAGGCAGGAACAGGAAACCCTGACAGTGGAAAGACAGGCTAAAGTGGAAATTTCCAGTTACTGGGGCAGGAGCACTTAGGAGATAAATGATCAAGTTCTGATCAGTCCCTCTGGCCTGCACCTCTTGCCATTTTTGTGGCAGTGTGTGTTCCTGGCGCTTAACAGGGAGGCATTCTTGAAAATGAAATCATTATGAATAAGTTTATCACATATTTACTTTACATAAATCTTATGAGTGATGTTCCAAGAAATAATAAATTTTGAAAGCAAAGTAAGTCCTTAAGTTGGTAACCTTGCATAGTGCTATCAACCCAGATAGGAGATCCAAATTTTAATTTTCACCAATCTTCACCAGCATTTCCCAGTGTTTGAATATCTGCTATGAGTTGCAATTCTTTGAAAATGCTGCTGAATTTAATGTTTCTTATTGATGAAACGTTTTAAGGTCTTGATAACAGTGAGTAAAGAGTATCAAGAACATTGGAAGTATTTTAAGAATAACTTATGCTCGTGGGGATGGTGAGAATTCCCAGAAATTGAGATTTCTCATCCTCAAATCCCAAAGATTAACATCTGTTAGGAATTTGGAAAAAACCACAAGTAACAGTTATGGAGAGAACTGTGAAATGATTGATGCTGTCTGGGTGGCATTTGAGCAAAGCATTGAGGGATGAGCCTGGGATCCAGCAGGACACAGCTGTTTGTGTTAAGAACCAGTAGGTGGAAATGGGCTGGGACCAGCAGAAGTGCTCACTGCCCAGCTGGGCCAGGCAAGTGTGTAGAAAGGGTGGGCTGAGGACTGCCGATTCAGCGTCCAGGCAAGGTGATGCTGTTCATCAGCCACTCCAGCAAGCTGTTGCCCATGAGGAGTGAAGATGAAAAAATGGGATGCTCTGAACTTGAGCAGGCAGGGCTCAGCCACGGGGAGCCTTTGGCGGATGGCCGGAGAGCCCCACCCCTGGCTCTGGAGTCAAGGCACTTTTCACTGGGATGTCAAGAGCTCACAGGTGGAAGCTCAGCACCGCCGCTGGCCTTCTGTTGCTCTGCTTGGACCCTGCACCCCCAGTTTATTGGCTAGGGCGTTTGGAGCCAGTCCCCCTTGTATGTCCAGGTCCAGGTTCTGGGTCTTAGAGAGCCCAGTCCCTGCTGGATTCTACAACCTGGGACCCAAGTCCAACCTCCTTCTAATCAATCCCCTCAGGAACTCAAGTCCTGAACCGCGTGGCCACCAAGCGCCTGGTCCTACAGGTGGTCCTGGCCCTACTCATGCTCCTCGCCCCACCCCATCTCATCCTCCCCATCCATCGGGGCTGAAGGTGCCTTCCTGGACCTCTGCATGTCACAGGGCACCTCCGACACACCCACCAGCCTGTCTGATCCATCTCGTAGCAGAACCACTTGCAATGTGAATGTGGATTTTTCCCCCCTTCTTCTATTTCAGGAAGGTGACTGGTCCCTTAGTGTCTCTCTGTCTCAGTCAGAAAACAGTCTTTAGTAAGAACCTAAGTTCATTTAAGAGTCTGTGCAGGGAGTATCTTTGTGGGCACCAGGGGAGCGAGTGGGAACTTCCCCTGCACTGAGAGGTTGGAGGATGTGTTTTGGGACAGATTTAGGAAGAGCGAAGACGCTCATAACACATGATAGCAGCACCAAGAAGAGGGCAATCTCAGAGGGTATGGCTGGCGGGGCAACTAGCAAAGCTGCCCTGGGAGCACCGGCAGAGATTCCTGTGCCCCCCACCACCACCACCACAAGCAAGGCAAAGGGAGCAGAGACACCAAACCTGAGGGGTCAGATCACAGAGAAGGAAAAAGAGGTCCCTTAACAGAAACCAGAGAGCCTCCTCAGGCCTCTGCCCAGCCCCGGAGGTGGGACACCAGGACCGAAGCCGTGCCGACTGAGGCTGCGTCCGGATGCGCAGCCTCGTGCACGGCTGGCTGGCTGTGGAATATGATGGTGACTGGTCCACGCCCGCATGGGTTGGACCATCTGCAGCTCACATCCGCCCTGCTGTGTCCTGGTGCTGACAGCTCAAACGAAATCTCTTTCTCTCACTCAGTATCTTTTAAAGAGGATTACTTGTGTTTACTGAGATTGGTTGAAATTGTGTAATGCAGCTGAAACAACTGTATTGATTACCTGGACGATCTCATTCAGGGAAGCTTCCGATCCTATGGTTAAGCATGGAGGGAATTCAAGAGGCCCCACAAAGAGGTCTGCACTTACCCTTCCTCCGGGAGGGAATCTGGTCATCTGAGGGCCAGACTCAGCCCTCAGAGTTTCCAGTTCAGCCCTGATTACATACCTGAGCCCTCTGCTTCCGCAGGTAATCAAACCTCTCTCACTGTTTTGTTGAAAATGACTTCAGCTCTGGAAAAGGAAACAGCAGACCAGAGCACACAATCAACAGCTGTGCCCTCTGCTGTGATCAGTTTTCGGAACTTTCAGATTAGACCTCTCCACATCAGAGGAGGAATTCTGAAGAAATAATAAATAAATAAATAAATGAGCATCACCAGCTCCTTTTGAAGCAGGGCAGCCTGTAGGTCATGCAAATATTACCAAGGACTGTAATTTTGAAAAACTTGCCTGTGCGAACTAGCTGTCTTGAGAGTGCTGACTTTGTTTCTAAAGATCTAGTTGCCTTAACTCACGAAGAGCCAGAGTTACTGAAACGGATCAGAACCCTATGGGCCTTCCCTCCCATGTCCTTCGCCTGCCTTTTGTCTGTAGAAAAACTTTAGCCAAAGAATGAGTTTAATCAGAGAAATGAGAAAATGCAGAAGAAAAGGAAAGCAGTCAAACAGGACAAAATAATGATAGTTTAGTCACTAAGCAAAGTCAAGGACCTTTAGTTCCTTCTCAAGGGCTATAGATAATATTCTGAGTCATATCCTTTGAGCTGCTTTGTCGATACTGAAAACCCCACCAAGGGAGAAGTTAACTCCATGATGACCAGACTGTAGCCATGATGTAAGCTGCCACAGTTCCAAGAACTGGCCTCAAAGAAATGGGAACAGACAGACGCTGGAACTGAAGATTAACTGTACTTAAAACAGTCAAGATGACACTGATCAGACCACCGATGACCAGTTTCAAGATGACTGTCAGAGCTCGCTGGGTTGTTTTTGCATGTAGCCCCTCCCTCTGTTGATGCATCCCTGAAACTCCCTTTTAAAAGCTCTTGCTCACTGATCAGCAGAGGGGAGTCAGCCTTTAGACATGAGTCCACCCTCCCCCCAGGTTGCCAGCCTCTGGAATAAAGCAAATTTTCCTTTTCACCAACCTTGCCTCTCCAGTATTGGCTTTTAAGAGGCAAGCAGCCAGACCCCCACTTTTGGTAACATTAGTACTTAGGCTAGAAATTATTTACATTTTAATTGCAGAATTGATACTCTTTACTCTCTTTAAAATATCAAAGCGTTTTGCTATTTTATCTTCAAGGTGAAAGTAGTTCATCAGGGCAGGATTCAGCCAGTAGCTCAGTCCCTAATGACACAGAACAGAGTATCTCAGCCAGGATGCCCAACCCTGCTGGGAACAAGCCACGGGGGACAGCTCCTGATCCTTAGTGTGGTGGCAGAGTAATGGCCCCCTAAAGATGCTCACTTCCTAATCCCTGGGACTTGTGAATATGTTTCCTTACAGGGCAAAAGGGAATTTGCAGATGTGTTAAGGATCTTGAGAGGAGGACCCTTTCCTGGAATATCTGAGTTGGGCCCAATCTAATCACAATGATGGTTATAAGAGGGAGGCAGAAGGGTCAGAGATACAGAGAGATGTGATGGTGGAAGCAGAGGTCCAAGTCAGAGACAGGAGAGAGCCTGGATGATGCTATGCTGCTGTCCTTAAAGATGAAGGAAAAGGCCGTGAAGTAAGAAATGCAGACGACTTCTAGAAGCTGGAAAAGGCAAAGAAACTGAGTCTGCCTTAGAGACTTCAGAAGGAACCAGCCCTACTGACACCTTAATCTCAGGACTTCTAACCTCCAAAACTGTAAGATAGTGTGTGTTATTTTAAGCCACTAGGATTGTAGTTGTTTGTCACAACAGTAATAGGAAGCTAGCACCCTGGGGAACCCAGAGCAAAGGTGTACAAAGGCCCTTCCCATGCTCACTGCATCCATGGCAGCATCAGCTGCCTCTTTCACATGGGGTCACTGTCACCCCCATTTAGATACAACAGAACTGTCCTTTCCTCCATCCACCTTCAGGGTCGATTATACCTCCCCACACTTTCAGTTTTTCATCCCAAACAATATAATTTTGAAAAGCGATTAGTATTCGTCAGGCCCATGCTCCATTTGGGGCAGAAGTATAACTAAATAGAAACTAAATTTGAGGATAGTTTTAAGCTTCTAACAGACCGTATTCCAGAAAGCACATGTAAGTCTGATTGGGGAAGATATCTGACCCTATCTTCCAAATGTCTGTGCAAATGAGAAGCAAACTTTGAAGAGGATGTGAACCATTATCACGAAGCCATTCATTCCTCCAAAGCGGGAGGAGACTTCTTTTTTTTCAAGTTCTAGAATGGACTTTTTTAGGACTTCAGGGGATAATCAAGATGATTAGAAATAAGAAAAAGCCATCTTTTCAGACCCAAGTACCTATGTAGACATGAGTTATAGAGACAAGCAGTTTGTTCTTTTTTCTTCCCCAGGACTTTGATGACATAAGAATGTGTAATAAGGGAAGGGTATTTAAAGTGGTGTGCAAACAAGAATACTTACATGCAAAAAGATAACAGAGCCCCTCAACTGTTGTTTTCCTTTTGTTTCTCTCCCCAGGCTTCCTACTATCTGATATTTTGCAGCTGGGTTAAAGGAAGGTTAGCATGTGCTGGGCTTGCCCATCACCACCTAGCTTCCTTCCCACTCACCTGGCAGACATCACTAGTTGACCATGGCATAGCCTGGATGCAGGCTGCTCATTCTCGACCTAGTCTCTAACAATCAAGGCTAGATGGGAACTCCGGAGGAAGTTCAGTTATTTGCCAATCCTGGATGAAACAGCCTATCTATGGAAATCACCTACTAATGCAAAAAATTGCCAAGAATATTTCATCAGTGGATATTTGCCCTCCACAGCCCTCAAGATGGTAGTACTTCCAGGTCAGCATCTACCTTTAAAGAGGCAAGAAAGAAACCACCTGCAACAGGGAAGGAGGAACGGGCAGGCTTGGTCCATAGGATGCTTCCTAGCTCGGGATGGCAGGTGGAATTCCTGAGAAGCCCCAACAGGGTAGAGCTGAGAGACAAAGAGAAGGGAGGACACAGGCCACCCCTCTAGTGCAGGGAAAGCGGGGGGTGAGGGGTGGGAGGGTCTCCTGCCCACATTCATCTTCCTCTCTGGTCCATGGGCCTCTGTGTGATGCCCTGTTCTGAAGGCTTGCGTATCACTTCAGTTGCCATGGAAACCTCTGGCCTCATCTAGCGATATCATTAGGGTTTTAGTGAGCTCCACCGTACAACTGTGGTCCATTGGTTGTAAAGGTTAGGGGACCCAGTGCTCAGAGACTCCACTGAGGTCATGATTTTTCATGAAGGCGTGTTTGCTTCATTGTAGTTTGGAAAGCACTGGGATTTCAGCTGAAGGGCAGAGAGTGGATTTAACAGCATCACATGTAGGGGAAAACCTGATTACAGGTTTCTAGAATGTGAACATCACAATACAGTCTAAAAGGCACCTCCCTGTGGCACCCCCTCCAGGCCCCAGAGAACACAATGCAGCCTGGTAACTGGCAATTAGACCTGGCAAAGGGCAAAACTAAACGACTCACCTGAAAAAGTAGACTGCACCCCAGCACATGCATGCATACTGCACCCAAGTATCTTATTTTTCTCTCCCTCATTATCTGTATATTTAAAGTCAAAGCAGAATTTTGGGCTGGATCATTCATAGTTTTATTGCAGTTTGCAGTAATACTTATCTAATTCACTTCTCACATTGACAAACTAAATATCAAACTAGAGACCTAATTAAAACAAATTAAGGAATATCCCTGAGGTGAGTGCAGATACTGACAATTCAGGGCCATCAGTGTTCCAATTTTAAGCGAAAAAGCAGTTGACAAAACTATACAATATGATGCAATTTTTAGTGATTTATGTGTGTGTATAAAAGCTGAGAATTACGTAAACAAGAGGGGCTAACAATGGGGAAGATAATGAGTGCTGTTTTACTTTGTATTTTCTGATTTTTTTTTTCTGTTAAAAAAGCATTGCTTTTGTAAAAAGGAAAAATTTAAGTTCTTTAATGTTCAAAAAAATTTAATGACATTAATAAACCTGTTTACAATGACAAGCCTGTTAAACTATAATAATAGGCAAGAGAAAAGTGATGAAACATGTTCCTGGCTTCCCTTTATTACACTGATTCTCACTGCCAGAAACAAGAGAGAAATGTGTTCCTAACAAACTCGGAAAGGCTGTGTCCTTAACTCAGTTCTTAGATGCCAGCTGGGTCATCGTCATCATCACCGTCATCACCATGTGACCTCCAGCTACCATGATTAATTCTCTTAATAACAGCATTCACCGAGCATCAGCTCTCTGGCGAACACCTCATGTGTTAAATCCCACCAGTTGGAGAAAACAAGCTTTTACCAGAAGCTGGTAAAGATCCTGTTGCTTTGCCCAACCCTGCTCTATCCCCAAGTAGATGAGAAACAGTTCTATTTTTTCCTATTTCTCCCACAATTTATTGTTGGTACAAAAGGGAGAAGATATAAAAATAAGAACACACAAATCATGATGCTCTGAATTCAAGGTACAGACAGACATCCTGAGCTCTCTGACGAGAAAATAGGTACGGGCACCACAGGGAATAGGAATAAAATGTGAGGGATTCTCGGGGGTTCTCCATATTTTAGAAATTAACTGAAGATTTGGCTTGAGTATAATGTACAATATTTGCATCCCCAAAGCCTTGTCTGAGATCTGGGCATTTGGGGAGACGAAGACTTTTTTGGGGAGCTTGTGTGATGCTTGTCCGCAAGTGCGTGCATGTGTGTGTGTGTGTGTGTGTATGTGATGTGTGTGAGTGTAAGTGAGATTCTATTTTAAATGTTTCCAAATTCATCATATAAACACACAGACACACACACACGCATACACTCACACATGCACACATACACGCTACAGCCAACTTCCTTTAAGAAAGCTGATGCAAGGAAATCACTCTGTGTGGTTTGACTCCTGGGCAGCAGGACGATGAGCTGCCCACAGCGGGGTAACCAGATGTCCCCTCTGGGCACAGCCCTGCACACTGCTGACCTTGGTGAATTGTCGGGATGCCAGCCAGAGCCCAAGAGCTTCAGGAACAAGCGCTGAAAATGCCAAGAGGGTTGCTGGCGAAGGTGGCTGGGTAGACAGAAGAGGCGTCATAAGCAAGCACAACGGAAGATGCGGGCAGCGGCCCCCTTCAGAGTCAGACGTGCTGCCAATGGCGGGAGGGCTGCTGGGGAAAAAAGGAAGTTTCAGAACAAGAGGAGAAAAACGTCCAGGGGATACACACCCACCTCGGGAGGAGATCTGCCTTTCCTGCAGGGCATCTGGCTGTACTTCTGAAGTGTTTGTTCTTTCTACATGCATACTGTGAAAATTAATTATAAAAAACATGCAGAAGAATTGTATGTGCACATTCTCATTTCTTTTCTCAAACCTACTCTGTTGTTCCTTCTGTCAGTGTCACGGCCCCTGTTACGCGTCTAAGTCATCTGCTTCCCTTTCCCCTACTCCCCACATCCTGTCCCCAGCAAAGTCACGCTGGTGCTGTCTCAACAGCCCCCCGCATCTCTTCCCTCCGCACCCAGATGATGTCAACGGCCTGTCAGCTTCCTTCACCTCTTCCGGACCCAGCCTGCTTTATACACCACATCAGACTCATCTTAGGGAAGCCCAGCTCTGACGGTACACCCTCTGCATGTATCCTATCTCCTCTGCTAGGCTGTCAGCCCCTGTGGGGCAGGACCTGTGTCCGACTCATCTTCGTGCCTCTCATAGCACTGATCAATAAATATTTCTTGGGCTTCCCTGGTGGCTCAGTGGTTGAGAATCTGCCTCTCAGTGCAGGGGACACGGGTTCGAGCCCTGGTCTGGGAAGATCCCACATGCCGCGGAGCAACTAGGCCCGTGAGCCACAACTACTGAGCCTGCGCGTCTGGAGCCTGTGCTCCGCAACAAGAGAGGCCGCGATAGTGAGAGACCTGCACACCGCGATGAAGAGTGGCCCCCGCTCGCCGCAGCTGGAGAAAGCCCTCGCACAGAAACGAAGACCCAACACGGCCAAAAATAAATAAATAAATAAATTTTTAAATAAATAAATATTTCTTGAAAGAGTAACAACAACAGCAAAGAATGTAATGCATGCGTGTCACAGGGGCACAGGCCACCCTCTCCCCCCACCCCAGGTCTTTATCTCCTCTTCTCTACATCCCCATCCCTTGCTCACCTCCATGCCAGTGCTCGTGCCCAGAGGCCAGGGAGAGAACTGAGGGTGGGGACACTGCTCCAGGTTCCAAGGCACCCCCTTCTTTGTGGGGCACTAACCGGGCTAACGCAGCCTTCTTCCCTGTTGCAGGAAGGGGAGGTTCCTGCATCACTCAGGAGGAGACCGCCCTTTCTCTCACAGGTCAAAGTGTCCCTTGATTCTCATCAGGTTTTTGACCCCTCGTCCTCCCCACACTCTTACCATTATCATGTCCTGTCATGGGAGGTTGAATAAGCTGAGCCCAGTTCCCACTAGGGAATCTAGAGGATGGATGGAGGAAGTTAGGGATGCCCATTTTTACTACCTTTAGAAAATAGAAACTACAGGCAGGATGCTTTATGCTATAGGCATTTATAACTGTTCAACCTAGCAAAAACCAGCCTCAGATACCAAGAAAGAACATTTAAAAATACAGATGAGTAAAATATGGAGGCAGTAAAATTCGGGACCCTCCACCCGTTTCCATTACCCCACTGCAGGAACACAATTGCATTTATCAGAAAATACAACTGGATAATCACCTCCTTTGGTTTCCATTTTGAAAGTGACATTTTCCAAAGAGAAAGCCAGACCAGCATGAATAAGTACAGCATGGAATCAGTGATACTCTAAGCTAAAGACAAATGTAGGTGTTGGGTGCTTCCTTTGGCCCATGCCTCTCCTCTATGTGCAGGAACCGCTCTGCACTGTGGAATATGCAGCCATCACCATACAGGTGCGCAGGGAATGCAGCCTTCAGGGCAGGTACAGCCGCAAGCAAAAGGGCTGCACGGGTAGAAAACAGTTAAAATGAAAAGGAAAGAGACAGACAAAGCCAGATTGATGCCTAAAGATAGCCACCTTGGACATGATCTTAGAGTGATAAGGAAGGACATATGCCAAGCAGAAGCCTGCTCATTAATTCTCAACCAGAACTGCAGCTGTTAGGGAGAAATGGGGACATTCTGGACAGCTTTATATCTACAGGAGCCTATACCCTCGTTGTGTAACATTTATTGGTATACAATGGGAACTTCCAACAAAATGCAGCTCCTTACTCTGGAATATTAAGGAGGAAAGCCAGGATATAGGAGATTGATTTTAAATCTAGGTTTAAACCCTTTCCAGATTGTTAAACGTTTGCTTTTTCATTGCCAAGGTTAATAGTATATACATTTTGCTCTGTAACCATTATTGTGATTAGTCGCTAGATTAGTTCTAAAAGGTAAAAACCAATAACATAAAAAATAATACTATAATTAATTTCTCCTTTTTATGCATTTTATTTTTCCTGTAGTACTTAATTATCTATCTATCTATCCATTTATCTATCAATCTATCTTGTCTGCTTTTATCAGATCCTTATCATCATTTAATGTTTCAAGAACATTTTCAAATATACTGAATCCTTTTACTTCCATTCACATGTCATTATTGAGCCTTTTTGCTCTAGACTAATCTCTCTCTAGGTCTGTTGCAGAGCTATCATCCTGGATAAAATCTATTCTTCCTGGACCTTAAGTCTTCCTTAAGTGTTTACTCCCTTGTTTTGCTGGAACACATCCTCGAATAGCTTTGTCACAAAGATTGTGTTGGAAATCAAATTTCTAGGTTCTTGTGTAATGTCTTCACACTTAGTTGATAATTTTATTGCATGTAGAATTCTAGGCTGTAAATCACTTATCCCAGAACTTGGAAGACAGTCCTCCTTGTCTTGCGACATTAAGCTTGTAAGAATTTCACAGGCAGACTGACTCTAATCCTTAATAGGTAAACAGTTTATACTCTCTGGAGGTTTTCAGAATCTTCTATTAATTGGCATATTTTGAACCTTCATAAAAATGTGCCTCAATGTCATCTTTCTCATGCACTATGCTAGGATCAGAGAACCATTTCAGTCCAAGGACATACCTTCTTCACCTCTCCGAAATGATTTTCTAATATTCCTTCAAAAACTGATTCCCTTGTGCTTTCTTTGGTTTCTCTTGTCTGTTGGCCTTTTAATTTGTCTTTGTTGGTCTTTTGTCACTTAGGTGCTTGCACACATTTCTATCCCTTTGTTTTGTTCTGTTTTTGTTCCACTCTATAAGAGATTTCCTTGATTTCATTGTTAAACCTTCTGTTCAGTTTTGTAGTTTAAAGATTTTTTTTTGCTCTGTAAGAGACCATTCTTGTTCTCTAGTAGTGTTTTTTTAATCCTGTTTATGTATTATGGATTTTATACATTCTCCAATCTCTCTGAGGACACCAATTAGGATTTTTCAAAGTACACTTTTATTCCTCGAATTATTTGTTTTGTTTTGGGTCATTTTCTTCTGCTTGCTTATCTTTGCTTTTCTTCGTTACCTCACAGACTCTCCTCAAATACCTGTGAGCCCCTGTCGTCCACTCGTACCTAAAAATGATGTAAAAAATAAAGTTTGTTTTTAAAAACCCTCAAAAAGAAACAAAATAAAATAAGATACTGAAATGGCAGAGTCATGAGCTCTGGGTCTGTAAACGAAGCCCCTCATCTGGAAAGTTTCACTTCAGCTTGAGCAAGATGGAAAAAAAGCCATACCGCTGGGGCCCAGGATACATTGCTTTGGGGCTCCAGCCCTCACTGGCTACCCTTCTTTTTCTCAGACAATTTGTTCAATTGCTTTAGTGAAGAATCCTTTGCTTTCTTTGCCTGAGGGGTAAACATCTGCCTATTGGCTGTTCTGTCCTCAAAGAGTAGGAAGGGGTTTGCCTAGGGTCACTTCTCGGTTGATCCTCCCACATCTCACTCCCACCCTCCAAAGTGTCTCTGAGTTCAAAGCCTCCATGGGATTCTACCGGGTACCTGAACATATGTGCAGCTGGGGTCTCTCCTAGTGCAGCCCCCTCTGGACCTTCCTCCCCTGATTTCTTGGTCACTATTACTTCATCTGCTTTTGTCTTTAGGAAACGTATCGAAAGCTGTCCATCCGTGAGGGTTTCCCTCCAATCCTCGTTATGGCTATAAGCTAAGTTATTTGTCATTCCCTAACTCTCTTTTTAATAGGATTTTGAGAGGAAGAGAAAAGAAACATATGTGCTCAGCCCCTCATTCTGGAGTGGAAGCCACTTTTTGAAGTAATCAACTCCCAAAAAAAGGAATGAGATTTAGTTAATTATTCAAGAACTAAATTACAATAAGAAGGTTCCACTCAGAGACATTTTCTTGGGTTCCCACTTGGTTCAAGTTATGATGCTGGACTAACGGGGGGAGGGGGCAATTTACAAAACAACAAGATTGGAGATTTGGTCCTTGTTCCAAAGGAATTTACATTCTGCTACCAGTGACAGAGATTTATCAACATGCTCTAACTGTACATTTGACTGTACACTGCGTTTAAGAAATGACTAAATATATCTGAATGCACCTAGGTATGGTTTCTAGTGCAATACTCTATAAATTGGCTGCAAAAATAAGTGTGAGTTGCCAGAAAAAAAAAGAAAACAGAATAGAAAAGGGAGAGAAGGTGACATTCCATAGGTAGAGACCTTGAACCCTGAGTAAATATGGCTTTCACATTAGTCGAGGGAAATCCGATGGAGGTGGTATGTCTATCATCAGTTGTGATGTTTGCAGCCAGATTAGAAGATTGTATCAAAAACGATACCTAGGTGCATTTGGATCTATGTAGTCACTTTTAAAACATAAGGGCACAGTCAAATGTACCTTGTAATCCTCTTTTGTGAACAGTATAATTGTATTTATAAAGGCCAAAATAAGAAAACAATAATCTATAGTATTACTTAGGGGCAGTAACGATTGGGAGGGGGCAAAAATAAGGGCTTTGATGTGGATAACATGCTTCACTTCTTGATCTGGGTACTGTTTACAGGGGTGTGTTTAGTTCCGGAAATTTCATCCAGCTGTATTCACAGGCTTTCTATGCATTTCAATATACATCTCTTTTCAAAAGAAGAAGAAATAAAAATAAAAGAGAGGGCAAAATAGTTCAAATAGCCTTCTCTTTAGGATTTATTCCAAGGGGGAAATCTAGAGCACAGGTCATGCATTCCTTGGAAACAGGGGCTAACGTTGTATTCCCAGCACCTGGCATGATACCTGCCCCATGGTAGGTGCTTCATATGTGTTTGTAGAAAAGAAAAGAGAGAGAGAGAAAGAGAGAGTGAGAGAGGAAGAAAGGAAGAGAGAGAATGAGAAAGGGGGGTGGTGGGGAGAGAGGAGAGAAACCTTGGTGTGCTCAGCCACTGAGATCCAGAGTTTTGCTTTGTTTTGTTTTTTGTTACCATAGCATTAACCTTACTAATACACATCCCATGAGTTTTGCAGGACCATGTGCCCACATTCATTAAATGAATACATCCTTTCCTCTCCCATAACGTGCACTTCTTGAGGTAGGGGCTGTTTCTCCACATTTTGAACTGTTCTTGGCCCATAACAGGTGTTTATGAGAAATACGTTGAATGAAGTCATTTCTCACCCTCATGCACCAGTCACAGTTCTTTGTGTGGCTGGCTCTAAACCAACATAATGGTTGACTGACAGCTGCAGGAAATGATTTCCAAGAGGTCGTAAACAGGGACTTCCCTGGGGTCCAGAGGTTAAGACTTCACCTGCCAAACGCAGGGTTCGATCCCTGGTCGGGGAGCTAAGATCCCACATGCCTCCTGGCCAAAAAAACCAAAACATAAAACAGGAGCAACAGTGAAACAAATTCAATAAAGACATTAAAAATGGTCCACGTCAAAAAAATCTTTAAAACAAACAAAAAAAGAGATCGTAAACAGGGGAGACAAGTATCAGGGGATTTTCTTGGAAATTGGCTGAAATCCCACTAAAAACAGCTCATATGCTGTGCTTGCCGTCTACATCTGGGTAAATGCTCCCAGAAACTCCTCCCAATACTTGGTCTCCTTTTTCCTTCTTCCAAGCCCCCCTGAAGCACAAGTTATCTTGCAGAAATGCAGGCTGAGTAGGGACGATGAGCTGGGAAAGCCTTGATCAGTTCAGTATAATGATGAGCTTTCCACGATGCTTCCCAAAAGGAGTATGAATTCCACTCCTCCTGGGCTTGCCAAACCCTAGCAACCTCTCCAGGCTGCCGCAGGCTCTGCTCCCAAAAGCCAGGAGCACGCCCTCCTGCCTGTTCACAGGGCAACCACGAAGGTTACTCAGAGAATGAGCAGCTGTAATGGCTGCCCTGAGGGGGTAGCATCCTTGGGCCAGCGGAGAATTTTGCAGCTTTTCTTTATGCATTTTTAATCAATTCTAAGCTACTTACAAATATGTGCAATTACTTTCAGCACTTCGCTTTGTAATAAGATTTAATGACTCTGCTCCAATCCTCTGGGTGAACATTGGTAATCTGACTCTATGATTTAAAATTTAGCCTTGGCAAAGGAGGAGAGTATAAACTCAGATGAAGTCTTTTTTAGTTTTGGGTTTTTTTTTTTTTTAAGGAAATCAGAAGTTGAAATGATTTTAGCTTTCAAAATATCCCCAATATGAGAGAACAGAACATCTCATTTATTTGCCAAATAGTATCTGATTAAAATATAGGGGGAAAAGCCCTGAAAACAGAAGCTCTCTTTCTTTAAAATGTTTTACAGATTATTTTAAAGGGAGAGGCCAGAGGTACCCAGAGGGGTCATCTGGTCCATTTGCAAGCATTTAGAGGTGGAAAGTCCTCCAAGCGTCCTTGACGAAGAGAACTTCTCCCAACTCTCTGATCATCTGAGGACCACCTGTTTCTACCATCCTGGTATATGCCGACCAAGTTGTTCCATAACGAATTATAATAAATACAGCTAATACCTGCCGAGCATGTGCTCTGTGCCAGCCACGGATGACAGTGCAGACAACCAGGTATTATTGTCACCCCCATCACAGATAAAGAAATGGAGGCACGAATGAAGCCGAATCCGGACTCTGTACCCTGGCACCGAATTAAATCTCAGAGACAGAGTTTTGGGCAAAGTAGGAAAGAATAGGGTTATTGCTTTGCCAGGCAAAGGGGGCCACAGCGGGCTAGTGCCCTCAAAACTGTGTGTCCCAACTTGGAGAGGGTAGTGAGAAGTTTTATAGTAATGTTTCAAAGAGGGTGTGATCAGCTCCTGGACATTCTTCTGAGGTAAGTGGGAGTCGACATCACCAACCTTCTGGTTCCAACTGGTCTGGGGTCTACATGCTTGTGGGCAGCAGACAGTTAACTTCTTCCACCTGGTGGGGGTCTCAGTACCTGCAAAACAGCTCGAAGATATTGTTGTGTGTATCCCTTGATGGGAACCAGGACCCTGCCCCAAGGCTGCACTATTGTTTCCCTTGACTGTTCCTCCCTTGTCTCTGCATCCCCTCCCTTCCCTAATTAGCATCTGTTTGAACCCGCCCAGTTGGAACTCAAGGAAGGTCATGGCGGCTGAATGAAGCCTATTTTCTGTTATCAAGAAATGGGGGACACAGAAAGGCTTTTGTGCCCAGGAGCCCCACTTGTGCTCGGTTTTACAAGTAAGATGAAGGAACATTCTTCAGGGAGCTGCGGTGCCCACGTTATTTGAAGAAGGCCAAGGCCACACAGCATCCTGCGGATGTGGCTACAGAAAATTTGGCCTAACTTTCTACAGACAGCGGAGTTCCCCCACCACAGGGCTCATGCCAGCAGACCCTCTTCCTGCTCTTCACACAAAGCACATGGGCACAAAAGTCACCCAAGACATTAGGCTCTCCCTGAGCCACTCCATCAAGTGGCTTCCCTGTGTCCAGAACTCTAAGAGGCTGTGTGGCCCACCTGGGAGAGGAGGAACCGTGCAGAAGCCCAGGGCCTCGAGGCTATCGTCTAGTTGCTATGCAGCCAGGTAACCAATCTGGGGCTCATGTTCTTTAGAAACTAAGGGGAGTGAGATAGATCTCTTCAAAGGCCCCTATCAGCTCCACAATATGTGAATTTATTTTACAATCATTTACTGAGAGTCAACTACATGATGGGAATTAAAGATAAATAAAGTCTTCCTGGACCCAGAGAAGTCTAAGTTTCTGTGTTCAGTGGCAGCCCTGTGACCAAAGATTCAGGTCCAGGGCTCCTTCTCAGGGGTACCCTGAAAGAAGGCAGATTTCTTGGTTTCCTGTTACACAGTAGAACATTCTATGGCCAGAGGTACCTTCCTTCTTTTCTCACCAAGTACTGTATTCCTACTCCGGGTAAAAAATAGGCGCTATTTCTCTGTGAAGGCCCAGATAAGCCATGGGATCCAAAACAATGGAGACAAGTGAAATCTGATTGGGGTTTGTGAGCCGTTGGGCACATACAAGCCCCTGCCCTTGCTCTCTGGTCCCATCCATTGAGTCTCTGCATGTGATTTACAGCCTGCCTGTCACAACTGCCTGTATCAGGAAGGACTCATAAAACATTGTCAGAACTGCCTTTAGTTTCCAAACTGGAAATGCCAGGGCAAGCCTCCTGACTCCTAAGCGCCCTGGCATCTCCGGGCATCCTGTGTGAAGAGCAGCCCTGGAACTTGGGCAATTCGAGGTTTTTTAAATAATCAGGAGCATTTTCTAATTTTTTTTTTCCTGAAAGGCACAATTTAATGTAATTGACAATTGTATTCTAAGCTGTTGAACGTCAAATTTGAGTAATTTCATTTTTTCTCTATTTAGACATGGAACACTGGTATTTAGATCTAGAAAGTTTTTAAAATTTATCTTATTGAAGTATGGTTGATTTACAGTGTTGTGTTAATGTCTGTTGTACAGCAAAGCGACTCAGCCATACATATATATACATTCTTTCTCATATTCTTTTCCATTATGGCTTATCACAGGATACTGAACATAATTCCCTGTGTTATACAGTAGGACCTTGTTGTTTATCCATTCTCTATATAATAGCTTGCATCTGCTAATCCCAAACTCCCAATCCTTCCCTCCCCCACTCCCCTCCCCCTTGGCAGCCACAAGTCTGTTCTCTGTGTCCGTGAGTCTGTTTCTGTTTCATAGATAAGTTCATTTGTGTCATATTTTAGATTCCACGTATAAGTAATATCATAGGGTATTTGTCTTTCTCTGTCTGACTTACTTCACTCAGTGTGATAATGTCTAGATCTAGAATGGTTTTAATAAAAAGGTGCATGTGTAAGGTTGGATTCTTCACATGCTAGCTGGAGAGGCAGTAAGTAATGTCGAGAGTCCATACAGCCAAGAGGAGAGATGAGAACGTGAGAGAAGGAACAGGAGGAGGCAGGGGCTGCTGTCCCCACTGGCAGGGCAGGCCCTCATGTGCCCAGGCTGCCTTCCGCGAGGAGGGCTGTGAAGGCGGGAACTTTTGTGGGACTTGGGTTCCCCAGTTGCAAGGCAGGTCTGAGTGTGGACAAGGAAAGGACACTTCTGCAAGAAGGAAAGGTGTGTTCTAGTACATCATCCCCTTAATGGACTGAGCACCCCCAAAGGACATGGCAGAGAAGGTGGAGGGGGAAGCAGGGGCCCCATCAGACCCAGACAAAACTACGGGCAGTGGGAGATCAAGGTGGCCAGCTGAGCTGGTGGATGTGTTTGCAGGAAGCTCATTTTCCATAATGAAAAATCCACCAGAGGGTTTCCCTGGTGGCACAGTGGTTGAGAATCTGCCTGCCAATGCAGGGGACACGGGTTCGAGCCCTGGTCTGGGAAGATCCCACATGCCGCGGAGCAACTAAGCCCGTGAGCCACAACTGCTGAGCCTGCGCGTCTGGAGCCTGTGCTCCGCAACAAGAGAGGCCGCGATAGTGAGAGGCCCGCGCACCGCGATGAAGAGTGGCCCCCGCTCGCCACAACTAGAGAAAGCCCTCGCACAGAAACGAAGACCCAACACAGCCAAAAATGAATAAATAAATAAATAAATTAATTAAAAAAAAAAAATCCACCAGCAAGCACAGCCTCTCAGACGATTTCCCCCGCTCTGAGCAACTGTCCACCAAATACACACTTGCCGGTCCCCTTAAGCGGGGGCTTGGAGTGTCAATCACTATGATCAAAAGGAAACCATCTACATAGGAAAATAACTCATGCAGAACACTCGCTCCGTACATTTGGACACTAAGTACGTCCTCAATGGTGGTCACGAGGCAGAATGCTTCTGCGAAAGGCCCCTGTTGGGCTCTCGTGTGGGTGTCCTCGCTGGGAATTTCAGAAATACAAAGTCAAGAAAAGCACTCCCTCCTTCCAAACTGTGAACACTTCAACCAGTAACATAGACGCACTCAGGCATCTTGCAGGGTCTCTCCCACTTTAAAGATTTGACAATTTTTTTCTCTTGCAGGAAAAAAAAAATTGGCTTTACAAGAGAATATGTGGAAAGAAACTAATATTTATTAAGTTTTACCTGACTTTGAACCTCAAAAAGGCCTACAACCAACTTACCCAAGGTATTACATCAGCCGGGCAGTGTTTGAGAATCTCTCAGTCCGTCTCTGACATCTAGCTGATTTGAGGAAGCAAGAAAACTGAGGCATGTAAAGGAAAGTGTCCAAAGACACAAAGCTAGTAAATGGGAGAATCTGAACTCAAGCCTAGGCTTCTAAAGCAACACATAATTTTAAAATAAATTTTTAAAAATACTATTTATGATAACATCCACAAAATTAAATAGCTAGGAATATATCTACCAAAATCTGTGCACGATCACTAGCGTGAAAGTTAAATACGTTACTAAGAAATTAAAGAAGACAAATTAATGGAGAAACAGACCATGATCACAAATGGGGAAGCCCGATATTGTTATGACAGCTGTTCTCCCCAAGCTGATCTATGGATTCAACATAATACCGATCAAAATCCCAACAGGTTTTTTTTTTTTTTTGGAAATTGAGAAGGTGATTCTCAAATGCATGTGGGAGTGTGAAGGACCTAGAAGTGTCAGGACAATATGGAAGAACAAAGTGGGAGGACTTACACCACCAGATTTCAAGACTTAACTACAAAATTCATTAATTGGGACATTTTGGTATTGGCTTAAAGAGAGACAAATAGACCAGAAGTAGAACCCCACACATATACACATAAAACTGTGATCTGTGTTGTTTTCATTTCCTTTTCTCAGAGGCAGCAGAGGACTGCCTAGCTGAAGTGCAGTTTCCATGTCTTAACAAAACTCACCTCTCTCCCAACACGCCCAGCACAGGGCCCTAAACATAGTAGGTGCCTTATAAGTACTGGCTAAATTGCATACCCTGTTTTCTCTTCAGCTTCAGCAGTGAATCTTGAACCTAGAAATACCCTCCTCTATGTCTGGTTCCTGAAAACAAATCCTGTGCAGAACGGGCTACTTAACTCTTTTCATTTATTCATCCTAAATTAATTCCACAGTCTTTTTCTAAAGCACCCAGTACATACCAGGAACTTTGCTAGACGTACGTGACTGCAGTTCCTCGTGGGTTTATACACTCTTTCAAATTCCTTGGACGATCCTCCCCTTGATCCTTGTGACAACCCTGCTGGATGGGCATTCTTCTCCCATTCGTTATTTTGCAAGTAAGGGAGCTGAGCCTCGGAAAGAAGATGTGATTCGTTCAATGTCACACTGCTGCCATGTCTCAGAGCAGGGTGAGAAGCGCTGAGCTGAGGGCTCATTATCCCCCCGAGACCACTGCTCACACCCCTGAAGCACCACCGGGCATCTAAGGGGGCAGCCCTTGCCATGCCTTTCCCTCCCCCATGAAAAGCCTGCCCACCTGTGGCCAACCGCTCCGCATCACCACATCACTTCATTTATGCTTCTGACTGGTCACAGCTAATTTTCACACCTGGGGATAAAACCTAGGGGGAAAAAAAGAAAAAAAAACAGCAGGGGAAATGTCCACACTCCAGCTTGGACAAGACACTGTATGAGCAGATGTGGGTCAGTGTGCGTGCCTTGGACCCCACCCCTGAAAAGCCTCAGGACTTGGGTTGAAGGTAAGAGCCATGAGCTCTAGTGTTTCTCTTTCCACACCACCTCCAGTCCCAGGTAGGAATGAACCTTCCCAAGCACAGAGCTCTGTGGTTTCCAATGTCATCCTTGTGCTAAGAAGGATGTGTAACGAGAGACTGGAAATGTCCTCATTGTGTTCTCAGAGCTACTAACAACCAACCCAAATCCTCCACATAGGGTGAAATTCCATAAACTGTAGCAAGCAATAGTCCTAAACATTTGATAGCTATCTATTTATACAGTCATCTCTCGGTATCCGCAGGGAACTGGATCCAGGACCAACTTGGGATGCCATAATCCACGGATGCTCAAGTTCCTTACATAAAATGGTATTATACTTGCACATAACCTATGCACATCCTCCCATATACTTTAAATGAACTCTAGATTACTTATAATACCTAATACAATGTAAATGCTGAGTAAATAGTTGTAAATACAATGTAAATGCCATGTAAATAGTCACCAGGGAGCAGCAAATTCAAGTTTTTGCTTTCTGGAACATTTTTTTCCATAATTTTCAATCTGAGGTTGGTTGAATCTGGAGATGCCACACCCATGGATACAGAGGGCCAACTGTCTACTTTATTGAAGATTTCAAAATGACTTGACAAAAATGAGGAATGGTATTGACAAGTTAAATAATGAGCACAAGCTGCAAAGGAGAAAATATCCTATTTGGGATACCATGGAAACTCATTTAATAAAGTAGAGCAGTTTTCATATTTTGGTAAAATGAAGAAAAGCAAGATCATAGTCCTAGGAACTACCCTTTATTCAAAAACATGCCTTACAGGGTCATCCTGCTTTTGTACCCCTTCGGATGCATCACAGATGAACCACTTCATACTTATATCCCATCGGAAGCACCAAGAAGCTTGATCACCCCATTTATTTTTATCCCCAGCTCTTGCAATCGGCAAGGCAGAACTCCGCAGATGCTGTGAAATTGGAGGTTGTGCAGTTTTCAAACCTGACTCCATCATAAGCCTGTATTTTGAATTATTGAAAACTTGCCAACACACTTACCTTTAGAGACTAAATTTGTAAAATCTGGTACTTATTCTAAAGGACATGTTTCCAGAGTAAATTTAAATGAGAAAAAACTTGATGAAGGTGATCTCACCACGACTTATTCTTGACTTAATCACCCCAGATCATGACAGCTCTGAGAATATTTGTACCAAAGAGGCGAACTCTGTATTCATTGCTCATAGGTTTTCATTATTTCTCCAGCACGTGCTTGTTCACTCCAGCTATTAAGGGACAGAAAACGTCTTGAGAACTGTGAACAGGGCTTGTGAGACACAGCACATCTCGTCAGGATGGGTTGACACACAAGGATGGAGTCCACGTTAAGACAGATCTGATGGGTTGTGCACTGAACACAAGCTCCGTTCCTTGGTGCACAGGCTATTAGGAAAATTACGACCTGCTATTTTGGAAAATTCTTACTCAACTCACTAAATTTTCCTCTATGAACAGCCCCAGATCTGATGGTGAAAGTTTTTTTTGTTGTTTTTTTTTAATGTTTCCTAAATCAGTCATTAATTTTTTAAGACAATTTAAAATTTTTTTATTTTATATTGGAGCATAGTTTGTTAATGATGTTGTGTTAGTTTGAGGTGTACAGCAAAGTGATTCGGTTACACGTATACATGTGTCTATTCTTTTTCAAATTCTTTTCCCATTTAGGTTATTACAGAATATTTAGCAGAGTTCCCTGTGCTATACAGTAGGTCCTAATTAGTTATCTATTTTAAATATAGTAGTTTGTCCATGTCAATCCCAAATTAAACAGTTTTTAAAATAGTGAGTATGCAGACAAGAATTTCGGTATCACACATGGGGGGCTATTTCATTCAGGGCTGTATCTGGGGAGAACTGTGAAACAGACAGAGATAAAACGACAGGCGAGGCTTTGTTAGGCCATCTCTTATGTACAGTGTGTGAGTTATTGCAGCATCAATCCCAGGAGTGTCCCAGAAAACCAAAAACGAACCTGCAGCTCCAAGCCTTTTCCAAAAAATCTGGCTCAGTCACTCCCGGCACTGTGGCTTCAAACTATGCTGCCATCCACACCTTCCCCTACTGCTTCCTTCTGTCCCGTCTCCTCCAACAGGAAATCCTAAACTCAGAGAGAGTACCCATTAATGTATGTAGTGGGTAGAACTGCATCGCCCCCAAAGAGTTGAAGTCCTAACCCCCTGGTACCTGTCAATGTGACCTTCCTTGGAAATAGGGTCTTTGCAGTTGTAATCAAGTCAAGACAAGGTCATTCTGGTTTAGGGTGAGGCCTAAATCCAATGACTGGTGTCCTTCTAAGAAGAGGCAAATTTGGACACAGATGCAGAGGGAGGGTGTGTGAAGACACACAGAGAGAATGCCCTGTGGTTGAGGTGATGTGCCTACAAGCCAAGGAATGCCAGTTTGCCACCAGCCACAAGGTAGGAAGAGGCAAGGAAGGACGTTCCCCTAGAGGCTTTGGAGAGAGCGTGGTCCCGCTGACACCTTGATTTTGGACTCCTGGCCTGAACTGTAAGAGAATAAATATCTGTTGCCTTAAAGAATCCAGTTCGTAGTAACTTGTTATGCCAGCCCTGGGAAACTAAAACAATATATGGATCATCATATAGCTGCAAGTGGCATTTGCTCTGTAAAGATGATCAGTCCTTATTCCAAAATTCTTAATTTCTGATGGTAAATTTCCAGACGCCACCGGCCTCGTCCTTTCCTCTCCCCGGATGACTATTCACGTGGGCTTGGGCGAATTCCTTCACCTCTCTGAGCCTTGGTTTCCTCCTCGGTATACTGGAAATAATATTCCTCACCTCACAAATCGATTGGCAACGTTCAGTGAGAAAATATAAGAAAGTTCTAAATATAGTAGAATGTCTCTCCTCCTAATCACTGGAATCTTTTATAAAAGTTTGGTTTGGTATTTTAAACATTTGCCAATGATCCTAAAATCTGCTGTGTTTTTTTTTTTTTAATTTGGTAGCTGTGATGGTTAATTTTATGTCAGTTTGACTGGATTGTTGTGTGCCCAGATGTTTGCTCAGACATTATTCTCGATGTGTCTGTGAGTGTTTTTGGGTGAGGTCAGCATTTGAATCAGTAGGCAGAGTAAAGCAGATTGCCCTCCCCAATGTGGGTGGGCCTCATCCAATCTGTTGGAAGCCTGAATAGACCAAAGGCTGACATTCTCCTGAGTAAGAGAATTCTCCTGTCTCACAGTTTCCAGACTCTTCCTGGTTCTAGAACAGCTTCCAGCCTTCAGACTCAAACTGGGACATTGGCTCTACAGATTTTGGACTTGCTAGCCTACATAGTTACATGAGCCAATTCCTTATAATAAATCTCTCTATGATAAAAAGAGAGAGATACATAGATAGATAGATACATACATACATACATAGGTAGATAGATACATAGATACATAGGTAGACAGATAGAGAGATAGGTAGACAGACAGATAGACATATACATACATACATAGGTAGTTAGATAGACACATACATACGTAGAGAGATAGAGATATATATCTCCGGTTGGTCTGTTTCTCTGGAGAACCCTGAATGGTGCAGTATTGACCTCGGGGCTAACCCCTAAAATCTGAGCGCACATTTGTACTTTCTGCTAATATCACTTATGGAGCACCTACTATGTCCCAGGCACCCGGAACACAAGTGTGAACAAGCCAAGGCCCCGCCTTCACGATGCTCTTACCTCCTTCTATATCTGGAGTCCCTCTAAGGCACCGAGCACTGACGTCGACAATAGCATGTTAAAATTGGATGAAACTCAAAAGTGCAGGTGCCATCACCCCACTATTCTAAAGTGAGGGGCTAATACCTATGGAACATTGAAAAGGAGGCTGCGAAACGCATTTTGCACTCTTAACCCAAAGGCCTGCTCCAAAGAACTTCTTCGGGGAGAGGTTTTGTGGTACTGTGGTACTGTGGTGTTTTTTCTACCTCGCCCCCCATGAGGAAGGGATGGGGGACTGTGCCATCCTACCGTTCAGAGTCCGGTGGAGGGTCCCAAGGGAACCTCTCAGAGATCTTATGAGGTGTCCCTTGCAGCTGAGGGATCCAGAAGGGCCAGCGTCTGGGAACTAGGAAATGTGGAGTGAAAGACTTGGCGGCTAAACAAACAACAGTGGCCGAAGTAGGAGTCAATTACATCTCCATCAAAGAGGATGCAGGTGTGCCTCCTCTCAGGTCTCCTTTTGGGTGACTCCCCCCAGATCAATGGATGTCAGAGCAGGTGTCTATGCGGGAGGTGATTGCAGGGAGTTAGCCAGGGAAGGGAAGGCAGCCAACGAGCAGGGCGTACTGAACAGCTTATTATTGTAAGCACCTGGGGCCCACACCTACTGGGGACCCTCAGAGAGACTGCCCACCTGAGGAATGAGGAAGCTGGGACATTTATCGTCTGGCTCCCATGGGACAGTCCCAGGTATTACCAAGATGATGAGGGTCCAGGCGTAGAGTCAGGGCACTGAACATCAGTTGCAGCATCTTTTAAAGTGACCCACCCAAAAGGGCCTCTGGCCCAGGGTGAGACAAACCCAGCAGAAAGAGGGTAGAGGGACCCCATGGGATGAAGAAGCTGAGGGTAGGTTCCTGTGTGACAAGCAGTGCCCACATCATAGGAGCCATATGTAGATGTTCCCAGTGGAAAGTCCGAGGAATCCTTCAAGGGAAGGTGTCAACGTTGACCATACGTGAAACCCAGGGAGCACCTAAACCATATCTCAAGCACAGCGGTCATTGACCCCCCCCACCCTCCCCTCACCTCTACTCTCTCAGCCCTAACCCTGGAGGGCCCACTGGCGTGAAATGGGGAAGGCGACAGAAGACCAGAGTGGAAATAGGAAAGATTTTCTGAACCCCTCATCCCCCTAGGGCTTCCCATCTTAAGGCAGGTTGGGGCGGGAGAACCTTCAACTTTGAATGCCATTTGGAGTTTTGGCCACCAAAATATATTGGACTTTTTAAATAGAGAAGCAAGACCATTTGGGGGTCTAAAATTGTCTAGAACTCCTTTTTACCACCCAACAGAGATTTAAGGAGTTACTGAGCTGCTCAAGATTTCATCCAAGAGCAGGGCTGGGGGAATGAGACCACATCAGACAGGGAAAGCAAAGAATAAAGTCTCTTATGAAGTTTACACATCCGAGCAGGTCAGGGAAGATAGAAACTCTGGCTTCCCAAACCCAAGCAGGCAGCAAATAAAAGCCAAGTAACCACGATTCTAGAATTACAATGAATAAAAGAAATGGAGAAATAAAGAAATCTATTCCACCTAACATTCTTGTAGTCTTAAAAATAATAAGTATCCCATTTATCTAACTACAAATGAAGTATTTTCCTCTAATAAACTTTGTCTTCTGCCACATTCCTTCCTTCAATGTATTACCCAGAATTTAAATATTCGGCTTTTCACTTCATTTGGTACTCTGCCATTCCTTTTTCATTGAATGAAATTCATCTCTTTGCAGAAGGTTCTTTAGTTAATTAATGGCACATGATCAATAAGATAGAATGGTGATTCCTTGCAAATGGCTCAAGTTGGGAAAGGTTGGTGTGTTTACTTGGACCAGGTGGTCCATGGTTCACACAATAAGTTTTTGCACACGTGGTCATGGCACCAGCTATCATGGAAGCTCTACGTCTCCTGCCCTGGCGAAGGATTCTGTCATCTGCACCTGGTTCTCAACTTCTCTAATGGTTTGTTCCCTCTTGCTCTTCCCAAAAATGTCCCCTCCTCCTCCTTCTACCCTCAAGGGTTGGTTCTTCCCCCTCGTTTGTCAGCAGCCACCTTTTTCCTCCCTCTGCCTGCTCTCACTGGGTTTTAACCAAATCATCAACCTCGACCTCTGTCCTGAGCTTCAGTTTCATTCATTAACCTAATCCAGGGTTTTTCAACCATGGCTGCACAGAAGAACACCCCATGCTGCTTTCCAAAAGTACCAATGCCTGGGTTCCTCTACCGTGTACCCGGATCTGAGTATCTGAGAGACAGCCTGGAGATTTACACCTTCTGATGGCTCTCCAGGACGGCAGCGCACCAGCGACCCATGCTGCGCCTTTCTCATGCTGGGTTAGCGTATTTCCCCATGCACGCCAGTGCTGTCACCACAGTTCAGTAATAGCATCCTTGAGGATACAGACCATATTACCCCATGGCCCCAAGTGGATGAGATCATTCCAAAGAGACTCAGTGGACAGAGAAATGGCCGAGAATCCGCTACTGCAGGGTCTGCATGAGACGTAAGCCAAAGAGCATGGTGCCCTTGGGAAGTGCCGCTGACCCTTCACCAGCGAAAGGGAAGACAGTACCTCACTACCCCACGTGGAAGGCACTTTCATGCTCTGTGAGCCTAGGTCCTTGTTAATTACCTGTAATTACCTGCGTCTGTTTTCCTTGGGGCCACTCTTTTTTCTCTCATGTAGCAGTGGAAGATTCTTTTTTCTTCCTCTTCCTTTTTTAAATTTTTATTTTTAAATAAAATCATTCAGCCTCTGCTCTATGGAATTTCCATGAGACAAATAGCTCATTGGCCCAAGGAGCTACAGTTTCTCAAGAGAAGAAGACATGGGTAGTGTTATAATAGGTAAATGCCCCAGTAGAGAATTAGCCATTAGCTCCACCCTGCGGGAGCAGGAGAAAACTTCATGGAGGTGGTGACTTTTGTTACACACCTTAAAGTAGGAGTTTGTCAACTGGAGAAAATAAAGTGGAAATGGAAGGAGT